>NC_136987.1:18461263-18693763 GCF_032717465.1 Coenobita brevimanus | reverse complement strand
CATAATATCCTCTGATGCAGCAATAACCCTTTATTCTAACTTTTCCTAAATTTGCCACCTCTCCTGCCTGAATGCCGAGTTGCAGCAATAGGTTATGACTAGAATATAGTGCCAGTCATGAAAAAGTGCCATGAAAAGGATGCTGAGCCACAGTATTGTCTTTCTGTGCCACTGAGCTACGTAAAGTAAATACCAAAGGGACGAGAATCTGAGCCAAGTTAAGGTAAAAGGAATATAGATACCACAATGAATGGTTTAGAGGAACTTGTCATACAAGTCTGAAACGATGTCACAATCGGTCAGCCTTCCTTCTGTAGCGATTCTTATCAACGCTTCCCCTGGGGCAGGTCTGACTACTATTATGGTCAGCTGCTCCATTGCTACTGCACACAACTGTCAATGGTTTGGAAGAAATTAATTTATAAGGTGTAAGCCAATGTATCTCACAGATCCGGCTCAGGAGGTTACTGTGAGGTGAACAGTTTTAGTCTGATCCCTCACAGTGGACCTGCCTAGTATGGTTGCACCTGACTAGTATAGTTCCACTGATCACTGGGATGCACAAGCTTCTCCGCCACGGCAAGGCAGTGTTCCATCGAAGAAGACCCCCCTCCCCCCTAAATATTAAATAAAAAATAAAAAATTTAAAAAGAATCATATTCATGAAAATTTTAAAAATTTATTACCCAATTTAAAACAGAACAACAATGATATATTTCAATTAAGATGTGAAAGAGAAAGAAATAATAAAAAAGTTCCATTTAATAAAAGTTCTTACTAAAAATAAAATCCAAATTAAGATTTTGCAAAAGAAACAATCTTCAAAAAAAGAAAAATTCACACCAACTATTATCTTTCAAGTGAAGGCCGGAGGAACTGTGAACACTCTCTCATGACCCTTCACAGCATGCTTGCCTCCCTTGCCCCGACCGGACCCATTCCTTTTACCCTCACAATGAACAGGGGCGAGGCAAGGTAGGGATTCATTCAGCAAAACTACTCCCACTACTTGGTCCTTTTCATCTTCTTTTTCAGAATCGTAATCCTTTTTGTTAGTCTTTTCACCCCTGGCCTTCATATTCCCCCATTCCTTCAATTGCTCTATGGCAGGCTGCCGAATCTCCTTTTTGGCCACCTTCTCTCTCCTCTTCACATCCTTCGCATTCTCTTCATTGTGCCAGCTTTCTGTATCGGCCATCCTTTTGGATTCAACTTTTTGTCTCTCCTTTTCTTGCTTTGTTTTCAGTTTTTCCCTTTTCTTCTCTTTTTCCTTCCATTTCTTCTCCAAAGCAAGCTTCTCCCTCCTCATTTTCGCCTCCTCCCCTGTCTCTCGAACCCTCCTATCGTCCAGAGACATGACTTTGTCAATGGAGAAGGAATAACAATTATCCGTGGTGAAACGTTCTGTTATGGGCAAATAATATGATATACTTTGTCACAAGGGAACGTAACACTGTGGATAAGTGCTTGCACGGGACTTTGATTCACTGCCAGTGCTAATTTCTAGTGATCCAGGAACTGGTCGGCTCGTATCGTTTTCTATGCTATTAGTGAGAGCATTGCAATGAGGGGGAGCGGGAGTAATGCGGTTTTAGTTATGGTAGTCATTAAGAAGACAGAGTTGGCCTGTGTGGGTTGCTAGTTAGGATAGGGAAGTATGACGGTAGTTAGGAAGGGAGCGTGAGCTCTCTATCTTCGGTGAGGGAAGTGAAATAACTTTTTTGGATGAGAATGCGGGAATAATTTTTCCTGAGTTAGTGTAGTTATGGTAGGTGTGAGGACTAGAATGTTTATAAGTGTTCATATTGAACTTAGTGCAGTTTTGATTGTTAAGAAAAATATAAATTATTTTTAATTGTTTTCTTCCCACTATAGTGTATCGACAATGGTGATGAGATTTCGGAAACTGTTTTTAGTGAGGGTAGTGTAGCTGTGGTAGTGGTGAGGAAGGTAGTGAGAGACTATTTAGAGTTGTTTTTAAGGGCGTTGTAGTTATGATAATGGTTAGGAGTCGGTGTGAGAGTTATTCTTACTGAGGGTAGTTTACTTTTAATGGTGACTCTGAAAAGACTGCGGGACTGTAGGTGTGTTTAACGATGCAAGTGTAATTAACAGTGGTGAGGCAGATTTTTTTTTTTTTTTTGTGAAGAAGAAGGAACCAAAGGCAATGAGCCTGCAATACTGTTCCCTCCAAGAGAAAAACAAAATACAAGAGAGAGCCAAATTCAAGATCCATTCATTTCGAGATGCCTGGACACAGTGTGTTTGAAAGACTGGAGATCATAGGAAGCAGGAAATACAGACAGAGAGAGACAGTTCTAGAGTTGACATGTTGCATAAATGAAGGACTGGGAGTAACGGCTGACTCTTGCGTTAGAGAGTTGGACAGAAAAGGGGTGAGAGTTTGCTCCTAGACAGGTGCTAGCCCCGTCGTAGAAGTGGAGGAATGCATGCAGACAGTTCAGAGGAACAGTGACAATTGAAGTAGCGATAGAAAAGAGATAAATATGCAACACTGCGGCGAAGAGACAGAGATTGAAGGGAGTCAGTAAGAGGGGGAGAGTTAATGAGACGAAAAGCCTTTGACTCCACCCTATTGAGAAGAGCTGTATGTGGGGAGCCTCCCCATACATGAGAGTTGTACTCCACACAGGGGCAAATAAAACCACTGTATAGAGTCAACTGTGCAGGGGTAAAGAAGGAACGGAGTCGGCTTAGCACGCCCAATCGCTTGGAAGCAGATTTTACAAGAGATGTAATATGATCTTTCCAAGACAAGTCCCAAGCAAATGAAACCCCAAGCATGTTCAACGATGATGCAGGATTAAGTTGAGTATTATTAAACATAAGTGGGTATACTTGTGGAAGATTTTGTCGGGTTGATAGGTGCAAAAACTGAGTCTTTGATGCATTAAAAACAACCATATTATTTTTACCCCAGTCAGAGATACGAGCCAAGTCAGACATTAGGTGTGCCATAGCCTCATCCCTTGCCTGTTGAAGTAACTGCTGAGATGGACGTTGTGGGAATCGAATGGAAAGGTGAAGAGTGGAGTCATCAGCATTTGAGTGGATAGGGTTAGATGTACAGCTTAGAAGGTCACTGATGAATAAAAGGAAGAGAGTTGGTGATAGGACAGAACCCTGAGGAACACCACTGTTAATAGATCTAGGAGATGAACGATAGCCGTCTACAACAGCGGTTATAGAACGACCAGAAAGGAAGCTAGAGATGAAGGCACAGATAGAAGGATAGAAACCGAAAGAGGGCAGTTTGGAAATTAAAGGTTTATGCCAGACTCGATCGAAAGCCTTTGAGATGGCAAGTGCAATGGCAAAGCTTTCGCCAAAGTCCCGAAAGGAGGATGACCAGGAGTCTAAAAGGTAGGTGAGAAGATCGCCTGTGGAGCGTCCCTGACGGAACCCATACTGATGATCAGAAAGAAGGTTGTGATAGGAAAGATGCTTAAAAATGTTTCTATTAAGAATTGACTCGAAAACTTTTGAGATACAGGATGTTAAAGCAATTGGACGATAGTTAGAGGGTTGGGAATGGTCACCATTCTTTGGGACTGGCTGAATGAGAGCACACTTCCAGCAAGAAGGAAAGGTACAAGTTGACAGACAAAGGTGAAAGAGTTTGCCTAGGCAGGGAGTAAGCACAGAAGCACAGTTCTTGAGAACAACAGGAGGGACTCCATCAGGCCCATATGCCTTATTAGTACTGAGGCCAGCAATGGCAGAAAATACATCAGCTGAAGAAATTTTAATGTTAGCCATGAGGAAGTCAGAGGGGGGAAGTGATGGAGGAACAGCACCGGAATCGTCTAAGGTGGAGTTGGAGGAGAAAGTCTGAGCGAAGAGATCTGCTTTATCAGTAGAAGAAATAGCTACAGAGCCATTAGAGTAGAAAAGAGGAGGGAAGGATGATGAGGTAAAGTTGTTAGAAAGATTTCTGGCAAGGTGCCAGAAGGAGCGGGAAGAGTTCGAGTTAGAGAGTTGAGAGCATTTTTTACGGATGAAATTATTTTTGGCCGAGCGAAGAACAGACTTAGCATGATTCCGGGCAGAAATGTATAAAAGATGTGATTCAGGGGTGGGTTGGCTCCGGTACCTTTTATAGGCCCTCTCCTTGTTGCGGACAGCATTAGAACTAGCGTGATTAAACCAAGGCTTTCGTGCATTAGTCAAAGGATATGAGAAAGGAATGTATGCTTCCATGCCCGAGAGAATAACCTCCGTAATGCGCAAGGCACACGCAGATGGCTTCCGGCCATGGAAGCAATAATCATTCCAGGGAAAATCAAAGAAGTACTGCCTGAGGGCCTCCCAATCCGCAGCTCCAAAGTGCCAGAGACGACGTTTTTTTGGAGGGTCTGCAGGCCGTACCAGAGCGATAGGACAGGTTAAGGTGATAAGGTTGTGATCGGAGGAGCTCAACGGAGAGAAAAGATTAACAGTGTAAGCAGAAGGATTAGTTGTAAGGAAGAGATCAAGTGTGTTGGAGCTCTCTCCAAGACGGTCAGGGATACGGGTAGGGTGCTGTACAAGCTGCTCTAGGTCATTAAGGATAGAAAAGGTGTTGGCTTGTTCACCAGGTGGATCAGTGAAAGGAGAGGAGAGCCAAAGGTGGTGGTGAACATTGAAATCTCCAAGAATGGAGATTTCAGAGAAAGGAGAAATGGATAGAATGTGTTCCATCGTAGAAGTAAGATAGTCAAAGAATTTTTGATAGTCAGTAGAATTAGGAGATTAGTAAACAGCACAGATATATTTAGTCAGAGAATGACAGGAAAGTCGAAGCCAGAGTGTAGAGAATTCAGAAGAATCGAGTTCAGGAACACGAGAGCAAGATAAGTTGCAGGGTTGTCAATTGTTTAAAGTTAGTTTCGAGTAGTTATAGTGTTAGCTGGGGTGGGAGTGAAGGCTGGATCAGGCGGTACACAGTAGACGATGACTTAAAGTGCGACGTGTTAATCCCCTGGACGCCATGTTGTATATTTCGCCTTATTCTCCCCTACGACAAGCCAGTTTATTCAGCTCTACTGGGTAGACATTTCCAGGTGGAGGGGTTGCATAGAGCCTCAGTTAATATCTTCACTACTGGAGTTGAAGATAATCGCTGAATAAAATTGTCTGGTGGAGCAGGAATAAAATGCAAAATATTTCCTATTAGTGACAGGGTTTATGGCAGAAGAACCACTTGTTACATCTGTGTATGAGGAAAGTGAAGGGTGGCAGGATGCGTATAACTGAGTGGGGAGGAGGGGAAGTGAAAGGGAAAGGGGGAACTAAGTAAGGTAAGATGTTGGATAGGTGTCAGGATTGTTGTAAGGAATGGAGGAAGGAAGAGGGAAAGGGAAATGTGGCTTGGGAATTATTGTGTTGGAGGAAGAGTGGGAGAGAGGAGTGGTGTTTGTGGTTTTGTGGATGAGTTGCTGGGGAAGGGAGGAGGAAGGAGAAGGGGGTTAGGGAAATATATATTGCTTGCTGGAAGGGGGAGGGATGGCAAGTTGAACAGAGAAGGACGGAAAGGAAAGAGACGTTAAGGACTAGTGAGTAAGAGGGGGAATAGACGGCATTAGGAAGGATGGAAGAAATTATAGAGGAGGGAAGTGAAGGTTGTCATAGTTAAAGACAAAAAGAACGTTTCAATTAATGCCTTTTGCCTATACGAGGGTCAGTAAGACAAATAATTAATCACTGCAAAGTCCCAGCCGTCCCCTTGAATACGAGGCTTTATACAGGTCCTGAGTGTTACTGATGGAATAACAGGGATGTTGGTGTTTCTGTTGTGGCCCAAGGCTCCCACCGCGAACTCAGTGGATCGCAGGCTGCAACTGTCCTTTCCTTGCAATCTACTATCATTCTTTCCATTGACTGGTAGGAAGTTGTGGGGGTTTGTCATATTAGTGATACCCCGTGAAGGCGTCCCTCGCCATACTGGTAGGGAAATATTCCTTTTCCAAGAGTACGGCAGGCCTGAGAAGAGAAAGAAGGGGATGTGGGACTGTGAAATGGGATAGGCTCTATGAATGTGGCTTAGATGGGGGTGGTTAGGGAAGAATGGAATGGTAAATGGCCAGAATGAAGGTGGGGATTGTGGGATCAGAATTTGTGCGAAAGGAGAAGGGGATGATAGGTAAATGGATATAGGGAAGAGGAAGGGGAGGGTAGGAGAAATGGAGATACTGAGGGGGTGGGGAGTTGTGGGAAGGAGCAAGGGGTGATTCTGGTGTTCTCTTCCCCCGACAAGTCTTCAACTCCCACTGACCTTTGAACTCCCAACTTCTCACCCCCCTCACACCCCTTCTCTTTCCCCTCCCCCTTAGAGGATTACTGAAGACATTTTCCAAGTCCGCAGTTACTGCTAAAAAAGAAAAAAAAAGTCATCTTCACTTTCGTTTTTGCTGCAACAGACGGTTTTATTCTGCTTGGGAGTGGCCCACCTTTATGTCACGAGTTATAAACCGTCCTCAGTGCACCTCTTACCAGGGCAGTGATTTTCGTTGCCTTATTCTTACCGGCGTCAGACGATTTTATTCACTGCACGGTTAACCTCACATTGTATAATTATTAACCCTTAATCGAGAAGCCGTTCCTGGGCTAAGTAAAATGGTCGGGCTAAGTAAAATCGTGTGGAGGCAACAAGATAAAAAGATAGTGAAGATATCAGAGGACTAACCCGTACACGATGACAGACCACTTGCAAGCTGAAGGAATAATGAAGAATTAGCACCAAGCCATAATATGGCTATATGGCACTGTAGGAGTAACGGAAAAATAAAGTAAGGACAAAAACACGGAAATACGAGTATCAAGAAGACAGGTAATAGAAAAGAGCAGAAGAGGACAGTAAGGAGAATGACGAGACAAAAAGGCCCCATTTAGTCGCCTCTTATGACAAACAGGAATACTGGCGAAGTATTATTCCCTTCCCATCCCCAAGGTGGGGGGGGGGGGTTGCAAGCTGAATAAAGTCATCTGAAGATAGAAAGAATAAAAGAGTGAAGATTCCTCACGTCCTGTAGGGGTTGCTTGAGACGTTAAATCCTCTAAGTCCGATGACGCATTTTCCCATTGTATCCCTGCCTCCTGCAGACGATTGTATTCAGTTTAGGAGACACACTGTTCGACCTGGAGGGGTTGGATAATTATGGCTTCGTTAACCCGTTCAGTATGGTGTGTCTCCTCTCCCATGCTGAATAAAATCGTCTGTTGGCAGCAACAACAAAACACTGTAGTGAAGATTTTTTTACGTCATCGTCAGAGGGTTAAGCCAAACGGGATGAGGGGCCACTTGCAGGCTGAATAAAATCGTCTGGAGGTGGAAAGAATAAAATAGTGAAGATTTGTCTCACCTGATGGAAGGGTTTGTGGAGGCTGTTTTAACCCCTTCAGCACGACAGGAATAATTCAGTGTTGTATTCTTGCTACCGCCAGACGATTTTATTCGGCCTGAGAGTGTATCGTGTTGGAATAATAATACTAATAATACTAATAATAATAATAATATTATTATTATTATTATTATTATTATTATTATTACTCCTGGACGCCTGGTGGTATAGTGGGTTAGGGCGCTCCAACTGGATGTGGCCCATAACAACTTAAATCTGACAGGTGGTTGGTGATTATTGACAAGAAAATATTATTCAAGAGTGAGTGGCTGGTCACCGTCGCCATAAATAAGTCCTACCTCAATCATCCACGCTCCTGATAAGCGAGTAAAGGGCTAGATGGCGGCTGGTTGGATATTACGTTTCGCTTTTCTTATGGATTCCTTGCAGAAACATGCTGTAAGTGCAGTTCGTAATTTTAACTCCGTTCAGAAGGACGATGTTTGGTTTTTGTTTACTGATGGTACCTTGCAACAGTCTTGTTCAACTTCTGCACGACGATTCGTAATGAAGGTGTCAATGAAGAATATATCTTAAAAGTTTTTCCTTGGCTAAATAAAACGTAATGGCAACACCACGATTAAAATACAGACATCTGCAGATGAGTGATATATAAAAAATAAATAGATAATCAAATTACTGAACGTAACTCATACCTGAAGAACATAAGGCTGGTTCTCAGCTAATCAAGCTGTTATTATTATTATTTTTTTGTTTTCTTTCCTTTATAGGTGGCTTTATATTGAGTGACAAGCCTAATGGTTTCCTGTAAGCCAAGAAACCATTTACAACGCTGGGTGGAAATAAGTGGGTTAGTGGAGGGTTAGTGCCCCTCCCCGTAAAACAACTAAGTCAAAGGCAAATGGCCACCCTTTACGGGATTATGGCGTCTGGCAATAGATAGATAGATAGATAGTATGATTGGGAACATGTATATAAGCGTGACTGATATTAATAGGGAAGTTTGGGACTTGGCAAAATCAATTGTACCCCACAGAAAGTCTCGTTCATAAACTTCATCTTCTTCGTTCAGCGCCACTCTTGGTGATATGTTCCTTGACGAGCGGTTAATGATTGACCCTGGAAAATGTGTCGACAGCGTTGCATTATAGTTATCAATTGTTTGCTGTCAGAGCCGGAGTTGGGTGGGAGGTCTTGAAATAACATTGGCGAAATCCTGTTGGCAAAGTTACCTCTCAAGAGTGTGTACGAAGCACTTTCTAATTATATTTCCTATCAAGTTAACAGAGAAGTTGGGTTCAAGTTTACCTTATTATCTCGGCGAAAACTTGAGTCGGGCGCACACTTACCCACAACAAGGAAGAGTATTGTGAAGCAGAATCAATGACCAAGAGAACAGGGGAAATCGCATCTTTAAACTAGACAGAACTCAGAGAGCGCATGCCTCCAACAACACCAATATAATTTATGACAAAAATGGACAGCAAAAGCATTTAAAGAAAGCCTGTTGAAATCAAGACACCCAGGAGTTCAGAGTGGCATCATGGAGTGGGGATAGTTTCAAGGTAAGAGGGGAGGGGGAAGTGGTAGAGACTTTAAGTAGACGGGAGGATGTCTGGTGCCTACGGGAGGATGCTTGGTGCCTACAGGAAGTCAGGTTCAGGGAAGGGTCAGCTAGAATGATTGCTGGGAAGGAGTGTAGGTATAAATTCTTTAGGCAGGGAAGTGTGGACGGAAATGGCTGTGTGAGTGTGCTGGCTGAGGAGAAAAGGGTGGAATGTGTCACGAATGTAACGAAGATAAATGAAAGAATTATACCACTGATACTTATGTTATTTGGTAAACTAATAATTTCAGTAATATCGGCGTATGCTCGACAGGTTGGCCAGGATGATGAAGAAACGATAGAGTCTGTGATGACTTAACATGTGTGGTTGGTGGTACAGGGGATGATGAGATCTGTAGTTTTGGATGGGGATTAAAATGGACATCTGGGTGAAGCAGCTCATGGATACGAAAGGGTACATGGGAGAGGCAAATATGATACAAGGAAGGCGGAGGAGGAAAGGATACGTGAGTTTAGAAATGGAATGAACATGATTGTGTGTAACATGCTATTTAGGAAAAGAGAGAGTAGACTGCTTGGATATCAGTCTGAGGGTAATAGTAGCTGGAATGACTATTTCCTGGTCAGGAAGGCTGATAGGTTGGTGAGAAATGTTAAAGTTATGGGGTGCGAAGAGTGCGTGCAGCAACACAAATCAGTGATGTGACATGGCAATGAAGGAGCGGGTGGTGAAAAAGAGAATCTATGCATCCAGGAGGAAAATGTGGAAGTTAAAAAGCCAAACAGTAAGGAATGTCTTCATTAGCGAGATGAGTCGAGTGGTGGCTGAACAGGGAGCTGTTTACAAAAGTGATAATGAGCAGTAAACAGCCTTCAAGAACAATCTCTTTGAGAGTTGCTGGTTCAGGTTGCGGATGGACAAGGGACCCTCCAAGACATAAGATAACATGGTGGTGGGGTGAGGGTGTTGAAACTGCAGTTAAGGAGAAAAATAGGTTTTCCGGGAATGGAACAGGCGTTGTAAAAGATCGGAATACTTGGCTGCCAACGGTAGGGCTAGAGAGGAGGTATACAGGACAAATTCTCCGATGCTATTACTGGATGACCTGAATAGTGCTGACAGGAAGAATATGGCATTTAAGGTGGCAAATAAGATGGAAAGAAACAGGGATATCATAGGTGTGCAGTGTGTGAAGAATGATGAAATGAAGGTAGTGGTGAACAGTGAGGATATGAGAGACGCATGGAGAAAGCATTATAGCAGGCTGCTGAATAAGGACTTTGACTGGAGCAGAGAAGGTTTGGAGTCACCAAATCCAGTGTTTGGCTCTGGCCTTTGATTGATGTTGCTACTGTAAGCAGGGCAATGGACAGGATGCAGTTGTGGAAGGCGGCGGGTGTGTCATGGTTGACTGCTGAAATGATGGAGGCCTCAAGAGATTTGTTAAGGGGCAGGGTTACACATTTGAAAAATTCAGTTATTTATGAGTGTGTTGTTCAAGATGACTGGCTGATGAGATGACAGTAAATGTGTATAAGGGGAAGGGTTATGACCATGGAAAAGGGACATTATATGGGCAAAAAACTTTTGGACCGGATAATGAAGGTAATGGAGGGAGTTTTAGAAGGTATGGAAAGGGAAAGAGCGACTATTGCTGAGATGCAGTTTGAGTTTGTGCCAGGAAAAGGAACCACTGATGTCACATTCATTGTTCGATAGGTTCAGGAAACATACATAGGGAAGAAAAGGGAGATGTGCTTTGCTTTGTTAATCTGGAGAAGGCCTTGCACAAAGTACCTAGGGAGGTGGTGAAATGGGCGATGAGAAAGCTTGGGATCGAGGAATAGCTGGATAGAGTGGTTATGGCTATGTATGTGGGTGCTCGCATCCACGTGGAGGTGAATGGAGATTTGAGTGACAAGTTTTCTATTAATGTTGGCGAGCATCAGATGTCGGTCTTGAGCCCCGTGTTGTTTGTCATGGCGCTTGAAGCTCTGTCACGTGACTTCAGAAATGGAGTCTCAAGGGAGATGGTCTATGCTCATGAATACAATTAACCTCCTACAACTTCGCTGGTGTAGAAGCTAATTCTATAATTTAATCACTCTTATCGTCATCGTTATCATCGATCAAAATCCTCATCGTCCTGTCCTTCTTCCTTTTTTGCAACTAATACATGGACTGAAAGGGATGCAGAACAAAAAAATTATAAAATTGTTGAGCTAGGGCTCAAACATAGGGGCTAGTGGAGCGAATCCTACACCAATTCACTTATTATTTAAGCCTTTGAAATACTAGGGTTGTTCTCCATAATGTTTCATTACAAAATGAAAATATTAGTGCATTTCAATATTTTCACTCATGTTACTACCAGAAATGTTTCGAAAGCTGAATAAAACTGCCTTGCTGCAATAAGAATCAAGTACTATTGACATAGTTATGCATAAGTTCTTTAAATATCAAGCACAAGGAAGTGAATGTATGTGGTTGTTGTAGCAGCAGTGGTGCTGGCTGTACTTGCAATCCTAGGTTCATCTGAACATGAACCCGGTGGACTGAAGGTCAAACTTGCCCTTCTTCAGGAGTCAACCATTCTTCATTTGCTGTATATACACAGCGAAATAACTGAAGAAGCAGAAGCCTATTTGCTTAAATATATGGAACAGGAGTCAAGACAAGACGGTATGGCATCATATGATTTTACTCGTAGTATACAAGGTGAAACAAAAAGGAATGTGGAAGAAGGTGAAAGGAAAGTCAGAGTGAAAGAAAAGCTAAAAATTAAACAGTGCTAAATTAATATGAACATCTACAGAGTTAGCATAAATTCATGCCTGTGTAGAGCATACAATGGGTGTTTGGCTAGCATTACTGAGAGCATGTGTTGTGTCGGAAATATGAAGCTAGTAAAATTAGAAAACCATGGTGGAAGTAAAGCAGACAGAACTGTGAAAGAGAAGATGAAGTATGTGGGGTGGATGCAAAAAGGTAATCCACATGAAAGAAGGAGGGAATATGTTGCCAGCAAGACGTGTGTAAAGAGAGACAGGTGTGTAAAGAATTTGAAAGGAACTGGATACACGTTTAGGTCGTGACTCATTTGGAAAAATGAGCGAAAATGTAGATATTAATGTAACTGGAAATTTAAAGTGTAAGGCAGTAAAATGGTGGGATGTTAATCAATGGAAAAGAAAGACACAGAATATTGGAAGACAGTTTCGAGAAACCGATCACTTGGAAAGGCGAAAAGAGAGCTTCAGCATACAGGATGGGGATGGCTGTATCACATCAAAAGAATGTGGTTCCCAAGAGTGTATCAACAGCAGAAGTGAAAAGTAATGTAACTGGTTGAAGAATGGGAGGGCAGCAGGTGTGAATGCATAAGTAATGTAAGTTAATGGAGACAGTGCAGTGAACTGTTTGTGATAAAATGCAGCAAAACGCTGAATGAGAGGGATTCTACCAGTGTAACTGAAGAAGAATATGAGTGAGTCTGCATAAACGAAATGATGGCTGCAGCTCAGTAAATTATATATATATATATATATATATATATATATATATATATATATATATATATATATATATATATATATATATATATAGATATATATATGGAGCCTATGTGGTAAAGTGTGCTTTTTCGTACACTGGAGAGCGAGGGTTCGCGCCCCCCAGGGTACTAAACTTTGGAAGCGTTCTCTCGGCCATGTACTGCATTGGCGGACACCAGAGGTGCTGTGGTTGAACCAGTGTCACATACTGTAAAGTATGTTTGCACCCAGTCGGCTTGCACGGGCCGATTACACTTGGTTCACAGACTACACACACATCCAAAGCCACTACAACGCTACAATCACACTTACAAGCACTTCTCACCCTACATACAATCTCTACTAGACAGCCTAAGCCACTTGGAAGAGATACAATTGGCTATATCGTCCCTACTTCGGTCGGGATAGGCCGGTCCTGCAGTGGATACTCAAACGGCTCATGATGATACATATACATATATATATATATATATATATATATATATATATATATATATATATCTCGTCTGTTAATTCTTGAGTGTTCTGTGAAACGTATATGAGAGAATAATGACAGAAAATGTAACACAGCTGTTATACCGTCAGGTAATTATGAATCGGTCGCTTTGTGTGTGTGTGTGTGTGTGTGTGTGTGTGGAGATGTGTGAATTAAATACTCGCAATCAGGTGGAAGGCAGAAAACACGTAAGGAGGATGCAAGATATTTACACATCAACTGACGTGGAAAACAAATTCAGCAAAATAAACAGTGATGGATACAGTAGGCTTTATGTATGTATGGACTGGAAATGAAATTACTGAATGCTGTAAATGGACATGGTAAGTGAATGTATGAACTAACAGAAAGAACATTAATCTGTCTCTCTACCTACAGCGAGCGCCTTAATCCTATAAAGGATGTCCACAAACAAATCACATCCATGTAGCCATGTTCCCTGCTATTACGCTGCCCTTCTTCCAACTTATACCTCTCATATACCTCCTTACTCCATCCCTTTATCTCATCGTCAGTCTCCTCTCACACCTCACATACACTCTCTTCGTTAGTCTCTCGCTCTCTATCCTCTCCACATGGCCAAACTAGAGTACCTATATCCTGACAGTAGCGACAAGTCCGCGATAGGACGCCATTTTCCCGTTAAACGCGCGGCGCTCACCGACTCCCTGCCCGGCGACCTGCTGTCCCCTCTCTCTCTCCTGCTGGTGACAGATGCTATAACTACTGACGAAAGCATAACATAAAAGAAGGTGATGAATGAGAAGTAGGAGGCTTATAATCAATGTTTATATGCGAATATTTAACAATATACTATATTATAGCAGTAGCCTGTTGAGGAACAGGACTTGATTATTACATTCTGTACATGTTTCCTCACGGCTACACTTTTACTACTAAGTTTTATATTTTTCTTGTGTGTTTCTTTTGTCTTCTTCATTAATCTTTTTGCGGTAGAAATGCAAGCGAGCATTGATAAACTTGCTTAGAAGTTTGTTTTTGAGCTTGTGACTGGTAGGAATACCATAATTTTTGGTTAGGTTTACTGCTTCATTCACCAGGGTTTTCTTAATGTTATCCCTTCCTATCAAATCACACTGACCTTTCCTGAACATCAGCTCTACTTTATGCAGCATCTCATATATTGTCTGACACAGCAGTAAGTCCTCCTTTTTTTGTATTCCTTGAGTAAAGTGAGATCTTCTGTTTTATGAGTTGTCTGATGGGGTGATGATATTACATCTCCCAGGCACTCGTCACAGGTGGTCTCCGTGTTTTTTACACTGTGAACACAGTAGCCTAATAGATTCTACAAAGAATCACTCTCTGTGCCAAGTATTGTCACAACACACGAAATAATAAGAGTACATGTAGAATAAACATCAAAAGATTCTGTACCGATAATACACGTAAGAATACGCGTAAAAACAAGAGACATGTGATAATAAACACACGAAAGGTAAACGCCATAGACATATGAACAGTAGCATACGATTGTATAAAGGTAGGCTACTTTGGTATGAAGAACGCACTATTATTTTGTGAATACCCGGAAATACTTTTTTCCATGTAGGCATGATACACAAGTATCACAATGCACTCATATGAACAGGAAGTATAATAATGCATATGCAAGATATGCATAAATAACCATAAACAACTAATATCAACATAGTATGAAAAAACCTTGAATTTGTGAATCATCACTTCTTACGCAAATTCATTCTCAATGATTAATCGTCCTGATACTCTTATCTGCTTTAGTGGTTCCCTCTTACACTGACATTTCTTTATTTCTCCGGGAGAGAGGAAGAAGCTCCCAGCAAATTACATGAAATCATTCATTAAGCATACCATACCTCACATAAGACTGATTTAGAAGTTCGTTCCCACCCCAGACGATTGACTTTATTCTTCCACAATTTCATTCTTTCTGGATCAGATGGAAATGTGAACACTTTAAAGCCTTTCTCCGGTCGACTGGCACACCCATAGGCAGAACAGCCCAGCATCACGCCCACTTTCAGCAAAAAAAACATGAACTAACGGAATGCCTGCGCGTAAGTCTCAGTCAGGCGGTGCACGAATTTGGCAGGAAAATGGCGGCCATCAGCTGAGCGTCCGGTACCCCCTATGTCGCTACTCTCCCGGTATATAGGTACTCTAGGCCAAAACACCTCAGTGTATATCTTCAAACGCTTTCTATCACATCCACACCACAACTCTCCTTCACTTCCTCATTTGTCAGTCTGTCTCTCCATGTAACTCCACATGTTCCTCTTAAGTAACTCATATCCACTGCTCTCACTCTTGACTTATGTTCTTCCAGCAATGTCCAAGTTTGTCTTCCATATGTTAGACTTGGTATCACAATACTATCATGCAGCGAATTTTTACTTCCGTGCTGACTTCCCTATTTCTTATCACTGCTTTCAAAGAACCGACAACCTTTCTCCCTTGTTGTACCATTTCAAGCACTTCATCCTCCGAACTTCCATCCTTACCTATCACACTACCCAAGTACTTAAATGTACTCACAGTTTCCACTTCCTAATTATCCAGCCTTTCTGTGCATTCAGTGACTTCATTTCTCTCGAAGACCACAACTTTACTGTTCGCTACAGTCATCTGTAGATTCCGTTTCTTACATAGTCTCCCAGACTCATTTACCAAGTCTTACAGTTGCCCTTCGTCTTCACTTAACACCACAGTATCATCTGCAGACAACAGAACAGGAATGTTCCAAACGCTGCCCTCTCTCATTAGGGCCATTCCAACATCCACTGTCCTACCTTGTATTTCTTTCATACCTCCATTATATATAAACTCAACGACAATGGGGACATGACACATCCTTGTTTCAATCCAACGTTTAGATAGAAAAATTCGCTCAGTTTACCATCCACACGCATTGCAGCCCTAGCGCCCTCATACATACTCTTCACAGCATTCAGCAGCTTTCGATTTCCTCCATATATTTTTTTTTGTTTTCCTCATTCCTTTTCTATCCACTCAGTGATATGCTTTCTCCAGGTCCATGGAGGCCGCATACAACTTCTTTCCCTTCTCTAGAAACTTGTCCACTAGGATGGACTTAGGATGAATAACTGCTCTAAACAGCCTCTTCCCTTCCTAAAACCTCCCTGTTCTTCTGCAACTAATTCCTCATTTGTTTCTCTAACTCTGTCAGTAAGTATCCTTATATATGCTTCTCCTGTTACACTAAGGAAACAAATGCCCCTATGCTTACCACACACTTCGTTTTCCCCCTTTCCCTATGTACAGGGGTATCATTATACCAGACGTCCAATCTCCTGGGACTCTACCTTCTTCCCAGGCCAGCAATAAGTGCATTAACGGATTAAATATCCATAATAAGAAGCATTTGTGGCTCCTGACAACATCCCCAGCGTCTGTCCTGCCAGCCCCACCACACAAACAAGACTTGGGTCTGGTGTTGGAAGTTGCATACTGAATGACAAGTGTTATTAACGGCTTAGCACTAGCGACTGGTATATGCATTTTCAGTCTGTGTTGCTGCCACCGTCGAGTTGATCAGGCCTTGAAAATGAGATCATATCCCTCTCAGTAAGACTCTCTGTCTCCTGCGACTTACTTTTAGCAGCATGACATTGTCAGACATTAGCTGGAATAGAATGCCAGATTGACCCGACCATGAAATGCTTTAGACTTGGCACTTTGGCTTCTATGACTCACGCTTAGTTTAATAAAAAATTGCTTGGTCTTTGCTGGAATGATAAGAACATAAAAGCCGATAACTGTTGTAGGCCAGATGGGTGGTGCTAAGCAGATCCTATTAGATATTGTGACTTAATTACGGGAAAAAGACATGGATTGTGTACCAACCTTGAGAGGGCTGACTGTTATTGTAATAACACTCTAAACCTCTTATGACTCACTGTCAACTGAATATCATTATCTGGCAGTAAGTGGAACATCTTGCTGAGGAATGAGACCATTTGAGTGTTAATGTTATTACATTCTGCCTACTACTAGATAGTTTTGTTCAGTTTAAGAGGGCCCTCAACTGGTGACTGGTTTAATGAAGCTTTCATCTAACCGCTCCTGTTCGAGAAAAAATATCCTTAGGTGAATGTAATCGTCTGGTATTAGCAAGCAAATAATTATTACAAAAGACGTCTCAGTATATAATTTAATCAATAATCCACCGTTTCTTTTCTTTTCTTGTCTCTTCTATTTTAGTTATTTTTTATTTTTTTCTGTTTGTGTGTGTGTGTGACTGCATTTGTGGTGTGATTTTTTTCCTACATGATGGCAGGTTGTGGTTCCATTCCGAGTCATTGCCGTAAGTAATTTATATAGCCTTTACATTTGATCTGTAGTCTTAGTAATTGGTAGAGGAAGACCGAACAGTCTTAAACTATCATCAGCTAAATTGATTAAGAGCTTCCATCTACGGTCATTCCTTGTTTTACTACAGTTTTAAGTCATTTGCATCAGTTCCACAGAAACTGGGAGCTCTTCGCTTTGGGTGGAATTCTTGTTAGTTAAGGAAATGTTCCATCTCTTCTTCCTTTCTAGTAGACTTTGGAATAACGCGGCAGGAATGCACGACAAAGTGCATGTCCAAAGTACATGATCAAGAAAAAGTTGATAATATACCGTGTAAATCGACGTATATATGGTTCAGAGAATGAAGTTAAGTAGTTTTATGTTTCTTTTTTTTTTTTTCCTCCCTTCTCATGTCTCTCACTCTCCCTATGTTTCCTGTGATAGTTACATTAGTTTCGTTTATCGTGTTTAGGTGACACTAATATGGGTATACGAGTCAGGTATTCCCAGTTTACTCTAACTTGGTCTATATGTTTCATCTCTCCATGTTGACTGCTGAGATGTAACAAGTGATTAACACTACAGTGTGGTGCTAGTCACGAAGAAATGTTGTGGAACGGATGTAGAGTTGTATTTTTCTGCCATTGAACTATGTGAAATAAGCTACAAAACGTTGAAAATATAGGCTAATATAGTGTAAAACGAGTATAGCATTGATTATATATATCCCAGAACCTAATAAGAGTAGCATTGAAGTGTCTGGTTGTGCATCCAACAAACTGTTAATTTCTAAAATAAGCCAAACCATCAGCATCAAGTTACCACCCAGATATCTTACTACCTTGTTACAGGTCGCACTCTGGCATTACCAGCCAAATTCTAGCATATATCTTTGACTCTAAAGGGAAGATTGAACACACAGTTTTGATCCCCATTTTACACTGGATAGCTTCTACTTCACCCTACCCTAGTGCGCCACCCTACGCCTGCCTATACTTCACACTACTCACACTCGCCTCTCCTCTCTCCTCATCCATTACCCTCACCCGTATCCCTGTTTTGCTCCAGTTTGGCTTACTGGCAGAAAGGACAAAATTAGATGCAAAAAGAGAGGTAAGTAAATGATCACTACTAATCCCGATTATACATAAAACCATTGCAAGAGACTTTGGACACGTGTGCATGATCTATAGCACAAAATCACTTCAGGAATATGATACTGGTACCTGAGGTTGGTCATCCCTCAAGTTACATTTATGGTTAGCCACGCCAGAGTCATGGGTAGTGTGATCGAATAGCTGTCTGCCTGTCTAATGAATTATCTCACCCGTGTCTGACCAGTAGGGACCAAAACTGGGTCTTGGAAGAAATGACCCGATAAAGGTGCAGATCGACCGAAGGTCAAATGTGATGTGTTAAAGATAAATTACGGGTATTTTATCTCATGAATGTATGCTCCTGTTTGGATGAAAATTAGCACATATGTTATATGTGGACAGAGGAAGAAGTGATTCAGTTGAAGTGCATATCGATCAGAGGTCAAGGTCACGAGTCAAGAGCAAATTTCAGGCACGGTGTCGCTGTGCTGAGTTAATACCCCTCTATATTTACTGACATGCACAGTATACCTTTAGGTTACAGAGTACAAAAAGAAATCAAGACTGTAAAAAGAACATAATATTAAATTATAAAAATGATAACTGTAATCAAGGTAAAAGAAATTAGCTTCCCTAAAGCAAACAGACAAGATATATTTGTAAGCTTTAAATCTGACAGTAGATATGAGTACAACCAGCTGGAGAAGGAAGAATACATCGGATACATTGTACCCTTGATGGACACTGAATAAGCTGGTAGTTTAAAAATGCAGTACGAGTATGTAAGCAGTGAACAACATAACAATTAAAATAAAATAATATCATACTTAAAGGCGTCCTATATTTGCATATAACTGCCAGTCAGTAAATTAAAGAACACTACATTAAAGAACAAGACATCAGCTTATATAAGAAATCAGCTTTTTCGTACTAAATGTAAAGAAGAATATTTCCATACAGACGTCAAAACAAAAGCTACCCATAATTACATGCTGGTGGAGACAGAGGAAATGCAAAGTATATATTTCGCCCTGTGTGGATATTCAACATGTCTCCATCTCGTCGTGCCTCAGTTCTGCAGCTCTGGGTATTTTGTATTCTGACTAACAATTTCGCCGCTCGCTGAATATCCCGGGTTTATGGAATATATTGTTTCCAGCGATGCATCACCACCATGAGGGATATCCAAGGCACCTTCATTTGATATGCAACGTAGAAGCAGAATTTCCCGCATGCAGGCAACTCGAATCGGGTTTTAATGACAATAATATTTATGGCAGCTGCGCAGTTCAACCATGCACTCACATTCAGAATGTAGGGATATGTCATTCCTTCAGGTGATATGATTTTTCATTAAATTATAGCTATCTTCTGCTGATGTTATGAAGTTTTACATATGCCAAGTAATAAATCGTGTAACCAATTCAGCAGAAGTAATGCATCGCCAAACATGCTGTTTTTTCCTATTCTGTTATTGTTTGATTTAAACTTTCATGTAAGCACTAATCAGTTTAGTAAGCTGATATTTATTTATTTATTCACATTACTCCTGCCATCTTAAAGCGATTATATTAAGCCTGGGGCAAAATTACGAAAGCAGAGGACTATACTTGTCAGTTAACCATTTCACCATGAGAATACTCTTAGCTGAGTTTAATCGTCCGTTTGTAGCAGGAATAAACTACACAAATCTTCAACTGACTGAATATTACAACAGATGGGCGTGCACAGAGGGCAAAACTGAACTATGGGATAAGGCGCCTGCAACACACATAGAGGCAAGTCTTACATCTGAAGAGGTCCAATAATATAACCATGACCCATATTTACCTGTACTCCCTTCACGCCACACACCCTACCTCTGCCCTTAACATCCCAGGTACGGAAGGTGATCCCTGACAAATTATCAGGCGAATTTTGTGATTTTCAAGGATTTTAGATGAGAGAACATCTCTAGCAGAGGCCTGATCTGTAAATAAAATCTAACGATATTCATAGGCAAGGTGATTCAACCTAGTAATGCCCATAATGGTGCTTCATTTTTGCTTCCAAAGGATTTTCACAGGCACTGTGTTTCACTGTGGCGAAGCTCCATAGGGTGCTTCACTGTACTCCCTAAGGATTTTCAACGTAGGATGATTTATTCAGAGGAAGTCCCATTAGGTGCCTTTCTCTAATGAAGCTTCATATCAATCTGGTAGGCTACTTATATTTTTTTCTTGCTTATCTTACAAGGACAAGAAGGGCCGAGACCCACGGATGTATCACTACTACGTCACTTTGTTCGTGCAGTATGGCTTTTTATACCTACCTACCTGTATTTTGTATGAAATATCGCATAACATAGGAAAATAGGTAGTGTCCATTGTGGAGTTGGTGTTTTCATAATAAATGTGGGATAAATGTGGGTCACTCCCCTACCACAACCCTCTCTCTCTCTCTCTCTCTCACACACACACACACACACACACACACACACAGTCGCAACAACATTTGACTTTTATCTGCGTCACTGTGTTACAAACACCCCGTTCCCATTCCTACACTGCCAGCATGGGTAAGGGTTAATACTGGTTACATGATATGGATTGCTGCCTTATAATTTTCAGTGCGTCAGGAGTGTGTAAATAAATTAGATTTTGGCTAGAGAGACAACGGTTGTGTCTTAAGTGTACAGTAATTACACAGGAGTCGAACATGACGTATTGATAATACTTCTTTTAATATAGAATCTGGCTCATGAGAACGTGGTGCCAGAAAAACTTAAGTAGTCTGGTCCATGAGCATACGAAGTATGTCCCAAACCATTGCCAAGAACAGCAGTAAATGAGCAGGAATCAATTCTCAGGCGAATCCACGGTCTGAAAATTATTAATGTTCTCATTGACCTATGTTCCTCATAACAAATTTATTGCCTTCGTTTGGAATATATTCATGATATAATATGTTAACTGCAGACCTTAGTGCAACGCAACACTGGATAATTTTGTTGTGAAGAATTTGTAGAAAAAAACAAACGGCCTTTTTCCTCAGCTCTTTACTTGCATCGCCAATATTGTGTGTGTATAAAAGTAGTTCCTGCCTACATTAACTATCGTGCTTGTTTTATTTGTACCTGGAGGGAGCTTAAAATTATTCCATCTCCATGCACACATCGACAAACCCACAACATCCATCTTCATAGCATTCACTACCTCTTTGCTCCACCCACCACCACCATCCCACTCCTTTTCACACACTCCACACCCACTCCACCCAGTCCGCTCCACCCATTCCACCTATTCGATCCCACTCACTTCATTATACCCACTCAATCCAGTTCTCCCCAAACCCACTCTACTACCCCCAGCCAATCCAGTTTGTCCCACCCACTCCTCTTCAACTCTATCCGGTCCTTCTGACCCACTCCACTACACTCACTCCACTCAATCTTCCCCACCCACTCCACTTCGCCCACTCCACCCCGTCTGTCCCGCTCATTCCACTGCGCCCACTCTAACCAAGTGTCATTTCATCCAGTCCGTTCCAATCACTCGCCAGTACATAAACCAGCCAATCCATCCCTTCCATTCCTCTACATCTACAGTACTACAACGTTTTTTTACTTACACATCAAACTTCCTAGAAAAATCTGTGAATCAGCTTTTCACCATTAACGCCTCCCATCATACAACGCCCATATTCACATGGCGTGCCCGACCCGACCTGTGCCCAGTCTTCTAGCATAGCACCAGTCGAGCAGGGCAGTACTCCAGAGGTGGATGGAAAGCTGATGACAGGGAGTGCTGGAGCTCCCGTTTCATCAGCCCTCAGGACTAGTTCCTGACCATCCCCCTTTGCTGAACTTTTTCAGTGTCTCAGTTACACAGAGAGTAGGCCAGCATGCTCTCCAGTACAAATTTCTCTAACTATCTTCACCAAACTACATGTACAGTACACACTACACTTCCTATTCAAAATTTACCTAAAATGGCGTCGTTATATCAAGCCTCGGAGTCCCCAGGGGGGGGGACCATAAATGCCCCCACCATCTGCCCCTCTCCCGATGACGACTCAAGGTGCCTGGAACCACTGTCTGACTCTCTTCTTCTTCATTTCTGCAACATTCGCGGCCTTTCCTCTAACTTTTGCTTTGTTGAGCACCACCTCTCCTCCTCTAAACCTCACCTTCTTTTTCTAACGGAGACTCAGCTGTCTGAGGCAACCGACAGCAAACCCTTTTCTGTATCCTCCTACTTTCTCTAACTCATTTCAAAGCCAAAGGTGGCTGTTGTGTATATATACGCAACGACTTATCTTGCTCTCGTGTTCCTGAACTTGATTCTTCTGAATTCTCCACACTCTGGCTTCGGCTTTCCTGTCATTCTCTGACTAAATATATCTGTGCTGTTTACTTATCCCCTAATTCTACTGACTATCAAAAATTCTTCGACTATCTTACTTCTACGATGGAACACATTCTATCCATTTCTCCTTTCTCTGAAATCTCCATTCTTGGAGATTTCAATGTTCACCACCACCTTTGGCTCTCCTCTCCTTTCACTGATCCACCTGGTGAACAAGCCTACATCTTTTCTATCCTTAATGACCTAGAGCAGCTTGTACAGCACCCTACCCGTATCCCTGACCGCCTTGGAGAGAGCTCCAACATACTTGACCTCTTCCTCACAACTAATCCTTCTGCCTACTCTGTTAATCTTTTCTCTCCGTTGGGCTCCTCCGATCACAACCTTATTACCTTAACCTGTCCTATCACTCCGGTACGGCCTGTGGACCCTCCAGGGAAACGTCGTCTGTGGCATTTTGGAGCCGCAGACTGGGAGGCCCTCAGGCAGTACTTCTTTGATTTTCCCTGGAATGATTATTGCTTCCATGGCCGTGAGCCATCTGAGTGTGCCTTGCGCATTACGGAGGTTATTCTCTCGGGCATGGAAGCATACATTCCTTTCTCATATCCTTTGACTAACGCAAGAAAGCCTTGGTTTAATCACGCTTGTTCTAATGCTGTCCGCAACAAGGAGAGGGCCTACAAAAGGTACCGGAGCCAACCCACCCCTGAATCACATCATCTTTACGTTTCTGCCCGGAATCGTGCTAAGTCTGTTCTTCGCTCTACTAAAAATAATTTCATCCATACTAAATGCTCTCAACTCTCCAACTCGAATTCTTCCCGCTCCTTCTGGCATCTTGCCAAAAATCTTTCTAACAACTTTACCTCATCATCCTTCCCACCTCTTTTCTACTCTGATGGTTCTGTAGCTATTTCTTCTACTGATAAAGCAGATCTCTTCGCACAGACTTTCTCCTCCAATTCTACCTTAGACGATTCCGGTGCTGTTCCTCCATCACTTCCCCCCTCTGACTTCCTCATGGCTGACATTAAAATTTCTTCAGTTGATGTATTTTCTGCCATCACTGGCCTCAGTACTAACAAGGCATATGGGCCTGATGGGGTCCCTCCTGTTGTTCTCAAGAACTGTGCTTCTGTGCTTACACCCTGCCTAGGCAAACACTTTCGTCTTTGTCTGTCAACTTGTACCTTTCCTTCTTGCTGGAAGTTTGCTCTCATTCAGCCAGTCCCAAAGAAGGGTGACCACTCCCAACCCTCCAACTATCGTCCAATTGCTTTAACGTCCTGTATTTCAAAAGTTTTTGAGTCAATTCTTAATAGAAAAATTTTAAGGCATCTTTCCTATCACAACCTTCTTTCCGATCGTCAGTATGGGTTCCGTCAGGGACGCTCCACTGGCGATCTTCTCACCTACCTTTCGGACTCCTGGTCATCCTCCTTTCGGGACTTTGGCGAAAGCTTTGCCATTGCACTTGACATCTCAAAGGCTTTCGATCGAGTCTGGCATAAATCTTTAATTTCCAAACTGCCCTCCTACGGTTTCTATCCTTCTATCTGTGCCTTCATCGCTAGCTTCCTTTCTGGTCGTTCTATAGCCGCTGTTGTAGACGGCCATCGTTCTTCTCCTAGATCTATCAACAGTGGTGTTCCTCAGGGCTCTGTCCTATCACCAACTCTCTTCCTTTTATTCATCAATGATCTTCTAAGCTGTACATCTAACCATATCCACTCATACGCTGATGACTCCACCCTTCACCTTTCCATTCGGTTCCCGCAACGCCCATCTCAACAGTTACTTCAAGAAACAAGGGATGAGGCTATGGCACACCTAATGTCTGACTTGGCTCGTATCTCTGACTGGGGTAAAAATAATATGGTTGTCTTTAATGCATCTAAGACTCAGTTCTTACACCTATCAACCCGACAAAATCTTCCACAGGTATACCCACTAATGTTTAATAATATTCAGCTTAATCCTGCATCATCCTTGAACATGCTTGGGGTTTCATTTACTCGGGACTTATCTTGGAAAGATCATATTACATCTCTTGTAAAATCTGCTTCCAAGAGATTGGGTGTGCTAAGCCGACTCCGCTCTTTCTTTACCCCTGCACAATTGTTGACTCTATACAGGGGTTTTATCCGCCCCTGTGTGGAGTACAACTCTCATGTGTGGGGTGGCTCCTCACATACAGCTCTTCTCAATAGGGTGGAGTCAAAGGCTTTTCGTCTCATTAACTCTCCTCCTCTTACTGACTCCCTTCAACCTCTGTCTCTTCACCGCACTGTTGCATCTTTATCTCTTTTCTATCGCTACTTTAATGGTCACTGCTCCTCTGAACTGTCTGCTTGCATTCCTCCACCTCTACGACGGGCGCGTAGCACCCGTCTGGCAGCAAACTCTCATCCTTTTTCTGTCCGACTCTCTAATGCAAGAGTTAACCGTTACTCCCAGTCTTTCATTTATGCAACAGGTCAGCTCTGGAACTGTCTCCCTCTATCTGTATTTCCTGCTGCCTATGATCTCCAGTCTTTCAAACGCAGTGTGTCCAGGCATCTCAAAATGATCGGATCTTGAATTTGGCTCTATATTGTATTTTGTTTTTCTCTTGGAGGGAACTGTTACTGCGGGCTCATGGCCTTTGGTTCCTTCTTCCTCGCATTAAAAAAAAAAAAAAAAAAAAAAATAGCACCATCTTAACCCATCCCGCTCACTCCTTTCTAGCAACCCGAACCAGTTTTTGCATTCCCGCCAGCGACTTAATACCTACAACTCTCGTGGCAAACATCTATGGGCATAGTCTAATTCCCACCACTGCCCCAGGATAACTCATACACTTACCTCCCCCCAGTCCACTCATTCCTGGGTGAAGCAGTACACATTAAAAGCACGTGTGCCTAGACTCAGGGCTGATCCTCAACGCTCACATTCTCTCAGGTCCATTGTACAAATTCTTCTGAAATCACCAATCTGAATATTGTCAATTGCCGGTTAACCGCTTGAGTCCCAATCCCAGTCCCAATCCGAGTAATTATCTTAAAATTTCATTCTTGTTTCTTTCAGACGAATTTACGGTATACAACTTAGAAAGGATTTCGTACTGAAAGGAGTAAGGAATGTTGTATGTAACCCATATAGTTTGAAAAGTATCACCACGACTCAGATAAAGTCATCTAAAGGTAACATGAGTAAAAAAAAAAAAAAAAAAACGTCACTGTGTCAAGAAGGTTAAGAATAGAATTACAAGTGAATATGAGATTTGACAAGGTTGTTCGTCCTTTCAAAACCACGGCTTTTTAATCAAGTTTATTAATGCTACATGCAAACGATTATATTGAACTAAGGAAATGTCTGTTATATTACATTTTTCCTTTATGTCCAACAGTTGTATTCATCTTAGAAAATCTCTCATATCATATTCAATATACCTATAGACGATTTTATTCACTTTAGAAATGATGCCTCATATTTACCTGGATGTTGAAGGGTATTTTTTTTATGCGAGGAAGAAGGAACCAAAGGCCGAGCCCGCAAAACAGTTCCCTCCAAGAATAAAAAAACAACAACAATGCAAAAGAGAGCCAAATTCAAAATCGGTTCATTTCGGTATGCCTGGACACAGCATTTGAAAGACTGGAGATCATAGGAAGTAGGAAATGCAGAGAAAGGGAGACAGTTCCAGACCTGACCTGTTGCTTAAATGAAGAACTGGGAGTAACGATTAACTCTTGCATTAAAAAGTCGGACAGAAAAGGATGAGAGTTTGTTGCTAGGCGGGTGCTACCGTAGAGATGGAGGGATGCAAGCAAACAGTTCAGAGGAGCAGTGACCAATGAAGTAGTGATACGAAGGAGACAAAGAGGCAACAGTGCAGCGAAGAGAAAGAGGTTGAAGGGAGCCAGTAAGAGGAGGAGAGTTGATGAGACGAAAAGTCTTTGACTCCACCCTATTGAGAAGAGCTGTATGTGGGGAGCCTCCCCACACATGAGAGTTGTACTCTAATGAAGGGTGAATAAAACCAGTGTATAAAGTAAACAACTGTGCTAGGGTAAAGAAGGTATGGAGTCGCCTTAGCACACCTAATCTCTTGGAAGCAGATTTTACAAGAGATACAATCGATCTTTCCAAGATAAGTACCGAGTAAATGAAACCCCAAACATATTCAAGAATGATGCAAGATTGAGCTGGTTATTATTAGACATTAGTGGGTACTCCTGTGGAAGACTTTGACGGGTTGATAGGTGTAAAAACTGAGTCTTTGATGCATTTAAGACATCAAGATTATTTTTACCCCAGTCAGAGATACGAGCCAAGGCAGACATTAGGTGTGCCATAGCCTCATCCCTTGTTTGTTGAAGTAACTGCTGAGAAGGACGTTGCGGAAACCGAATGGAAAGGTGCAGGGTGGAATCATCAGCATACGAGTGGATAGGGTTAGATGTACAGTTTAGATGATCATTGATGAATAAAAGGAAGAGAGTTGGTCATAGGATAGAGCCCTGAGGAATGCCACTGATGATAGATCTAGGAGAAGAACGATGGCCGTGTACAACAGCAGCTACAGATCGACCAGAAGGGAAGCTATAGTTGAAGACACAGACAGAAAGCTAGAAACTGCACGAGGGCAGTTTGGAAATTAAAGATTTATGCCAGACTCGATCAAAAGCCTTTGAGATGTCAAGTGCAATGGCAAAGCTTTCGCCAAAGTCCCGAAAGAAGGATGATCAGGAGTCTGAAAGGTGGGTGAAAAGATCGCCAGTGAAGAGTCCTTGACGGAACCAATAGTGATGATCAGAAAGAAGGTTGTATTGGGAAAGATGCTTTAAATTTTTTCTGTTAAGAATAGACTCGAAAACTTTTGAGACACAGGATGTTAAAGCAATTGGACGATAGTTAGAGGGTCAGGAATGGTCACCCTTCTTTGGAACTGGCTGAATGAGAGCAAACTTCCAGCAAGAAGGAAAGGTACAAGTTGAAAGACAAAGGCGAAAGAGTTTACCTAGGCAGGGTGTAAACACAGAAGGACAGTTCTTGAGGACAACAGGAGGGACCCATCAGGCCCATATGCCTTGTTAGTACTGAGGCCTGTGATGGCAGAAAATACATCCGCTGAAGAAATTTTAATGTCAACCATGATGAAGTCAGAGAGCGGGAAGTGATGGAGGAACAGCACCGGAATCGTCTAAGGTGGAATTGGAGAAGAAAGTGTGAGCGAAGAGATCTGCTTTATCAGTAGAAGAAATAGCCACAGAGCAATCAGAGCAGAAAAGACAAGGGAAGGATGATGAGATAAAGTTGTTAGAAAGGTTTTTGGCAAGGTGTCAGAAAGAGAGGGAAGAATTCGAGTTGGAGAGCATTTAGTACGGATGAAATTATTTTTAGCAGAGCGAAGAACAGACTTAGCACGATTCAGGGCAAAAACATAAAAAAGATGTGATTCAGAGGTGGGTTGGCTCCGGTACGTTTTATAGGCCCTCTCCTTGTTGCGGACAGCATTAGAACAAGCGTGATTAAACCATGGCTTTCTTGCATTAGTCAAAGGATGTGAGAAAGGAATGTAAGCTTCCATGCTTCAAGTTTGAAAAAAAATATATATATTTCCAAAGCTGAATAAATACCATAGATTTAAGAATTAAAAAGTCATTGTGGAGATGACGATAACTACAGTGTAGAGAGTATACTTATGGGAAATATTAAAATTAAAATACAACTAGATAAATATCTCTGTTTTAACCAGGCCATTAGGATGGGAATCTTTCTTTTCTTTTCCTTATTTTCCGCTCTCCTTCGGCAGTTACATTTGGTTCAGGGAAGACTTTTAGTAATTTTTCTGTTTTTCCCAGACTACATTCTTCCTTTCAGGGAGACTTTTCGAACTGTGAGGGTTAGATATAGCCTTTATGAAACCCTTCACTTCTAAGGAGACTTTATAGAGTGAAGAAATTTGTACAGAGGGAACAAAAACAAACTACAAAAGGAGTTTCCAGCAGTAATCTACGAAGCAGGAAATCTTCACGTGTTGTTCCCTCTAAGAGGAAGTCTTGGACACACACACACACAATCACACACACACACACACACACACACACACACACACACACACAAATATATATATATATATATATATATATATATATATATATATATATATATATATATATATATATATATATATATTGCCAGACGCCTCAATCCCGTTTGGGGTGGCCACAAACATATCGCCTCCATGTCGCCCTTGTCCCCCGCCATTTCACTGCCCTGCTCCCAACTCACCCCCCCCTCTCTCATATACCACGCCACCCCATCCCTCCATCTCATCCTCGGCCTCCCCCTCCCTCTTCCCCCCTCCACCTCACTCACATACACTCTCTTCGTCAGTCTCTCACCCTCCATCCTCTCCACATGGCCAAATCACCTCAGTGTGTTCCTCATAACGCTTCCTATCACATCCACATCGACACCACAACGCTTTTTTATATCCTCATTCGTCAGCCTGTCTCTCCTCTTAAATAACTCATTTCCACTGCACTTACTCTTGACTTGTGTCCTTCCAACAACGTCCAAGCTTCACTTCCATACGCTAGAGTTGATATCACAATACTATCATATAATAACTTTTTCACCCTGTTTCTTATCACTGCTTTCAAAGAACCAGCAACCTTTCTTCCCTGCTGTACCCTTTCAAGCACTTCACCCTCCAAACCTCCATTCTTACTCATCGCACTACCCAAGTACTTAAACGTACTCACATTTTCCAATTCCTCACCATCCAACCTCGCTGTACATTCACTGACTTCACCTCTCTCAAAGACCATCACTTTACTCTTCCCTACATTCACCTTTAAATTCCGTTTCTTACACACTCTCCCAAACTCATCCACCAAGCTTTGCAGCTCTCCTTCGTCTTCACTCAACAACACAGTATCATCTGCTACACAACAGTACAGGGAGTTTCCAAACACTATCCTCTCTCACCAGGGCCACTCCAACATCCACTACCCCACCTTGTACCTCTTTTATTACCCCATCCGTGTACAGATTGAACAACCATGGAGACATGACACATCCCTGTTTCAACCCAGCCTTCAAAGAGAAAAATTCACTTAGTTCACCATCCACACGCATTGCAGCCTTAGCACTATCATACAGTACATACTCTTCACAGCATTCAACAACTTCCCATCTACTCCATATACTGTATTCTTAATACTTTCCACAATCCTTGTCTATCCACCCTGTCATATGCTTTCTCCAAATCCATGAAAGCCGCATACAACTTCTTTCCCTTCTCTAGAAACTTTTCCACTAAAGATCTAAGAATGAATATCTGATCTACACAACCTCTTCCCTTCCTAAAGCCTCCCTGTTCTTCTTCAACTAATTCCTCTGTTCTTTTTCTAACTCTGTTAATAAGTATCCTACCATACACTTTTCCTATTATACTAAGAAGACAAATGCCCCTATGATTACCACACACTTCTTTTTCCCCTTTTCCTTTGTACAAGGGAATAATTCTACCTGACTTCCAATCCTCCGGGACTTTACCTTCCTCCCAGGCCAATCTGCACATCTTCCACATCCATTCTACTACTATCTCTCCCCCATGCTTCAGCATTTCACCACACACTCCATCAATTCCTGGGGCTTTCCCCAATTTAACTTTTTTCATTGCTTCCACAACTTCTATCCTACTGATTTCTTCCTGTCTTCTCACCTCCCTCCTTCTCCCAGCCATTCCCCAGCCACTCATACTCGCATTACTATCCTGTATGTTCAACAATTCCTTAAAGTGTTCTCTCCATCTGCTCACTTTTTCTCCCTTCTCCACTAGTAATCTACCATGTTTATCTTTCACTCCCCTGCTAACCTCACTTCCACCCTGTCTTACTCTCTTCACCTCTTTCCAGAACATTTTCTTACAGTCCCTCCAGTTTACACTCAAATTCCTTCCAAATTCCTCATCCACTCTATACTTACTCTCTCTTACTAATTTTTTCACCTCTCTCTTTCTTTCTACAGATAACTCTCTCTTTCGCCTCTCAACTTCTTCCACGCCCCTATTTCTCATACATTCATTGAATGCTTTCTTCTTTTGTGCCACAGCCTGTCTCACCTCTTCACTCCACCACGCTGTTCCTTGCACCCCCCTCCATCTTCTCTTCCTCCCACACACCACATCACATGCTGCACATATTTCTTCTGTAAATATCCTGCACACACCTTCCACGTCCCTCATATGCACCAATTCACATTTGCCCAATCGTTCCTCCACTTCTCTCTTACACTCTGCCTTTTTCTCATCCTCTTGTAACCTTTCCACTCTCCTTGCAACTACTCCTTCCTCTCGTCTTTCCCTTCTTCTATTCCTCCATCTTACTTGGATCCTAATTCTGGCCACCACCAAGTAGTGGTCAGAAAGTCCACTCCCCCAACCTCTGTAAGCTCTTGCATCCATTACACATCTTCGCATCCTTTCATCCACACCCACATAATCAATCATTGCCTTCCTTTCATTCCGTTCACCACCCACCCTTTTCATCACTCGCCATGTATACCTGTGGATCATTTTGTGCCTGAAGAGAGTATTGGCTATCACCAACCCCCTCCCAGCACAAATGTCCACTAACGCACTCCCATTCTCATCTATCTCAGCAGGCACACCCCACTCACCAACTATTCCATCCGCCTTCACATTCCCTACTTTACCATTCATATCACCGATCAAAAACACTCTCTCATTCCTTCCAAACTTTTCCATGCACACTTCCACATTTGTCCAGAACTCTTCTCTCACTCTGCTAGCACGATCTTGCGTTGGCGCATACACACACACAATCGCCCATATTTGTATTCCAATTTTCAACTTTACCCACACAATCCTTGACCCAACTGATCCATACTATCTTATGCTCTTCGTCCATCTTTTACTCACAACTACACATACTCCTTCCTTTGCCCTCTCATTCTCACCTACTCCTGCACATATACCCCATCCATACTCCCATTCTCTCACACTTTCTCCTCTCCATTTTGTTTCAGTTATTCCACATACATCCACTTTCGCACCCTCAAGCACCTGGACAATCTCTCTCTCACCTCATCATTCGCTCCTCTTACATTCCATTTAGCCATTACCAAATCCTTTGTCCGGTCCTGGGTCGTCATCATTAGGTCAGTCCTTGTCCAAGGCTTCTTGTTTGTTTTTTTAGTTAGTTGTTTTCCGGGGAGGGGCCCTAACCCTCCGCCAACCCTTTTAGTCGCCTTTTACGACAAGCAGGGATACTTGGGGAGCATTCTTGAAAACCCCCCTACCCCCACGGGTATATATATATATATATATATATATATATATATATATATATATATATATATATATATATATATATATATATAATATTTGTATTTATGTATATAACGTACTATTTGAGTAAAATGTGTGTGTGTGTGTGTGTGTGTGTGTGTGTGTGTGTGAAAAACTCGGACACTGATCGTTCAAGTCCGATGATACTCGGTGTCCACAGGCGTTAGATTCTCATTAAGTGTCAAACGAAATCTCATCGCGGGGTTTCATTTGGGGTCCAGTTTCAGGCTGTTTTGTGTCCCCATTGGATCACAGCGGGTCGATCCTTGCGAAAGTTAGCATGCCTGCTTCAAACCAGCCGTTAGGGATCGAACAAAAGTATTGACATTTCTCGTGCAGTTTTCAATTTCCGTGCTCCGAAGCGCTCGATTTCAAGGAGTGAGTTTCTGCTGAGGTAATCCATTATATCAAACTCGTTGAGGTGCTCTGTGGAAATCACATGTACAGTCGTGGTCATAAACAATCCCCTATCTTCTGGTACCCTGCGCCTCAGGCTGGCTCCTTTATGCATGGGAAGTCATAGTAGAGTAAGAGGCGCTGAGAGGGAGGGGCCAAAGAGAGAGGGAAAAGTGGGTGGGGGACGAGTGATGGTGCGGGGCTGATGGAGGGAGGGGAGGGAGAATGGAATGCGAAGTGGTGGTCACATTATTTGTCAATTTTCTTCAGGGAATGATATAAAAAGAGTTAATATTCGGCAGATAATGCTGCATTACACCTTGTATAGCGGTGTCAGATAACAAGCTTTAGATAGGTGGTGATATCAAGGGCTGGCTGAGAAAAATACTGTATATTGACGTGATAGAGCAAACATTAGTGAAGAGCCATCGAGACTGTGTGGGCCCAGATTGTCAATGCGTGAGAACCAGAGAAAAAGAGAACACGGGCCGGCCTCCTCCAACACACAAATGACGAGTGGGAGTTGTTCAGACGAAACTAGCAAACCAACAACAACATTGTTTCCTCGGTGCCGCGAAGACTGCAAAGGTGAGGCAGGAGGCCACTGGATTAATTACAAAGGCTTTCCTGGTTACTTTGGCTTCACTAATGTCGGTAAGCATTGACAAAAATTATATTTTTGTAGTTTGGGTAGGATTTTGTTTCATTTTCCTTCTAAGAGATTATTAGAGATATTGTTATTATATCCACCCACGTGCACAGACATCAAACCTGGTTACTTTGGCTTGACTAATGTCAGTAAACATTGACATAGATATATGATTGGAGTTTGGGTAGGATTTTGTTTCATTGTCCTTCTAAGAGATTATGAGAGATATCGTTATAATACCCATCCATGTGTAAATACATCAAATTTATATACCTGTATTGCACAGTTATTTTCAATTGCCTTTTCATATAGAGTTGCCATAAAATAGCTGACATGATATTGACTGTATAGAGGGAGTGTATACCTGGAAGATCATATTTACTGTGGGCACAGCCATTTCAAAGGTTGCATATGATATTTGGTTCCAAAAATTTATTACATGTAATGGTATAGGACGTTTCTTACACAAACATTACGGAAGTCAAAGCCATCCAGATTCCATCCTCTGTCCGAAGTCAAAATAAACGGATAAATACAAATATCTGGCTCTGCACTAATGCTTGATCTGTCACGTCTGTATAATTCTCCCACGAGCCAGCCCCTGATATCGCCACGCTAAAGCTATACAAGGTGTAATGCAGCATTATCTACCGAATGTTAACTCCTTTACATCATGCCCTGAATGAAAGAAAATAGACAAATACTGTGACCACTTCGCATTTCATTCTCCGTCCCCTACATACCCTCCCACCTCTCCCTGACTCCACCCTCACACCAATACTCGTCCCCCCACTCACCTTCCGTTCTCTCACTCTGGCCCTTCCCTCTCAGCCCCTCTTACTCCAGTGAGACTTGCCGCGCATAAAGGAGCAAGCCTGAGGCAAGGGGTACCGGAGGGTAGATGATTATTTATGACCACGACTGTGCATCGCATCTGCCAGCGTCTTCCTGTGTGCCGGCTTTGTACCGTCTTATTCATGTGTTCTTCATGCACCATAATGTGCTCACAGCTAATCACGCGGCAAAATCCCCTAAGTATTTCATTTATGAGGCCACACAATACTTTGAACTTGAAAAGAAATAAGTGAAGCAGTTTTGTCTTTTCTTACAATGTATAATTACATGTAAAAGAAACAGCTTAGATACAGCTTTTGACTTATAAGTCTCGGTAAGCATCTTCTCCGAGCCAGGGTTCGTGGGTGAAGACCTAAAGCCCTCCGCAGGAGCAAGCGCACCACGGCCCGAAGGGACGGAGTGGCTTTTGTGTGTGTGTGCGTGTGTGTGTGTGTGTGTGTGTGTGTGCTTGTGTGTGCGTGTGTGTATAATATACATACATACATATATATATATATATATATATATATATATATATATATATATATATATATATATATATATATAAAGATAAAACTTTAAGATATTTTTCTTTTAGCTTAACGATGAGACTTTTCTTACACTTTTGTAAGTAATTTGATCAGTATCATATTTCGCTCTTGTTATATCCAGATTATTATTATTATTATTTGTTTGTGGTAGGGTGGGGGCACTCACCATCCACTTACTTGATGCAGTACTGCTCTCAGGTTTCTGCCCTTTCCTCTCCTCCATCATTCTTTCCTTCCATCCTCTTCTGTCTTTCTTTCCTTCATTCTTTCCTCGTCCTTCTGCCTACAGGTGACTTTACACTCCCTTTTCTGTCTTTCTTTCCTTCATTCTTTCTTCTTCGTTCTGCCTGTGGGTGACTCTACACATGAGTGACAAGCCAAATGGTTTCCTGTACAGCAGGAAACCATTTACTATGCTGGGTGGTAACCATATAACCAAATTTTGGCACCTGGTGGTTTAGTGGGTAATTATGGCGCTGCAGTCGGATTGGGCCGGTGAAGATTTATATCTAAGGGGTGATTGGGGTTTATTGCTCACGTAATGCCACTCAGGGATGAGTGAGGCTGGTCACTCTCATCCTAAATGTCAGGACCAACTTGCCTAGCCCCGGGCTCCTCATGGGGCAACGTAGGATTGGATGATGGATGGATGGATGGATTATTTGTTTGTTCAGGTAATACTTTTGGAGAAGGAGAGGTTAGATACAGCCTTCATTAACCTTTTCAGTAAGATAGGTCTTTTCTAAACTTGAGTAACATTGTGTGGAAGCAACAAGATATAATACAAATGACGTCCATGGGTTACTGCGGTTATGGGTCGTACAATAATTAATTGTGTGCAAAAGATTTCATACAGTAATTCTTGATGGTTAATAGTTAACATTTAACAGACTACATTCCATCATATATAGCCGATTGGTAACAAAGTAGAAAAAGTTCAAGCCTCGACTTCTTCATTAAGTGCTTTAATAATGAATTAAAAATTGCAAGTGCTTCTCCTGTGTGATCTCAGGTTTTATAGTACACATAAATAAACGAGGTCGATAAACGAAGTAAAGTAACGTAGGAAGTTTCTGTGAGTTTACCCATCACTTATGCAAGGAGGGCGGACACCGGTACCATTCACAAGGAAACAAGGAAAACAGTTTAGTGGGGATTAAATCTTTAATGCACTGCCTCGCAAGAAAAGATTTCATTCAGAGAAGTAAAACTAAAATATCAGTGTCTGGTGTGATGGAGGTGTGTGTGTGTGTGTGTGTGTGTGTGTGTGTGTGTGTGTGTGTGTGTGTGTGTGTGTGTGCGCGCTCTTTGTAATAGACTGAGTTTGACATACCTTGTTCCTTTTTCAGTAAGTGTGGTCGGTGTTACGCAAAGCATGATTCGTGAGGAAGGTAGGTGCCGGGTACTCTCATTTAGCACCGTAAATGATAATGATACCCTATGTTTAATGATGATAATACACTGAACCTTATCTCGCACGGTAATATTTATTAGTTTATCAGCTACTAGAAAGTTGCAATGAGACTCAATCATATCACTGACTGTCGAACACATGTGTATCTTCCAGTATTTCTTCCGTAATGCAAACCACATTAAACCTCTAAAATCAATGTCCTGGGTCCTTATCATAAGCTGTTGTGTGTATAAACTTGCAAAACCATAGGTGGGCCGATTACCAACAAAAGGCTTCACAAGATATGATACGTGTGTGTTTGAGGGGTGGAGGTGGAGAGCTACTGCTGAGGATATGGAGGAATCTAGAACCTTAAAAAGTCAATATATTTGAATTTTACCACGTATTTTATCTTGAATTTATGTGTGTAAAATCGAAAACCCGAAGGTAGTATAACTGGCCTTTACCATTGGCCCACTGAATGTACTGAACATAGATGCTTGTATAAAGGAAGCATGGTTAATGAGATACACCATCCACAGATGGCTATGTGCGAGGGGTGATGCCAAACCCAGAGCACTGCAATTAAGTTGGGTCTTTTCCAAAGGCAGTATGTGACTAAAGTAACAGAACCAGAGGTAGCCCAGTCGAGGAACAATATCGACAAACTCTGGTAAAGGGAGGAGCAGAAGAAGGGGTGGATTTGCTCAGAATCATGTTATTTTTATATTAGGAAGTCAGCAAAAAGTGAAGGTGAACTTGGTTTCTTTTCTTGTGGACCATTTTGAAGATGTATCCCTCTGTTACGGTTTTACAGCAGATGTATTACATGTATAAGGATGCATAAAAAAGGTGGCCTGGTTACTGAGATACGGTATTCGTTGTCAGTAGTGCAGTAAGTGGGGCGTAGAGCCTTAAAAATAGATACGTTTTGCCTTTACCTTGTGCCTGCGGTGAAAAATTCCTTAACATAAGTTTTAAGTGTGTGTAAGGTTGCACAAAAGGTAGCATGATTACTGTGATTCAGCATCTACTAACTCTGATGCATTTTTGAAGGGGATGAGGGTGGGGTGAGAAGGGTTTGCGGAACTTAAAAAAAAAAAAAAAAAAAAAAAACTTTCTTGCAACAAATATCTGCGTGTGAATAACTGCCCACGTAAAGATGATCAGATGATCAGATGACTGCGGTAGCCACCAACTCTGAAATGTGGCAGTGGGTCTGGCACTGCAAGCAGCATTCCACCAATACCGTGGTATTTACCCGCAAACTGGGGGATACAATTAATTCCGTGAACAGAAATATATGAGACACTCAGTGCACAGTTATGGTCAATAAACCTTTCACATCGCGTGTGATCCCAAACTAGCAAGGAGAGATGAAAATCCATCAAGCCCACTACAAAATAAATGGATTTTTTTTTTCTTACAGTAAATGGAGAGAGACTAGAATTGGTGAGAGGATTCAAAATACCTGGGTACAGTGATAGAAAAGAGAGAAATGTGTTCAAAGGAAGTGGAAAGTAGAGTGACACAAGGAAGAAAAGTAGCTGGTGCAATTAAGGACTTGATAAGAAGCAGAGGCTTGAGTGTTGCAGCTGCACGAGGCTTACATGAAGAAGTGCTAGTGCCAGCTTTAACATGTGGATGTGAGACTATGGTGTGGCATGAAAATGAAAAGTCAAGAGTAAGAGCAGTGGTGATGGGACTGCTGAGGAATGTATGTGGGGTACAGAGGGTGGACAGGATACGAAATAATGTGATTCGTGAAAGATGTGGAGTGAGGAAGTCGGTGGACACCAGAATCGAAGAGAGTGTACTGAGATGATATGGTCATGTGGAGCAAATGGATAAAAGAGATTGGTGAAAAAGGTATATCTGAGCGAATTTGAAGAAGAGAGGAGGCGAGGTAGGCCATGGAAAAGGTGGAGAGATATGGTGTATGAGTGTGTGAGGAAGAGAGGTTTGGAAGTCGGTGAGGCTACGGAACTGACAAGAGATCGAGCTGGCTGGATGAATGTTGTGAGGAGAAGTGCATGATCAGGGATTTGGCACCTCTTTTTAACTTGGTAACGTCCGGATTGACTCTTTCGGATACGTTTTTGAGAAGCTACAGAACGTGATGAATGTTTTGGCATATGCGACAGAACCAGGATTCTGGGGGCTTGAATAATGAGTGAATGGAACCGTGTCCCATTGGACTGGGTAAATTTGGTCTGTCTGGACATTGCTACTCCGGATGATAATGATGGTGATGATTCATTAGTTTCGAGGTAGCATACAAATATCTACTGCCCCTGACTGATGATTGTTCTAACTTCAGTGAAGCCAAAGGCTAACATTATGCTGATACTGAGATGCACTGTATGAGAAAGTAATCATATCCAGGATCAGTTGGACTGGCTGAGCCACCGCCGCATCGTGACCATGACCCTACTCAGTCGTCAACAATTTCGCACTCAGAACAATGGCAGCAGCTAGAAAAGAAGGTCAAGTCAGCTAATAATAAAGCTGGCTGGGGTACAGCTTTGTGGCTGAATTCAGTGACAGAACGCGGGGGTACACTGCCTGACTGCTCTCTCTCTCTCTCTCTCTTAGTTTCTCTTCTCTTGTTTACATTTATTTACCTCTAGGGGATGACTGTAACTTAAAAAAATATATATATATTTCTTCCGCAGAAGCTCCTTCAGTCGACGGGTATAAATAAAGAATTCCTGTTCTGATTTGTTTAAGACAGTGATGCATTCGAACCAGAGTTCAATTATCAGGTAGGGCAGACAGGTGGACAAAGTCTGTGTCCCCCTTATCCAATTCAGCAGTACAACCCAGATGTAAACTTGACTTCCGTGGATTGTGTTGTAGTACAACGATGTGTACCTGGCAAAACTGTCTCCCATATTTACCTCAAGCAGTCGAAGCTCATATTTTTAAGTCACTTTCTTCTGCTTATAAAGAACTTGAAACAAAATTTACCATGCGGTTAGGTTAGTGTCAATATTTTAGGTGTACCTAAGACTACATGGGCAATACCGTAATAAAATTCTATACAGAAACACCCCCACAAGCACGAGCGCTCGTCACCCCTCCCCCGTCTCTCAACATCATGCTTGGTTGAATATTATGGTAATACAGTTTGTGCCTGAAACAGCTCAAGAAATCTCTGCAGAATTTTATCCAAAAAGAAAATATATTTTAGAACAATACCTACTGTATGTGTGGTGAAATGCAAGACTCTCTATATCAAATTCGTAACGGTGGCAACCCACGACAACATCAACAACAAGAGCAGTGTTATGTAAATTGTAATCAGAAGGATCTTCCAAAATCGACCTGTGCCAAGTTTAGTGTGAAAGCTGCTTCACAAATCACTGAGACTTTCTGAAGTTGTATATATATATATATATATATATATATATAGATAGATAGATAGATATCATCTCATCAGCCGTTTGAATGTCCACTGCAGGACCGGCCTATCCCGACCGAAGTGGGGATGATACAGCCAATGTATCTCTACCAAGTAGCTTAGGCTGTCTGGTAGAGATTGTATGTAGGGTGAGAAGTGCTTGTAAGTGTAAATGTTGTGTTGTAGTGGCTTTGGATGTGTGTGTAGTTTGTGAACCAAGTGTAATCGGCTTGTGCAAGCCAACTGGGTGCAAGCATACTTTACAGTATGCGACTAACTGGTTCATCCACAGCACCCCTTGTGTCCGCCAATGCAGTACATGGCTGGGAGAACGCTCCCAAAGTTTATTACCCTGGCGTGGCGCGAACCCTCGTTCTTCAGTGTACGAAAACGCACACTTTACCACTGTACCACAGAGGCTCCATATATATATATATATATATATATATATATATATATATATATATATATATATATATATATATATATATATATATATACACATATATAATTACTGGACTTGCCAACTCTTCTTCCCTCTCTAATCATGGGTTGTCAGGCTGCTCACAAACCTGAGGCCAACTTTCAGGCTCATTTGCGGGGCAAGACAACGAGATTTATGGATTTCCATCTTTCCTAAAACTTCTAAGTCTCGTCCATAAACTTTTAATGAACCAACCCCATAATCAACGCAGAGCTCTTTCATCTCAAAGGAGGTAGGGGTGGGGGTAAAAGAGGAGGTGTTTTCTCGTTGACAAGTCAACAATAGGACGCCATTGTTGTGGGTGAGAAAGGAAAAATATCTAATGACTCTCTGTTGTCATACATTCGGTGTTTTTTGCTTATCTCTCTCATCCACCTGTTAAAACTTTGTAGCCAACATTTATACAGATGTAACTCTTAATTCTTGTAATAGGTGAGTTTTGAGTTTTGGTTAAAGTTAGTTTGGTAATTGAAGAGCAGGTGGAGTTAAGATGAATACAGGGAGTTGATCTTGTTTTATTATCTTCAGAGAAAGTCTAAGTTGAGCAGCGTATGTATTATACAGAGACTTAATATACTAACTAAGTCTAGTTGGACCCCTCTTCTTATTCACTCTCTCCACTACCTGCCGGTTCTATGGCCAGTCTCTTTCTCTCCACCACCTGTCGATTCTAAGGCTAACCTCCTTCTGAGCTCTGCTTCATAAATTCCTATTTTAGCAGGGGTCGTGTCACGTGGAATATACTGATGTGAGCTTCTAGAAGCCAGTGTGCATGTATGTGTGTAGGTGTGTGTATGGTTACGAGGCACTGTTCGTGTGCATATCAGCATTCCTCCAGTTAAGAGTGTGCAAGCCTGTTTACCTTTGCTCGATTCTCGTTGACACACTATCTATCTCATCCCCTGGCTAGTTGCTTCTACATGTCTATCTATTTATCTATTTATCATGCTATCTATTATGATTTATATTTATAATATGGAGTCCTGACATCGCTCGGTCGCGCCACTGGCGGTCCTCCGACAGTAATCATCATTGACATATGCTAATCTATTAGTACATAATATTGATTATAATATTGTATACATAAAATATTCATGTTAATATTGTAATGGTTCAGTAATATTCTATGTTAAACAAGTTGTATACATAACTGAACAAATACAATATGGTTATTTGGTTACTGTAAGACATTTTGTAAGATGTTTATGTATAACAGACATACACATATAACTGTGCAATTGTAATACTGCTAGGTCATTACATTACATGTGGAGTTGTCCCTTTAGTAATGTCTAATATTTCACCTAACTTGAGTGATGATTCTGGTAATACAGAATTGTGGTAACATTGTGTGAATTGTTACATAATATTGTGGTAACATTGTGGTAATGGATAACTGTAACATTGTATGAGTTGTTACATAATATTGTGGTAACACTGTGGTAATGCATAACAGTAACATTGTATGAATTGGTACATATTGTTTGTAGCTATATAATTGTAGCAAGTGTAACATAATGCAATCGTTTGTCGTTACATAATTGTTACATATCGTTTGTAGTTATATAATTGTAGCAAGTGTAACATAATGCAATCGTTTGTCATTACATCATTGTTACATATTGTTTGTAGTTACATAATTGTAGCAAGTGTAACATAATGCAATCGTTTGTCGTTACATAATTGTTACATATTGTTTGTAGTTACATAATTGTAGCAAGTGTAACATAGTGCAATCTTTTTTTTTTTTTTTTTTTATGCGAGGAAGAAGGAACCAAAGGCCATGAGCCCGCAGTAACAGTTCCCTCCAAGAGAAAAACAAAATACAATAGAGAGCCAAATTCAAGATCCGATCATTTTGAGATGCCTGGACACACTGCGTTTGAAAGACTGGAGATCATAGGCAGCAGGAAATACAGACAGAGGGAGACAGTTCCAGAGCTGACCTGCTGCATGAATGAAAGACTGGGAGTAACGGTTAACTCTTGCATTAGAGAGTTGGACAGAAAAGGGATGAGAGTTTGCTGCCAGACGGGTGCTACGCGCCCGTCGTAGAGGTGGAGGAATGCAAGCAGACAGTTCAGAGGAGCAGTGACCATTAAAGTAGCGATAGAAAAGAGATAAAGATGCAACAGTGCGGTGAAGAGACAGAGGTTGAATGGAGTCAGTAAGAGGAGGAGAGTTAATGAGACGAAAAGCCTTTGACTCCACCCTATTGAGAAGAGCTGTATGTGGGGAGCCTCCCCACACATGAGAGTTGTACTCCACACAGGGGCGGATAAAACCCCTGTATAGAGTCAACAATTGTGCAGGGGTAAAGAAAGAGCGGAGTCGGCTTAGCACACCCAATCTCTTGGAAGCAGATTTTACAAGAGATGTAATATGATCTTTCCAAGATAAGTCCCGAGTAAATGAAACCCCAAGCATGTTCAAGGATGATGCAGGATTAATCTGAATATTATTAAACATTAGTGGGTATACCTGTGGAAGATTTTGTCGGGTTGATAGGTGTAAGAACTGAGTCTTAGAAGCATTAAAGACAACCATATTATTTTTACCCCAGTCAGAGATATGAGCCAAGTCAGACATTAGGTGTGCCATAGCCTCATCCCTTGTTTCTTGAAGTAACTGTTGAGATGGGCGTTGCGGGAACCGAATGGAAAGGTGAAGGGTGGAGTCATCAGCGTATGAGTGGATAGGGTTAGATGTACAGCTTAGAAGATCATTGATGAATAAAAGGAAGAGAGTTGGTGATAGGACAGAGCCCTGAGGAACACCACTGTTGATAGATCTAGGAGAAGAACGATGGCCGTCTACGACAGCAGCTATAGAACGACCAGAAAGGAAGCTAGCGATGAAGGTACAGATAGAAGGATAGAAACCGTAGGAGGGCAGTTTGGAAATTAAAGATTTATGCCAGACTCGATCGAAAGCCTTTGAGATGTCAAGTGCAAAGGCAAAGCTTTCGCCAAAGTCCCGAAAGGAGGATGACCAGGAGTCTGAAAGGTAGGTGAGAAGATCGCCAGTGGAGCGTCCCTGACGGAACCCATACTGACGATCGGAAAGAAGGTTGTGATAGGAAAGATGCCTTAAAATTTTTTTATTAAGAATTGACTCGAAAACTTTTGAAATGCAGGACGTTAAAGCAATTGGACGATAGTTGGAGGGTTGGGAGTGGTCACCCTTCTTTGGGACTGGCTGAATGAGAGCAAACTTCCAGCAAGAAGGAAAGGTACAAGTTGACAGACAAAGGCGAAATAGTTTGCCTAGGCAGGGTGTAAGCACAGAAGCACAGTTTTTGAGAACAACAGGAGGGACCCCATCAGGCCCATATGCCTTGTTAGTACTGAGGCCAGTAATGGCAGAAAATACATCAACTGAAGAAATTTTAATGTCAGCCATGAGGAAGTCAGAGGGGGGAAGTGATGGAGGAACAGCACCGGAATTGTCTAAGGTGGAATTGGAGGAGAAAGTCTGTGCGAAGAGATCTGCTTTATCAGTAGAAGAAATAGCTACAGAACCATCAGAGTAGAAATGAGGAGGGAAGGATGATGAGGTAAAGTTGTTAGAAAGATTTTTGGCAAGGTGCCAGAAGGAGCGGGAAGAATTCGAGTTGGAGAGTTGAGAGCATTTAGTATGGATGAAATTATTTTTAGTAGAGCGAAGAACAGACTTAGCACGATTCCGGGCAGAAACGTAAAGATTATGTGATTCAGGGGTGGGTTGGCTCCGGTACCTTTTGTAGGCCTTCTCCTTGTTGCGGACAGCATTAGAACAAGCGTGATTAAACCAAGGCTTTTCTTGCGTTAGTCAAAGGATATGAGAAAGGAATGTATGCTTCCATGCCCGAGAGAATAACCTCCGTAATGCGCAAGGCACACTCAGATGGCTCACGGCCATGGAAGCAATAATCATTCCAGGGAAAATCAAAGAAGTACTGCCTGAGGGCCTCCCAGTCCGCAGCTCCAAAATGCCAGAGACGACGTTTCCCTGGAGGGTTCACAGGCCGTACTGGAGCGATAGGACAGGTTAAGGTAATAAGGTTGTGATCGGAGGAGCCCAACGGAGAGAAAAGATTAACAGAGTAAGCAGAAGGATTAGTTGTGAGGAAGAGGTCAAGTATGTTGGAGCTCTCTCCAAGGCGGTCAGGGATACGGGTAGGGTGCTGTACAAGCTGCTCTAGGTCATTAAGGATAGAAAAGATGTAGGCTTGTTCACCAGGTGGATCCGTGAAAGGAGAGGAGAGCCAAAGGTGGTGGTGAACATTGAAATCTCCAAGAATGGAGATTTCGGAGAAAGGAGAAATGGACAGAATGTGTTCCATCGTAGAAGTAAGATAGTCGAAGAATTTTTGATAGTCAGTAGAATTAGGGGATAAGTAAACAGCACAGATATATTTAGTCAGAGAATGACAGGAAAGCCGAAGCCAGAGAGTGGAGAATTCAGAAGAATCAAGTTCAGGAACACGAGAGCAAGATAAGTCGTTGCGTATGTATACACAACAGCCACCTTTGGCTTTGAAATGAGTATAGAGAAAGTAGGAGGATACAGAAAAGGGTTTGCTGTCAGTTGCCTCAGACAGCTGAGTCTCCGTTAGAAAAAGAAGGTGAGGTTTAGAGGAGGAGAGGTGGTGCTCAACAGAGCGAAAGTTAGATGAAAGGCCGCGAATGTTGCAGAAATGAAGAAGAAGAGAGTCAGACAGTGGTTCCAGGCACCTCGAGTCGTCACCGGGAGAGGGGCAGATGGCGGGGGCATTTATGGTCCCCCCCCCTGGGGACTCCGAGGCTAGGTGAATTGAAGCCATTTTGGTAAATTTTGAATAATCGTTTGTTGTTACCTAATTGTTACATATTGTTTGATTGCATTGCGCAGTTGACCCTTGTGCGTTGTGATGCAGTGAGGATCTGTCCGTTCTCCCCTTTGGGGCTAAGATGCGAATAAATGTGTTTGAATGGATGAGTAAATGGAGAGTGAGTCGTCCTGTCTCGGCTACCTCCCTTTCCTTGGGGGAAGCAGCCTAGGTATATAGATAGATAGATAGTAACATAATGCAATCGTTTGTCGTTACATAATTGTAATAATTGCAGTCCTGCCATCACTAATCCGGTCATGCTGCGGTCGATGATAGTGATGATGTGCCATGCCATTGGCTCATGGAGACAACAATTTGCTTTTTGTTTCACTTATAGAAGGAGTTTATGTGGTAGTTTGGTATTTGTAGTAACACTTACGCTTATTTTCATTTGTTTGTTATGAGATCTTACTTTTTTTTTTTTTTTTTTTTTGGGTAAGTTATGATTTTCTATTGTTTGTTTTTCTTCGTTTGTATACGCTTTTTCGGTGTTGTCCGAGGTTGCATAATTGCTGGCTACTTCCCTTGGGACCCTTTTTTAAGGTTTAGTGTATATTGCACAGATATTACTGAAAATGATATTATATAGCCCCATATTTTGTTATTATATATAAAAAATACGTATACACTATATACAGTAATAACTATATACACTGTATACAGTATTAACTATATACACTGACTTGTTTTTCACTTGTACCTATCGTGGGCAATATATGTGTCAGCACTGTGGAAATCTTTGTCTTCACGATTGTGTGGAAGATGTTCATTCTTGCTAACGTCAGTTGTGTTGGCCATTTTTTCTAGTTTTCCTTGTAACTTAATTTGTCTGTTTCCACTAGGTAACTTTATTTAATAAATGATTAATACAGTTCTTTTAATCGCTCATAGAATAACTGTTATAGTATTTCTTCTTTATTACCTTGTGGATGTATAGTTGTATGTATGAAACACGTATTTTATGCAGGTATAAATGGTAACACTCGTTGGTAGTATATAAATGCTATAATAAATGAATGAATATATACTGTACAGTGTAGAATATTTATTGTTGGTGCAAGTATTTAATAATTTAATTATGAAGATAATTGAAGTAGGTATATGTATTTGAGTTGTAATTATACAGCAGGTGTTATAAGTTTGTGCAAAATGTGTTGTGTATCACTGTGTATCGTATAAATGAAGTAACTATGTAACTCACTAATTTTTACCGTGGTGGGAATGGTGTGATTGGTGTTGCACGTGGTGATAGTGTTGTTCTTCACGGGTTGCTTGACCTGTTGTGGGGTGTCAGACACACGTTGATAGGCATGCCGTCGTCTCAGCAAACACGTATGGTGACGTCGACTTCCCACACTGGTAGCTGTGGTGAGTAAATGAGTAGCGACGAGTAAATTGAGTTAAGATAAGTGAGTAAGGTGAGTTGTGAATATGGGCTTGGTATTTGCTTCGTCGTATTGACCTCTTCACTCCTGCATCAGCGGTGGAGGTTGGGGGATGGTAGCAGAGAGAGGAGGGTGAGGTCAGGTGGTTGTGAGTTGTGAGTCGTGTCTCACTCTTCGTTTGTTTGTTTTGTTTTTCTCGATGTCTTCTCAGTCTTTTTTTTTTTTTCTTATGATTTACTCGTTGTGGGATGAAGAATGTCGCTACTTGTAGGTGCATGTAGAAGATTATAGAGACAACTCATAGAGTTGTTACTTGTAGTTGATCGTAAAAGGTTGTAGTCCTTTGGTTCGTCGTAGAAATTGGAAGATTGTTTGTATCAATATTTTGTTAAACTACATCAACGTGATGATCGGGCAGACGGAGGGGGGGTTGGAGAGAATACTGTCAGGAGCTGGTTGTGAGTTGTTGGTTGTAAGAGGTATTGTTTGTTTTCAATCTTGATAATGTAGAATCAACTGTACACTCGTAGACTTATAGGTTTGAAGGCTAGTAGACTCGTAGGCTCGTAGGCTTCTAGGCTTCTAGACTCATAGACACGTAGGCTCGTTCGTTACTGCCACCATTTAATGTTAAAGCTTTGTAGCCAACATTTATACATATGTAACTCTTAATTCTTGTAACAGGTGAGTCTTGAGTTTTGGTTAAAGTTATTCTGGTAATTGAAGAGCAGGTGGAGTTAAGATGAATACAGGGAGTTGATCTTGATTTATTATCTTCAGAGAAAGTCTAAGTTGAGCAGCATATGTATTATACAGAGACTTAATATACTAACTAAGTCTAGTTGGACCCCTCTTCTTATTCAATCTCTCCACTAACTGCCGGTTCTATGGCCAGTCTCCTCTCCACCACCTGTCTATTCTAAGGCTAACCTCCTTCTGAGCTCTGCTTCATAAATTCCTATTTCAGCAGGGGTCGTGTCACGTGGAATATACTGATGTGAAGCTTCTAGAAGCCGGTGTGTGAGTATGTGTGTAGGTGTGTGTATGGTTACGAGGCACTGTTCATGTGCATATCAGCATTCCTCCAGTTAAGAGTGTGCAAGCCTATTTACCTTTGCTCGATTCTCGCTGACACACTACCTATCTCATCCCCGGGCTTGATGCTTCTACCTGTCTATCTATTTTTCATGCTATCTATTATGATTTGTATTTATAATATGGAGTCCTGACACACCCACTGTTTTAACCATTTTCATCCTGGTGGCGTATTTTTAAATGTTATTCTTTTCACCACCAGGTATCCTACTCAGTTTAGCAGGATCGTTATTAGTGAAGGTATTAATTTAGAGTATATCTAACACGTCCATTTAAGTAAACCTCGAAGCTGAATTGTTTGTGTAGTAAGAGTACAATGTAAAAACAAGCCATTGTTCTCAAGAGAGTAATGAGTAACTATCTGTCAATCGTTCTAGCAATTTGTTTATCTACCTGTCTGCAGACAAACTCCCGGAAGAGTGTGTTTTCTTTTTTTCTTCAGGTACACTTAATATCCAGTCATATAGTCAAAGCGAGTTCAGCGCGAAATGATCCGGCAATGTCACGCCCTCGTTTGGGAATGGATTAAACAATTTGGCTAATCTAAAGTAAACCATAATACTTAAAAAGGAAAAAAAAAACGTGTTTTGACATTAAACAAACCAATGCCCAACCAACTTTGGCCTAACCTAACGTTTACCTATCATAATGCCTCATATGATTTATTTATTCCCAGACGGGTGCTCGCAACGAATCGCTTTCATGTCACCCTGCTCTACGCCATCAGGCTACCCATTCTGTAACTCACGTTCCTCACTCATATTCTTCTCTTTTCCACCCCTTTATCTCATCGCCGGCCTCCCTCTCCTCCTTCTCCCCCCCTCCTTCCATTTCACTCCCATACTAATCTAGTTAAACCTTTCAATCTCCATTCTCTCCACTTGGACAAATCAAGTCGAGGCACTTCCTTTGTTTTTTAGCATATCCACATCAACACCACAACGCTCTCTCATTCCTCATTTGCCTGTCTGTCTCTCCACGTAATTCAACATACTCCTCAAAAATAAATAATATCACTCTCACTCTTTCACTCATGTTTTTTTTTTTTTTTTCAGCAGGATCCAAACCCCGTTTCTAAACCTACTCTCATTAATTTACTTCACTATTTTCTTAATCTACGTCATTATTTTACATCATTTCTGTACATTGTTTTTTTTAACCTTATTTAGTACACAGGCGTATTTCTTACTCATTATGGCTGTTTTTGAACGACTTTCACTCTGGAGAAAACTGTCGTAACGAAGAAATTAGAAACAGTCTATTGAACTCTACAAGGAAAGTTAACTCATACTCAGTAAATATTGTATCACGTAAGTATAAATACAACACCATTAATTAACTTACATTGAAGTTTTCTTACTGAAATAAGCCGCTCATTCTGATAACATTTTTTTCCATCTGAGTTTTGTTAACTAAAGAGGATAATATTCAAGTTAGGAGATATACCTGAATGTTGACATGGTATATACAGTCTTAACTCCTTCATTAATGCCATGCTCTACCAAACTGGATAGTCTTGTAACCCGCTTTAGCACGGGAACTTTTTATCACTGTAATGAGACCACCAATAAATGATAAAAGTAAAAAAAACACATTGTATCAAGTTATAGAAATGACAGTGCGCCCAAAACCCAAGGGACAAGGACGAGGCAGTACTCGAGATATAACACCAACCCTACATTTCTTTTTCATAATTTGATGAGTTGCATGATGGAGTAATATTTACATCATATTCATAACACTTTCCACTTTGCATGTACTTTTGCATTACTAAAAAACTCTTAATCCATAATGGTTCTTACTCGAGAAAATTAAATGTAGGGATGACGTTTACAAAATCTTTTTTTACCCTTCCCCTGGGAAAGTAAGAGAAGGGTATTGTTATCACTGGGATGAATAGGTGTCCGTCCGTAGTGCTGGACAGCAAGGCGGCTGGCCGGACGTAGAGATTTCGTTTCCGGGCCAGAAATCAGAAAGAATTCACTGTAGTCATGAAATTTCACAAATTATTTATCTTATAGTGAACCAGTGCTTTTCGATAGGTACAATACTGTGTCTTAACCAGTTTTTTTTCTTTTTTTAATAATGCAAAAGTAAAAATAATATGTATATATTTTTTCCAGAGATTTCATTGTGACCTGAGCAAAGGATCTGAAGGTTCCAGGTTACGTGTCCTCAAGGCGTTCTCCTTACATCCACTTTTAAAAGAACAGATGAGGAGGGAGGGAGAGGGCCGTTATGCGCTTGGTTAGATGCACAGGGAGGACGGGGTATGTGCTTGGTCAGCTGGAGAGTTGCAACAGCGTAACGTTGCCTACGTTATTATTATTATTATTATTATTTTTTGTAAAGAAAATCTTGAGGATTTATGGTAGATGCAAATAAAGATACAGAACCTTTATATATGATGTTAGGAGGGATTTTGTTTGTTAAGGCTCATGGGCACATCGGAGTTATCCCTACATAAAGTGTGTGATGACACTGATTATTGAATTTATGACGGGCAAATCGGTTAATGAACGATTATACCTAATTCCGCCAGCTAGATCATTCTTGATATAAAAGTCTAACCTTTCCCAGTTTGTAATGTCACTCCAAAGCTAAAAGCATCATTTCGATGTAATAACAAAAATACCGTCATCGTAGTGACGAGTTAACTTTTTTCACCACGATGGTTTACTCTTACTTTATTTTTGCTTCTGCCAGACTGTTTTATTCCGATGAAAGCATCAGCCTGAGACTGAATAGGTAATGACGGCTGTATGTAACTGCTATAGTTCGAAAAATGCTGTCAGCTCAGTAAAACTGTCTGATGGTACCACCAATAAAAAATGACGTAAGGGTAGAGCAGGGAATAAAAAAAATAATGCCATTTCTCTCTCTTTCTCTCTCTCTCTCTCTCTCTTTGCATCTATCTATCTGTGTGTGTGTGTGTGTGTGTGTGTGTGTGTGTGCAGTTATTTCGTTGGACACACTCACTGTTATTTGCGTAGGTTGCAGTGCTGTTGGTACTGTTTGATTATGGAACTTTGAAATTTCCAGAGTGAGATGCACTTCTGAAGACGGAAAAAATTTGCAGTGTCAATGTTCCACTCTTACAGATTTTGTAGCTACATTGTGGCTCAATCGGTAGAGAGGTGGCCTGCGGTCCTACAGGGACCCAGGTTCAAATCCCCGCTGGGGCAGGGATCAGTTTAAGGATTTGAATTTCATGTAAAGCAGACTTTACCGATCTACCAGAAGACCCGCCGACATGTCGTAAAAATGCCCCCGCTAATACCAATACACCAGTCCTATATGAGACAGCTCTAGCATGTATTCAATATGGACTGTGGGTGTTAGCGCCGAAGTGGTTATATGTAGAGGTGTATGGTATGTAGATGGACTACTGGGCCTTGGGAGCAGGCTGTGAAGCCTATGCCCAGAGTCGAGCACATAAAAAAAAAAAAAAATTGCCATAGGTAAAGGTCATATTCTACCTGCCGAGAGTTTAAAATTCTCTGTATTAATACGAAATACAAGAACAGAACAACAGTATATTACAGTACAAGACACTTACTTTCTTTTCGAATATTTTCTAAACTGCTACAAGTGAAAGTGTCGTCGAGAAGTATTCTTCGGGCAGCGTAACGAAGCTTGAAACTACTACCACCGTATATCTGGACAACGGCTCTTTGTTCGGTGCCAAACCCACGCAACAATTCCTGCAGCCAGTGGTACTATTTGAGGGTGATTTGAAACTACGGCTCATGAGCGAACCGGGCGTTAAGATATAATATACAGAATATACGGCAAAGTAAGGACTACCACATAGTGTCATATGTTAACGAAGATACAGTACAATGAATCGTAGGGTAATACTTTCTTCAGCTTAGGAGACTATGGGATTTCTAGTACCTCTTTGTTAGATAATGCCTCGCATATTCCAGCCTATTCTTTTATATGGTTTATGTTACTCACAGTATCTCCACAAACTGCAGTACGACGACTAGTGTAAAAGTGCACCAGTTACATTAATCTGCTCGTACTGAAGAAAGCATCTAACATTAGCTGACCATAAGACTAGCTGTATTCTGTTGGTCTATCACATTTTCTTTAGTAATTTGCTTTGTTTAATACATTTTTAATTTTCGTGTCTCAAATATTGCCATAAAATGCGTGTTACATAATTGAGGATGTATTAGGGTGATCAACACGATAAATTCTTTTACAGTAAACTGATAGATGGACAAACAGAGATACAATCACAAGAGTAAAGTCAAAACCCGATGATCATGCATCATTTACACAACCTACAGTAATTCAGACTGTTCACCTAAAAAAAAGATCACGTCAGTACAACAAACACACCCATCACCAAAAATGAGAGACACATTATGAAAATTAACATCATACTTAAATAAACAGCATATTCCAAGAGGCATCAGAAGACACTACAGACTAAACTTTCCACCGGATATAGCTAGCCTCATAAAACAACGCAACTGACTCGGACACAGCTCCCTACACACACACACACACACACACACACACACACACACACACACACACACACACACACACACACACACACACACACACACACACACAAAATGCTTCAGCAATCAAGCATCGAAACTGACAAAAAAAAAAAAAAAATCGGAAAGAAAACAGAAAACTACAAAGCCTTTGTAATAACACTCAGCAACTCCACCGGTTGCTCTCGTCTTCACAGATATTTAACTTTACTAAATCACAAACAATCACCTACGTCGCCATCACCGCCAACACCCAACAATTGCCTCTTTACATGAAACAAGTAGACATACTCGTAAACCAATGGGTAAACATAAGTCACCTTACACCAACAAGCACTAACTCAGATGTTAATGTTATGTCATTATCATCATCATCTCTGTCTTACTTCCCACCTATGATATGAGTAAGTTTAGATCCGGAAATAATGATGAATGCAGATGGTGGAGGACTAACCCCAAGATGACATGCTTTCATACACTGTTCCTGTTACGACCAGTCTGATTTAAGTAAGAGATCTAGTAAAGGAAGTAATAATGTAAGCAATATCTAAACCCTCCAGTTCGAAATATTTTACCCCATATGAATTACATTCAAGAGGGGGGAATAAATTATAATACGAGCAAAATAAAATACACTCACAATGAAGCAGATAAGAACAACCTAAAAATAGGGCATAAGTCTTTTAGTTGCAAAGGCAAAAAGGGCAAAATAATATTGAACATATTAATATTTTTCATAAATGTTTATAGTTACGGTATAACCATTTCACTTGAACAGCACTTTTGTATCTTCTTGTTGCCATCAAACGATTCCACTCAGCTTGATTAAAGTTTCGAACTGTAAATATCAGTATTAAAGCCTTAGTTAATGTTTTCACTAACAGGATCCTTCCTAACTTCAATAAACTCGTCAGGCAGTGGCCAGAGTAACATTAAAAACACTTTCTTCTTAGTGGATGGGTCAAAGAAAGGGCTGTCCTTTCAGTGCGTCTCTCTCTCTCTCTCTCTCTCTCTCTCTCTCTCATTTAAAATATATAATTTATGTAATCTGCTCCTGCATTAAAATACACACTAAATACGTTATCATTCTGCCCCACAGTAGGGTAAGCTGTCTCTTCCGCCCTGGCACAGTTGTCACTTTTATCATCCAGGCCACCAAGCAGAGTACAAAGAATGCAGAAGCAAACGAAATGCATTATGCAGAATTTTGAACAGACCCATGTACATCATTTATCACGTTGTGTACACTTGCTAATTTTCACATGAAGCGTTCTTACACTGCTTAGGTACAAGATGCATCATTTTGACCCATTCCGCATTAATTAAGTGGAGTAATCTTCTTCACACCTTCGTCATCATCATCACCCAAAGATGAGGTTAGGAAGGATCCTGGAAGAAGGAAAGAAAATATAAGAAAGTGGAAGAACTATCAATATGTCCAGTGAAGTAGGACACTTGTTCAAACATCAGTCAGTCCTTCTTGGTGTTGGTTTTATTACGCAGATCTGACCATCTGCACACATAGGCCTATATTCTAACATGTTTCTTTTTTGATGTTCTTTACATTCGTTTGCCAAATAGCCATTCCCTTGAAAGTCAAATTAAAAAGAGGGATGCCAAAGCCTTGTCATGTGCCTCTCCTGTATATGAGAACTTAATAAAAAAAAAAAAAAGATCCCTGGTCAGTTCCAATGTTATCACATTCCATACCATGCTTTCTCACATAGTCATTTACCATATCCATCCATCTTCTTGGCCCACAACGCTTCCGCCCATCTTTAAACTCACATTTACCTGATACACCATCATTCCAATAATCATTCTCTTCATATTGCCGTAAAATATCAGCTCATTTTCTGCTCTCCAGATATCAACACACTCCCTTGCTCAACTGTTCAGTGCGGAGTAGGGAATGGTGACTGTAGAGTCTGAATCTTCCACGAATAATCGTTTCTTATAATTCCACACTACTCAAACCACATCTACAGTATTCCTCAACACTGCCATTTCCACTGCACTTTGTCTTGATTTTTCAACATAAAAAATACTAGTCTTACGCCTACACGTTGTTATGGCCACTGACACACGATACAGTCGTCTTACATTCCGCATAGTTAGACATGTGTTTCACAACAAAGCCCTCCCAGCACCAGCCACCTTTCTTCCCTAAGTCACTCTACTCCACCATTACTGTTCTGTGGTACTTGAACATATTTGCAAGTCTATCCCCATTCACTTCCACATCTCATGAAATCACTTTCTTTGAGCCGTCAAGATACATAAAGAGATAGGTACATAGATAAATAGAAAGAGAGACACAGATAGGTAGATCGATCGATAGAGAGAGAGAGAGAGAGAGAGAGAGAGAGAGAGAGAGAGAGAGAGAGAGAGCGGGAGAGAGTTTTGCTTGTGTGTGTGTGTGTGTGTGTGTGTGTGTGTGTGTGTGTGTGTGTGTGCGCGTGCGTGAGTGCGTGCGTGCGTGTGTGTGTGTGTGTGTGTGTGTGTGTGTGTGTGTGTGTGTGTGTGTGTGTGTGTGTGTGTGTGTGCGTGCGTGCGTGTGTGTGTGTGTGTGTGTGTGTGTGTGTGTGTGTGTGTGTGTGTGTGTGTGTGTGTGTGTGTGTGTGTGTGAGTACGCGGGCGCTCCAAGTGAGTGGTGCTATATATATCAACGATATTGTCCACAAATTCAAAATTCTCCTGGAAATGTTGTGAATCATGGCGGGTGGTGATGGGTTCTGCAGTGCCATTCTTTGCATTAGCCTCTGCTGGGGTTATTTCTGAATAATTCATTACCGCCTCCATCGTCAATAATAATGAGGAGGCGGGAGGGAAAGTGGAAAGAATGTACCCGAGGAGAAAGGCACTGGGGGCTCGGGGATGGTGGACGGCATAAACGTGTGTGGCAAAGCGAATAAAAGCATGTGATGGTACACGGTGTGAAAAAAGGAATATCACTGTACTAGAAGGGTTAAGCATGTGTGGAGGAAATAAATAAAATCACCTATAGATGGAATACAATAATAAGACGGGACTATACCGAAATCTTAAGGTCTCGGAAGGTATCCCAGTGGATTGCAAGTCGTCTGGCATTACCCAGAAAAATATACATGAGTCGTTCTCCAGATTTCTTTGGACGTTAACATTTACAATATAGTTGTTATTACCTCCGCCAAGGAAGATATGTTTTGATTTATTATTCGCTAACAAATTGGAGGAAGAAACACTGATGTGGCACTTAGTGTGTATTAGCGTTTCGCCTCATGACAACTGTATTCTGAGGAAGCCATGATTCGAAACGTCAATACTCCCTACGTCCCGCATCGGTGTTCCTTTCTCCAGGTTATGTTTTGCTGACGTTGGTTTGAGTGTTTATCTGTTTGTTTGTCTGCCTGTCTGTTATGGTCCTTCTGTTCTATCGAGTTACTTTGGGTGTTGTTCCCTAAGGACTATGACCGCCAACAATTCTGCCATATCTAGTCCGAGGAAGTCAACATTTTCTTTTTCATTTTCTTTCCTGTCGTAGAAAGATAAGACGGTTCTTCTAAGTACACACTTGTCAGAGTCATCGAAATTCGTCACAGTTGAAGGGCGACTTTTTGTCGGTGAAGAGAACGCAGGCTCTTCTGGAAAATCCTGCTTGCTGCAAGCTGTTTTTAACTTAGAGCAAATTCTCATCACTGTCCTTATGCTCACGTTGGTGGCTTTGGCTGTTCGTGCAACTGCTTTTGAGGGATCTATTAATGGTCCTCTGTCTGCCTTTTCTTTTAAGAAATATTTATTCACACTGTAAATAATTTCTTTTGCTTGGCTGTGGAGAACATGAGAGCGAGTTGAAGGAGATGCGTCCATGGCAGGAAATTGCTAATAAGTGGCCCGGGTCACGGAGTCAGGCCGCATGACTCGCCAACTTCGCAAAAACAACGTTTCCAAGTCTTATGAAATCTATACAAAGTCATCCTCAAAAAGCGAATCATTCATAACTGTATAGCTTTATTATAGAAAGAATCTATACAGAGTATTTAAAATACATTTCATTCATTCATTCATTGCCAGACGCCATGTATCCCAAACGGGGTGGTCAAGGGCTTAGAGTTAATTGTTTTACAGGGAGGGGCACTAATCCTCCACCAACCCCACTTGACACATAGGGATGCCAACAGCATCTGGTGTTCCCAGGCTGTCACCCATCCAAGTACTAACCAGACCCAACCTTGCTTAATACATTTACAAGCAATTAATAGCTAAAATATGAGACTTGTTATTTATAATTAGATATTTGGCATTTACGCATTTTTTACACTCATCAGCCGACCGCACCCAAAGTGGCTTGACAGAATGGAAATTCCATAGCAGGATTACTCAAAAAGTTATGAACGGATTATGATGAAATTTTGTTGAAGGGTGGGCCATGGGCCAAGGAAGAAATTATTTGGTTTTGGGCCGGATCTGGATGCGGATCAGGAGTATCCCGCACAATATCTACAAGTTCTCAATGATTTCCAATGAAATTTTGTTGGGAAATGAGCCATGGACCAAGAAAGAATTGATTAAATTTGGGGGCGGATCCAGATCCTTTATAACAACAGTGGCATTGGCGGAGGTATGGGCTCTCTGTTAGTTTTCTAGTTGTTATTGTTGTTGTGACCTGAGGCTTACCTGGACGTGGGACTGGTGTACTGCAGGTTGATGTTGTCCTCTTCCTGCAGTCTGCATCTCTTTTGGAGGGTGGAAAGTGTTGAGTGACCAGAAAAACAGAGTCACAGGTTAAGTCGGTGTCACCACATGAAGGCGTCCCTCTCCAGCACCACATTTACCATATACACCATACACATAGAGAGAAGGTGAACACACTTTCCACTTACCTCCTTGAGTGGTATATGTATATATTTTATCAGTTGTTATTAGATTAAGGAGTTTTTCTTCTTATTATTCTTCTTGTTTCTTGGACATGTTTGGTACTTTTATACGTTAATCTTCTTCATAATTTGTGCCATTAAGTCAGTATGTAACTCTGCCATTGTTCTCTGGCCTCCCATGTGTGCTGTGTGTTGTATATACTGTAATTCCATCCCTTTCCGCCCTCTGACCATCACGCTTTTCCTTTACTCCTCAATTTGAAATACTCCCCAACTGCTTCTCCGACACCCTCAAACTCAATTACGGCCGAGTTGCTGGGGCCTTTCCCTCTGCCTTGTCCTCTCTTCATTCCGCACCAGTACAGCCTAGCCATTAATATGTAGGATCAGGGAAAACTATTTCACTTTGTGTACGTCACGCTTAGGACGTCCACCATTTCCATCATGACGCATCACATCAAAGAGAGTCATCGGTGGGAAGACAGAAATATTAAACCCTTCTCAGTTTAGAAATATTAGCCAGCAAAGGAAATTGACAAGAAGAGCTGAAATATGAGTCAAGCTTTTGTCCCCAACTGTGCCCAATTTAATATCCTGCTCATTACTGGATATGAACGAGTGCGATCTGTAACGTCATCGCTTATCATCGTCCTGATGACTTTTCTCAGCTAAGGATGGGGTTAGGTAGGATCTAGCAACAAGTAAAGAGAATATACTAAACTGGGAGAATTATCAATGAACTATCAATGAACTGGATTACACATTCATGCATCATTCAAACCCCTGGAATCATAGCTCCATTTTACAGATATAACTTCTGTACGAAATCAGCGTATAGAAGAAGGAGCAGAAATTATAATTTTATACAATATCATGCTCAATATAACCTCTGTGATGAATAGGCTCGTGTATGCCTTACTGCTTACCCTTTATGCATACTTTCACACATTCTGCAGTACCGTGTGTTACTGTTTGTATATCAGTACAGAGTTCAACAGCTTTACCTCTTGTCTTGTTTCCCTCATTTTCTTGTAAATACATCCCAACTTCATTTCTTGTCGCACTTGCTCTGTGTGAGTGTTTTTAAGCCGTTGATAACGTAAGATTAAAATTAAATCTGACTTCTTCTGGTAATGTTTACACACACACACACACACACACACACACACACACACACACACACACACACACACACACACACACACACACACACACACTCCAAAAGACTGGTGTGTGATCGCTAGCAGGTATGGTGGGTTTACATATCTTTATGACAGTAAGTTAGAGTTTTTCTTTGTTTATAAGTTCACTGAAACTATATGATGGATATAAAGAAAAATGTTATAGTACAGTAATATATACTGTATTCTGTACAACCACAGTATAATTTCTTGGCATAATGTAAATCAAGATTAGAGTAGCATTACGGTCTGGCTGTGGTTCATGGAAGATTTAACAGCGTGTGTATTGGTGAGTGTGTTGGCCATCATAATCAGCCTGCACCTCTGCCCAGAAAGCAAACCCATCACAATCCCAGGGTCAGCCTGAGTAGTCTAGATAATATGGTGTCTGAGTGTACTACTGCGGACGTTATATCGACACAGATCTTTGCTATATGCTTCCAGATAGTGAACGATAAATGTCAAATCCCAGTACTGAGATTATCAGAGCCCAACAAACTCCTTCAGAATACTGTGTGAGATTTTCACAAGTGCTCAACTAAAAAGTGAATCAGATACTCCCGGTAATGACAATTTTAAGCGTTGAAAACTGATCATGGATTCAACCAACACAGTCAGTTGTTCAACGTGACTTGGTACGAAAGCAATGTGTGAAATCAGCATGTTAGTCGTTTACTGTACTGCACGTCATCTGAACGGTAAAAGCATATAATTTGTTTTACTCCATCAGTTAGGCAATAAGATAATTGAAAACATGTGTTGTTTTTTTATGCAAGGAAAAGGGAACCAAAGACCAAAAGCCCATTAGGTTGTTACTTCCAAGAAGAAAAAATAGCACAGAGCCACATTCATTCGCTCATTTCGAGATCCCTGGACACACTCTTTAAAAGACTGGAGGTCATAGGCAGTAGGATGTACAGACAGAGGAATACAGTCTCAAAGCCGACTTGTTGCATACACGAAGGACTGGGAGTAACGATTATCTCTTGCATTAGAGAGCTGTATGGAAAAGGGATGAGACTTTGCTACTGACGGGTGCTACGTGCCAGCCAAAGTGGTGAAGGGATGCAAGCAGACCGTTCAAAGGAGCACTGACCATTGAAGCAGAGACAGAAACGAGATAAAGATGAAACCGTGCGGCGAAGAGACAGAGGTTGAAGGGAGCCAGTAAGAGAAGGAGAGTTAATGGGACGATAAACCTCTAACTTCACCACGTTGAAATAGCTGTTCGAGTATGTGGAGAGCCTCCCCATGCATGAGAGTTGTACTCTACTCAGGGACGAATAAAACCACATTATAAAGTCAACAACTGTGCAGAGGTATTCAACACAAAGGCGTCTGTATAGCACTCCTAATTTCTTAAAGGCATATTATACAAGAGAGGTAATATGATCTTTCCAAGATGCATGTCAATAGAATGAAACCCCAAGTATGTTCAAAGATAAGTAAGAAAAGAACCGGGTATTGTTAAAAATCAGAGGATACTCCTGTGGTAAATTTTGGCGGTTCGAAAGATGTAAGAACTTAGGTTTTGATGCGTTTAAAAGATTACTTTTACACGAAGTCACATATTAAGTATGCCATTGTCTTATTTCTTGTTTGTTTAAGTAACTCTGCAATGGACGCTGTGAGAAGAGAATGGGAAGGGGAAGGATGGAGTCATCATCGTATGTGTGAATGGAGTTATGTGTGCAGCTAAGAAGGTCATTGATGAATAGAAAGTAGAGAGTTGGTGATAGGACAGAGCCCTGAGGAGCACCACATTTGATAGCCCTAGGACTAGAAGAACGGTGGCCGTCTACAACAGCAGCTATAGAACGACCAGAAAAGAAGTAAGAGATGAAGTCACAGATACGAGTAGAAGGAAAGAAACTGTAATAGGGCATTTGGAAATTAGATTTATGCCAAACTCAATCAAAAACCTTCGAGACGTGAAGTACAATAGCAATGATTTCGCCAAAGTCCCGAAAGGGGGATGATTAAGAGTCTGAAAGGAAGGTGAGAAGATTGCCAGTGAAGCGTCCCTGGCGGATCCCATGCTGACGATCGGAAAGGTTATGACAGGATTTGTTTTCTTCTGTTTTGAATAGATTTAAAAATATATATATATATATAAATACAGGCTATTAAAGCAATTGGGCAATAGTTCGAGGGCTAGGAATGGTCACCTATTCTTTCCGATGAGCTGAATTAGAGCAAGAAGGAAAGGTATAAGGTGACACAAAAAAGACAAATGAGTTTACCTACGCAGGTGTAAGCACAGAAGCAAAGTTCTTGAGGACAACTAGAGGGACCCCCATGGGGCCCATATGCCTTTTTCAGTATTGAGGCCTGTGAGGTTAGAAAACCCCATCATCAACTGAAGAAATTTGCATTCCAGCAATGAGGAAGTTGGGGAGGGGGGGGGGAATTGATGGAGGAACACCACCGGAATCGTCTAAGGTGGAACTGGAGAAGAAAGTCTCAGCAAAAAGATGTAATGACTAAATCTTCGATCATATATGAAAATGTGTTAAACTCATCAACTGTAAAGCTAGTATGTCAATGAAAAGAACATCAATCTTACGAGAAAAAGATGATTGTTGTTGATTAGGGGAAAACTGACATCTCCAAGATGTCGTCAGGGATTTGCTTCCAGCAACGCGGGATAAGCCCAACAAATCATACTTGGGGTTTAAGGTCGATCTTATAGAAAACTGCACAGAAGAAAATCTCCATATTACAAGAGTAAATGTGAAACACTGCATGTATTGTTGTTGGTTAGGTAGGAAATGCCTGTATATTGCAAACAAAGAGAAAAAAGACAAGGCTTTATTAAGAGTTAGATTTCCCTCCCGTAACAGTATTAGCCCCTGACAGACATGAGAGTAACATTCCCCAAGGATATGACATGCAACCTTGGAAATTAATAATAATCTAGCCCTGTCATACACCACCAAACTACAGTCTTGTATACCTCGATGCAGACAGTATTGAGGTGGAGTTGGGGGGGAGTCTGATAAAGCAATGAACGAGGGTTTAATACCCAGTGTCATCTAGTTCATTTTTTCTAGCTAACGTCACACTATTTATGTTTAGCTTAAAACACAATCTGTAGTGCAGTAGATAATAAAGCAGACAGTCTCTAACCTATCCAGTTCTAAAAGTGCCTCCAGTGTTTATGTAAAAAGTCGGATGATGAAAAGAGTATAGTATAAAAGGGGTCATTGTAGTGAAGAGATAATGATTGTACCAGTGGAATGAGAAAGAAAAATGATGGTGACCAGTGAGATGAGGAAAAACAGGCGCGCATACGTGTGTGTGTGTGTTCCATGCGGAACTTTTTTTTTTTATTTTTTTATGCGAGGAAGAAGGAACCAAAGGCCATGAGCCCGCAGTAACAGTTCCCTCCAAGAGAAAAACAAAATACAATAGAGAGCCAAATTCAAGATCCGATCATTTTGAGATGCCTGGACACACTGCGTTTGAAAGACTGGAGATCATAGGCAGCAGGAAATACAGATAGAGGGAGACAGTTCCAGAGCTAACCTGTTGCATAAATGAAAGACTGGGAGTAACGGTTAACTCTTGCATTAGAGAGTCGGACAGAAAAGGGATGAGAGTTTGCTGCCAGACGGGTGCTACGCGCCCGTCGTAGAGGTGGAGGAATGCAAGCAGACAGTTCAGAGGAGCAGTGACCATTAAAGTAGCGATAGAAAAGAGATAAAGATGCAACAGTGCGGCGAAGAGACAGAGGTTGAAGGGAGTCAGTAAGAGGAGGAGAGTTAATGAGACGAAAAGCCTTTGACTCCACCCTATTGAGAAGAGCTGTATGTGGGGAGCCTCCCCACACATGAGAGTTGTACTCCACACAGGGGCGGATAAAACCCCTGTATAGAGTCAACAATTGTGCAGGGGTAAAGAAAGAGCGGAGTCGGCTTAGCACACCCAATCTCTTGGAAGCAGATTTTACAAGAGATGTAATATGATCTTTCCAAGATAAGTCCCGAGTAAATGAAACCCCAAGCATGTTCAAGGATGATGCAGGATTAAGCTGAATATTATTAAACGTTAATGGGTATACCTGTGGAAGATTTTGTCGGGTTGATAGGTGTAAGAACTGACTCTTAGATGCATTAAAGACAACCATATTATTTTTACCCCAGTCAGAGATTAGGTGTGCCATAGCCTCATCCCTTGTTTCTTGAAGTAACTGTTGAGATGGGCGTTGTGGGAACCGAATGGAAAGGTGAAGGGTGGAGTCTAGAGAAGAACGATGGCCGTCTACAACAGCGGGTATAGAACGACCAGAAAGGAAGCTAGCAATGAAGGCACAGATAGAAGGATAGAAACCATAGGAGGGCAGTTTGGAAATTAAAGATTTAAGCCAGACTCGATCGAAAGCCTTTGAGACGTCAAGTGCAATGGCAAAGCTTTTGCCAAAGTCCCGAAAGGAGGATGACCTGGAGTTTGAAAGGTAGGTGAGAAGATCGCCAGTGGAGCGTCCCTGACGGAACCCATACTGACGATCGGAAAGAAGGTTGTGATAGGAAAGATGCCTTAAAATTTTTCTATTAAGAATTGACTCGAAAACTTTTGAAATACAGGACGTTAAAGCAATTGGACGATAGTTGGAGGGTTGGGAATGGTCACCCTTCTTTGGGACTGGCTGAATGAGAGCAAACTTCCAGCAAGAAGGAAAGGTACAAGTTGACAGACAAAGGCGAAAGAGTTTGCCTAGGCAGGGTGTAAGCACAGAAGCACAGTTCTTGAGAAAAACAGGAGGGACCCCATCAGGCCCATATGCCTTGTTAGTACTGAGGCCAGTGATGGCAGAAAATACATCAACTGAAGAAATTTTAATGTCAGCCATGAGGAAGTCAGAGGGGAGAAGTGATGGAGGAACAGCACCGGAATCGTCTAAGGTGGAATTGGAGGAGAAAGTCTGTGCGAAGAGATCTGCTTTATCAGTAGAAGAAATAGCTACAGAACCATCAGAGTAGAAAAGAGGAGGGAAGGATGATGAGGTAAAGTTGTTAGAAAGATTTTTGGCAAGGTGCCAGAAGGAGCGGGAAGAATTCAAGTTGGAGAGTTGAGAGCATTTAGTATGGATGAAATTATTTTTAGTAGAGCGAAAAACAGACTTAGCACGAATCCGGGCAGAAACGTAAAGATGATGTGATTCAGGGGTGGGTTGGCTCCGGTACCTTTTGTAGGCCTTCTCCTTGTTGCGGACAGCATTAGAACAAGCGTGATTAAACCAAGGCTTTCTTGCATTAGTCAAAGGATATGAGAAAGGAATGTATGCTTCCATGCCCGAGAGAATAACCTCCGTAATGAGCAAGGCACACTCAGATGGCTCACGGCCATGGAAGCAATGATCATTCCAGGGAAAATCAAAGAAGTACTGCCTGAGGGCCTCCCAGTTCGCGGCTCCAAAATGCCACAGACGACGTTTCCCTGGAGGGTCCACAGGCCGTACCGGAGTGATAGGACAGGTTAAGGTAATAAGGTTATGATCGGAGGAGCCCAACAGAGAGAAAAGATTAACAGAGTAAGCAGAAGGATTAGTTGTGAGGGAGAGGTCAAGTATGTTGGAGCTCTCTCCAAGGCGGTCAGGGATACGGGTAGGGTGCTGTACAAGCTGCTCTAGGTCATTAAGGATAGAAAAGATGTAGGCTTGTTCACCAGGTGGATCCGTGAAAGGAGAGGAGAGCCAAAGGTGGTGGTGAACATTGAAATCTCCAAGAATGGAGATTTCAGAGAAAGGAGAAATGGACAGAATGTGTTCCATCGTAGAAGTAAGATAGTCGAAGAATTTTTGATAGTCAGTAGAATTAGGGGATAAGTAAACAGCACAGATATATTTAGTCAGAGAATGACAGGAAAGCCGAAGCCAGAGTGTGGAGAATTCAGAAGAATCAAGTTCAGGAACACGAGAGCAAGATAAGTCGTTGCCTATGTATACACAACAGCCACCTTTGGCTTTGAAATGAGTATAGAGAAAGTAGGAGGATACAGAAAAGGGTTTGCTGTCGGTTGCCTCTGACAGCTGAGTCTCCGTCAGAAAAAGAAGGTGAGGTTTAGAGGAGGAGAGGTGGTGCTCAACAGAGCGAAAGTTAGATGAAAGGCCGCGAATGTTGCAGAAATGAAGATGAAGAGAGTCAGACAGTGGTTCCAGGCACCTCGAGTCGTCACCGGGAGAGGGGCAGATGGCGGGGGCATTTATGGTCCCCCCCCCTGGGGACTCCGAGGCTTGATTAATCGACGCCATTTTTGTTGAATTTTGAACAGGAAGTGTAGCGTGTACTGTGCATGTAGTTTGGTGAAGATAGTTAGAGAAATTTGTACTGGAGAGCATGCTGGCCTACTCTCTGTGTAACTGAGACACTGAAAAAGTTCAGCAAAGGGGGATGGTCAGGAACTAGTCCTGAGGGCTGATGAAACGGGAGCTCCAGCACTCCCTGTCATCAGCTTTCCATCCACCTCGGGAGTACTGCCCTGCTCGACTGGTGCTGCAGTGTAAGTGTTCAATGTGCGGTGTTCTGCTTGGAATAATATCCATGTGCATTTCAAAACTTATTTTGTGTTCACTGTCAGAACAGTAATTTCCTTTGTTTAATATAAAGTCACCAAACCCTGGTGAATTTCTGTCGGGGATAGCCACAATGTAAAATGGAAAGTGCACTGAAATTTACTTTTTCTAGATCGGGACAATCCCAGCATTATCTCTTACCCATCATAGGATGGTGTTTAAAATGCTTATAATCTTTACATATGTTTGTCTCTCTTCGTACTTAGAAAGGGTCCAGGTCGGGATAAAACTGTTTCATCTAAACAAAATGCAACTTAGGTATCTGGTTATAATTTTCCCCTCTCATTATGTGTGTTCAATAATCAGATTCCATATTCATTAAGTTTGTAGACCCTAACCCATCCACAGCGATGAAATACCTCTTTCTTCTTATTCCTGCTACTCTGAAATGGATTTATATGGAGCTCAGGGGGGATCGCTTCCGGTGAATGGGTTAATGAAAACCACATCTGATGACTCCAGTATTCCAAAAGTAGGCACCAAGTAAAAAGAAAAATGTCTGGTGGTATCAAGAAGGATATATATAAGTCTGTCTGCCTCTCTATATCCAGACGCCTTAATCTCGGAAAGGGGTGGCCACAAACAAATCGCCTCCATGGCACGCCGTGCTTTGCCTTCACACTGCCCTCTCTTCATCTCACTGCCTGCCACTCGTACACCTCTCCACCCCATCTTTCCGCTTCTTCATGGTCTTCCTCTTCCCCTCCCTCCCACCAGCTCAGTCATATATGTTCCCCACACCTGTCTTTACCTCGCCTAGACGGAGTCCGCGAGGTACTGTTTTTTTGTGGAGTTTCTTTGTTAGCTTCTTTGTAAGCAACATTACGGAGAAACGACTGAATGAAATTGCATTAAATGTTCAGGGTATGTGGGCTGGTCCAAAAGAAAGTGATTAAATTTTGGAGGTAATCGAGTGACCCTGAAAGGTCAAAATGAAGGTCACGGATTTTCAGAGGGCTATAACTTGAAAACGGTTGAAGATAGATATATTTACTATTAGGAACATACAGGAAGTCGTTATATGAGTTTTCATTTGACTCCAAGACGTTTGACCATGAATGACCTTGAAAGGTCAAATTCAGTGTCACGGATATACCGGGGGGGGGGCTATAACTCAAAACTGGTCGAAGATATTCAGATATTTACTATTATCAACATACAGGATATCCCTTATGGGTTTTTAATTGGTTCCTTGACCTCTAACCGTAAGTGACCTTGAAAGGTCAAACTCCAGGTCACGCATATTCAGGGGGATATAACTCGAAACTCGTTGAAGATACATAATATTTACTATTACTTGTTCCATTATATAGGAGTCTTATATGGGCTTTCATTTGGCAGCAGAACTTTTGACCCTGAGTGACCTTGACAGGTCAAACTCAAGATCACAGATTTTCAGAGGGCGTAACTTGAAAACATTTGCGCTATTACTGTAGACTTTATATGTGCACTGTCGCTAAATGGCAGAAACGAGTCAGTACTTAATAGCAATAAAATAACTGCTGTCGGGCGAGGTTTGTTGTGCCTGACACCACTTGATTTATTATCCATTCTCTCCACATGAGCAAAACATCTCTCTGTACTTTGCCTTCACACTGCCCTCTCGTCATCTCACTGTCCGTCACTCATTTACCTCTCCACCCCATCTTTCCTTTTCATCATTGGTCTTCCTCATCCCCTCCCACCCACCAGCTCAGTCATATATATTCCCCACGCCTGAATTGTTATTCTTCATTCTCTCCATGACCTAAATATCTCAAGCAGCTTATCCTAAAGTTTATCAGTGCATCTACATCAATACCGCAACGCTTCTTCAGTTCCTAATTTGTCTGTCTCTCCACGTAACTCCACGTGCTACTCTCAGATCACTCATTTCCATTCCTTGCTCTTATGTTTTTCTGAGTCCAAGCTTCATTTTTATATGTTAAAATGGGGATCAGAGTACTGCCGTGCAACAATTATTAACTATTGAAGTGGATAAGTTGTGAATAAGGCAGCCGATATAATTTCCTGTATCTTCACTCAAACAGCTGCCAAAAGCATTATAACCATTGTAGAGTACACAAAAAAGTGAATAAATACAATCAAATAAAGTGACTTCTGATAATACTTAACTGCTATTGAGTTTGTTTATCGTAAACTTGGTTGTCATTAAGTACGATATCGTTTGTTGTAGCTGCTGCCAGGCGACTTTAACATTTTAAGAAAGTCTCCAACAAGAAATAAAAGTAAATTATCTCATAAGCAGAGTAACTTTGTTTGGAGATATCAAGAATTAACTACAAAAAGACGACGTCGTGGAGAAGAGATTGATGCTATGGAGACTTGACTGATATAGAAATTAGTTAACAACGTGCAGCATTATGTTTAACTCTCAGCTGAATAATATTGTATAGCGTTTCCAAAAAATATAATATTAAAAATGATTCCATCATGAGATGTTTGGGCAACAGGTGCCAGTGCTAACACTCAGGCTATAGTACACAATCTGGCTTTAGATGAACTGAAGTTGTCCAGACCATCTCAGTAATAGACTTCATGAAAGCGACCCAGCAGAGCAGAAAATGGCAGCTGTCTAAAAGTGGCAAGTACCAACAAGGATGAGGGCGTTAATGGAAAATAAGTAAACGCCGGGAGAGAACCGTTCCGAGAAGCACTAAGGATTATCTTGCTGAGAGAGAGAGAGAGAGAGAGAGAGAGAGAGAGAGAGAGAGAGAGAGAGAGAGAGAGAGAGAGAGAGAGAGAGAGAGAGAGAGAGAGAGAGGGGACGAGTAGCCAAGTAAGGACGCACTAAATGTCAGAAATAATAAAACTTATACCAAATGCTAATCAAGGAGGGAAAAAAAGAAAGAAGCAGGTAGAAAGAGGGAAATCACCCAAGCATGGATGCACCCAGGCTTTCATTTTGTTGCTCAGACTTTGTTCTGCTGAAACAGAAAACAAAGACGAATAAACAGACAGAAAGAGAGGCAGAGGAAAGCGGAAACATAAACAGTAACATAAACAGACACACGCAAAACAAAAACAAACAGATTAACAGGAAAAAACAGAGAAACAGAGAAATCACGCCAGGAAGGAAGCACCCAGACTTCCGCTTTAGTTCAGCTTTCGTTCTGCTGAGGTGCATCTTCATCACATTACCTCCAGGGTGGACTGCCTCTCTCCTCCCTCCTTTCTCCTACAATGTAATTAGGTTCTGTGATTTCATTATAATTGGATGTGGAATTAACATAGTCCTGGTAAGACATCACAGCCAACTAGGAACGTTTATCTTCTCATACATAAAGTGATGAATTGATTCTCTACTCCATCCTTTGTTAACTAATTATTCAAATTATATTCTGATATGGAATTACAATTAACCAGTAAGACATAATCCCGTACTAGGGACGATTACTTCCACAACGTATATCTAAGGTGATGGATTGCCACTATCTTCCCTGCTTCGTAGAATCCTAATATACTTTCATGTGGTATTTAAATTGTCTGATTAAATGATTCCCGTCCTCCCCCTCTACAAACGTAATGTTACATACAGGAGAATTATTTTATCCCGCTTTATATTCAGAGTGGTGGAAAGATTCATTCATCCCTCCTTGTTCTATTAATATTAAACTGGACGTGGTAATATAATCGTCAGGGTAATAATTGTTCCTCACCTCCCGACCCTATAATTATTAACAAAGAAACTATTATTTTATCACCCTATATCTTAATTTGCTCCTATTTTCCATTCTTCAGCGACTCATAATATAATCGAATACCGAAATAAAATCGTATAAATCAGATTTGAACTCCATTAAGCAAAGATAATTTCGCTGTTATGTCTAAGGTAATGAATTACTTCTCTCCTTCCTGGAACAATAGAGATATGTTGCGTAATTCACATCATAATTGGATGTGGAATTAACATCGTCCACGTAATTGACGGCCTCCAATTAGGACCGATTATTTCCCCACAATATATCTAAAGTTGTCCTGGGTGATTATGGTCGTCTTGGTTGATATGGTTTAATAATTCAGATGGAGAGGGCATTGGTGATGTCAAGGTAAATGGAGATATAATGCATAAGTAAATATCAACCCATTCAACCAGATGACGTCTTCAAATTTACTCTTAAAACTACCAGACAAATATATTCACGTAAGGGATGAATTTTCGAACTAAAAAGGTTCGATGCAACATTCATTAACCCATTTAATTCTAGGCAACATTACGAAGTTGAATATTATTGCTCGAGGGTAACAACAAAGTTCTAAATAATACGTTACAGTAGTGAAGGAGTTAAGTAGAATAAACAGCCAGATACAGAGGGAGGTGACTGATACAATAAGATAACTGAAGCCGTATAACCTAAGTGACGATAGCCAGCATGAAACTGAAGACACTAAAAACATTGAGATTTTTCCTTCTGATGCCATTTTCTCGTTGGCTTTAAAAGTTTCGTAACGTTCTCTTCCCAGCATTGTATTCTGCTTGTTATACCTTAACCCTCTCAACCCGTGACACCTTTTTAGAGGCCGGAACATCTCTAGGAGCGGCTCTGTCAGTCTGTCTCTAGGAGTGGCTCCGTCTGTCTGTCTCTAACTAATAATATTCGAACGTGTGTTCCTTCACTGCCGTAGACTCCAGCGACTACAGCGAGCCCACACCACACCACACCACACAAAATCACACTTCCACACCACATCACACCAAGGTCATATACCACAGGGCTCTGAAGCTTCTGCAACTAGTACTTTTGTACTATTTTGTTCATACTAACACTGTGATTTCCTTTGACTTGGGAAGGACGTATAGTAGTAAAAGTGTTGATGAAGGTCATATCTAACTTGTCAAGTTTGAACTGTTTTACATAGAATGAATAAATTCTGCTACACGTGGCAAAAACAACATGAAGATGATGTCATGGATCAGATTTCATACATTACTGATACACACTGTGTCTATAATTAAAATACATAACGTAAATAATGTACTAGAGAATATTACCCATTTGGTTGTGGTGGACTTCTATGATCAGCATTAAAAACCCTTCATTCCTATTAGGTATTTCCACACCCACCTGTGTGATGAAAGCACAAGCTGGGTAATATTTTGTTCAACTTGTGTAAGTGAGTGTCGGTCTGCTGTCTGTGAACAGAATAATTCCAACGATTTTTGGCCGATTCTAACCAACCTTTGAAGGATGAGTTGAAGATCAGCCAAGTGGATGACCTATTGTTTTATAGAAAAGTAAGTCAAAGGTGAGATCCAGCAAGGTCAACTTAAGCAGTTGTATCAAGTTTATACAAAAAATGGTGGAAAGGGATAAGGTTAAGGCCAGAACAAGGGCATTCGAGTTTGAAAACAATCGGTCAAGCGTCAGGGTCACGGGACCAGGTCAAAAGTCTGTCCTTGTGTGTGTGTGTGTGTGTGTGTGTGTGTGTGTGTGTGTGTGTGTGTGTGTGTGTGTGTGAACAAAGTACCTAAACCTGTTATTGTTTGATGCGGAATGAACCTGTTGCAAGAGTTGACGGTTGACCTGTTGCTTTTTAAACAACATATCAAAGGTAAGGGCTACAGGGTTAGGTCAGTGTTGGACCCAGCAAGGTCAGCTTAAACAGTTTTTATCCAGCTTAGATCAAACTTGGTGGAAGGGTTGAGAGTACCGCAAGAACAAGGGGATTCCAGTTTGAAAACAACCAATCAAAGGTCAAGGTCGCAGGACAACATTAAATTTTGAGCCTTGTGGGTCTGTGCGTAAAGTAATTAACAAACCCTTTTCATTTAATTAGGACCAACCTTGGTGGAAATGTTGAGGGTCAGCCAAGGGACTGGCCTATTATTTTATAGAACAATAAGTTAAAGGTCGAAGCTGTATGGCAAGGTGAACTTCAGGTTTAAGGGATTCCATTATGAGAACAATCAGTCATAGACTGAGATTACAGGGCTGGGTCAAAGGTTAAGATCACATGGCAAGGTCAACTTGAACTGTCCTGATCCGATCTGACTTAAATGTGATGGAAGAATTGAGGCTCAGGCAAGAGTGAGTTTTCCAAGAAAACTGGTCAAAGGCCAAAACCACAAAGGAAATTCAAACGATTTGTCGACACCGGCTGAAAGAGGCGGTTGCTAAATTCTGTGAATGTTCCTCCTTGTGTATTTTATTTTGCTGTCTACAGACGATATTCATCAGCTTAGGTGAGACTCTTCACTCAGGAGAGGTTAAATGTATCCTACACTAACATTTTTAATACAAGGTTGATCTCCAAAGTTGAATAAAAACGTTTGGAAACAGTAAAAAATAAATAAAATACGTAACGGGACTGAAAGAGTTAGGGAGAGAGTGTTATGAAGTGTACAAAGCCTGTTATGTGTAGAATCACCATCAACACCATTATCATCCTAACACATTTACATGGCATGGGAGGTAAAGGCGAGGATTATGAAGCCCGTGACACCTTATATTATTTCCTTGCTGCCTCCACACACTTTCATGCAGCTTAGAGAAGATTTCTTGTAAGGAAGGGGTTAATACAGATAATACACACTATATATGACGCCTCCATTAGAAATGTTCTCTCTAAATCAAGTACAATTTTTAGGTGGCAGCAGGAGCCAGGTATAATTAACACTATCACGCTGGGGGCGTTAAAGATCTTCGTTGCCTGTTAAGACAAGGATCTAAAAATAAAAAAAGGAAATCGCACATTCAGTAATTGCAGTAATGAGCCTTGAATAATGGCACAGCAAAGACAATTGTTCGTGATATGGAGAAACACGGCATTACTAAAAACACTTGAGCGGACGTGTTGAGTTGCATCATAAAGATAAATTTGAACTACTTATCCTATTAACTGCGACGATGACAATTATATCTTGTTCTTGCTACCGTTCTCGCCACCGTTAGGAGATATTTAGTTAGACGATAAACCTCCTCACCCTCCCTCTCCGCAGAGAAATGGTTAATGGTGGCTGTTTAACGTCTTCAGTTCGAAACATGCTTTCTATGTAGAATGGAATCGTTGTGCATTTGGAAAAATAAAATATCATTATAGCGAGGAGATGCATTATGGCGAAAAGGACTAAAAAAAGCGCAAATATAAGCCACCAATCCCGATATAGAGGTTGATCAGAGGTAGTGTGGTATAATGCAGTACAGAGAGAGAAGAGATATGAAATAACGCAGAATCCTGCTGTGGGGCACATACACCTAAGGGGATTGGATGGGGCAGGTGTATAAACTGTATTTGTGGAACTGAGATGCAGCGATACAGCTTAGGTATGTATTGTACCTGTAATATAAAAACAGTAACGGTTAAATGCATGATACCGTAGTTGGGGTTACATAAGCCGTAGGAGCCGAGCTTATGTCCCTAGCCCACTCTACCCTAGGCCCTGCTGGCCATTTCTTGAATCTGAGACGCAGAGCACAGCTATGTCCCATTCGAGACTTCTACCACTGTACCAACGAGGCGTCACATCGTATTAGAAGAATACTGGAAGAAGATTTGTGGTAGTGCCAGGAGGGAATGAAAATGGTAATTCTTTGGTCGAGCTTTGTGGAGAACAGATTTTGTAAAAAAAAAAAAAAAAAAAAATATTGCGGCAAAATAGTACAAACTCCGCTCAGGTCATTCGGTCGTCTTGGCAACAACAAACATGATTTAAAGGAGATGTGATCGTAGTGAAATCATTACGGGATCGTGTTTCTAACCCGCCAGCACGAAATACCTTCGTTACGGCGAATACGCTATGCTATAAAATCTGCTGTCCCCTCCCCACCTGTGTGTGTGTGTGTAACTTGCTGAGATATGGTGGCAAGTGACGCCTCATTGATGGTTCATAGAGTGAGAGGTACACCAGCCAAGATGTGACGTCACGGGTACTGGCACATCCCAATGGTTGATGTAGGATAGTGGGCAGAGCTTAGGGGAGTGACGGTCTTATGCTAGAAGTATTGTCTGTGAGCAGCATGGCTTGTATAAAGATGCCGTTGTGCTATAGGCGTGAGTATGTGTACGAGTAAGAAGGAAAAGGTCTGGAGGAGGAAAAAAAAAATAAGATGCTAGTTGATTATGAGTCATATACTGTAAAAGACTAAGGATCGGTTTCCGTATTATAACTCACTGTTCTCATATATCCAATATGTCGTTGGTATCTTTATGATACTGACCTAAATTGTATACCTAGCGTACAGGAGAATTTTTCAAACATAATGACGCTCAAATGACAGAAGTGTGAAGTATGTGTGGAACAAACAGTATATGCAAAGAGAAAAGCATATGAGGGAAGCTAACTTTGAGTGAGAGAGAGAGAGAGAGAGAGAGAGAGAGAGAGAGTAGCCAAAAAGAGAGAGAGAGAGAGAGAGAGAGAGAGAGAGAGAGAGAGTAGCCAAAAAGAGAGAGAGAGAGAGAGAGAGAGAGAGAGAGAGAGAGAGAGAGAGAGAGAGAGTAGCCAAAATGGGAGTGGCAAGATGAGCAGGATTTGGCAGACAAAGAGAAAGCCGAGTGAAGTGAAAAATAAATGTGTTCTGGAATGAGGTGGATCAAGTTATGATGTGAGCGTGCATGAATAATATAAACAGGCAGGAGCCGAAGACTTATTTCTTTCACCATAACCTGACCCAGATTTTCGCTTTCTTGCAGTATATTTCACGTTGCTCATGGCAAAATATGACGTGCTGCTGCTCTATGTCCTGTCCATTACACTTCTTCTCGACAAGCATATTACTCTGTTGTCAGTCTCTTGTTAGAACTACACGTTCAAGGTAAAGAAGGGGCAATTTTAAGCCAAGTTTAAATAAACAGAAGAAAGTATGGGAGAGACGTGGTTATTATGTAAGCGTACAAAACTTAGAAAAATGGCGGAAAGCGTCAGTGGAACACAGGAGGTTAGAAGAAAAGATAAGGAAGGCATTGGAGAAGGGAAGTGTTTGTGTGAATGATGTAAGCCGTCATGGGGGAGGCGGTGGCTTAATCGGCAGAGAGTTGGCCTGCAGTCCTGAGGGACCCGGGTTCAAATCCCGCTGAGGCAAGGAACAGTTTAAGGATTTGAATTATCATTAAAATCAGACTTTACTGATCTACCAGAAGGCCCGCCGACATGTCGTAAAAATACCCCCGCTAATACCAATACACCAGTCCTGTATGAGACAGCCCTAGCATGTATTCAGTATGGACCGTGGTTGTTAGCGCCGAAGTGGTGACTGGTGACATGTAGAGGTGTGCGGTACGTAGAAAGACTACTGGGCCTTGATAGCAGGCTGTGAAGCCTATGCCCAGAGTCGGTCACATAAAAAAAAAAAATATAGAAGGACCTGCTTATATCAGTCTGGTGACGTACTTCCTTGCTGCTGCCACACGATTTGCTTTCCGCTTGGAATAGCGTTGTAGCATTTAAGGCGTAAATTAAATAGCTGTATCTATATCCTCCGGTTCGTAAAGTATGTCGAGCTGAGTAAAATCTGGTGGTGACAACAATGTGATGGTGAGTGAATGCCCTTTAAGTTCACATCTTCAGCACGATGACGCCTTTTTATCGCCTGCCGATTTTATGCAGCTTATGAGAAATCTTTCGAACCTAAGAGATTAGTTACAAACTTCATGAAACCCTAAATTACAATAGCCTTTCCCTAAGCTGAATGAAATCGCCTGAGAGCAACAACAATAAAATACAAAAGTCATCTTTGAGGTAGTTGCTTTAAGTCTTTGATGTATTATATATTTTATTCATATTACCTGCAAACGTTTTCATTCAACCTTGGTTGAGACCGTACGAACTAGAAGGGTTAGGTATAGTTTTCAATAATCCCTTTCTTTCAGGAGGACTTGCCCAAGTAAACGAAATCGTCTGATCGAAGCAACACTAGACTAAAGAGGATGTCACTCGTATTGAAAGGTTTAAGAAAGCAAGGCAGTAGGCTACAAGTAGGCAGATAGTGAAGCCATCCCAGGCTCCTGTGGCTCAGTCTCAGCTGAATAAAATTCCGGCATTAGCTAGTATACAATACTACAGTTGTTTTTCGATCATGAGAGAGTTAATTTCACCATTATTAATCCTATTAGGCTATTGGAACTCTTTCTTAGTTGAATAAAATCGCTGTTGTTTACTTAAATAGAATACTAGATTTGTTCTGCCTGAGAAGGTTAGCTTTGATTAAACAGCCACATGTCTAACAGGTCACTGAGATGTAACAAATGATTAACATTTATTTATGATGCGAGAGTGAGGACAACTTAATTCAGCCGAAATTCACTTAAAAGTGTTCAACCTGAGCTGTAAAAAAAAGTATCCCTCACCATTTGTGGAGATCTTTGTACAGTAGGCTATTATTGTACATGCTAGGGTGTAAAAAAGTATCCCTCACCATTTGGGGAGATCTCTGTGGGCTACTATCGCCATTTGGGCAGATCTCTAATAGTATTAAGGTGTGAAATATTACCAGTATGTGTCACAATTCGCACCGGGCTACCTCGGACACGTTCCACATCTTCAGTGTGGACGTCTATATCCTAGTATTTATTTATGATGCTAGTCGTAAACAACTGCAGTGGAAAGGGTCTAGAGTCGTATTACTATCTTGTCATGTCATGGCACGACCGGAAATTACCTGCACAAGGACGAGAATCTCCGTCAAGTACGGTGGACGAACTATTCGAGTAGGATTTTACGAGAGAGCGAGCAAGCGTAGTCCAGCCAGCAAACGTGGCGAAGCGATGTTTACTCTACGTTCAGCTGAGAAATGAGCGGCCTGACTTGACCGGGTCCGGCCCGACACGACACGGCCCAACCACGATGGTTTTCACAGGCTAATAGCTTTTCTCCTCTGTGAGAGAAGAGATCCTTTCAGCAGGTAGTAGATACATCAAATAAACTTTGTTTTTAGCCATACATTTACCTATGAGACCGAAGGAAATCCCTTGGAATCCCAGATTTCCAAGAGAATGTGCCCAGGGCTTCAACTGACATACTTCACAATGTAATTCATTTACAAAAGATTTCCTGTTGTAACATTATGTTTTCTTGCATTGAATTCTAACAAGTATCTATCTATCTATTGCCAGACGCCTCAATCCCGTTTGGGGTGGCCACAAACAAATCGCCTCCAAGTCGCCCTGTCCCCCGCCATTTCACTGCCCTGCTCCCAACTCACACCCCCCTCTCTCATATACCTCTCCACCCCATCCCTCCATCTCATCCTCGGCCTCCCCCTCTCTCTTCCCCTCTCCACCTCTAACAAATAAAAATTGGATATTACGCTCATAATAATACATGAACTCTTTTTCTAAATTTAGAGGGTGAAATCAGCAAAACGTGAGCATTTAAATACTTTAGCTGAATTATTTTTCTGCTATTGAACAACTATCTTACTAGAAATGAAAGTTTACACCAAGATGAAATTATGATGATAAGCGTATGTACAAATGCTCGCTCACTCGTCATACGCTCAGAAAGCATACTTTACTGGTAACACAACAGGGTGTGAGAGGACGAAGAGCTCTAAAATCCTGTATAATTTGTCATATTTTCATATCCTTTTGGTATTTTCTGCATCATGCATGAAAATGTGATATATTTGGCTTTAACATACCGTAAATATTTTGTTTCCCAGAATTCCATGGCAACAACCAAAAACGAAATATATGGAGAAGTATAAGTAACATCAAATTTCATGCAACAAAAGAGTCTGAGAACTTGTGCTGAATGTACGCTTGCAGTAAAAACAAGTCATATGTCCGTGACTTCTTATGGCTCTTAATTTACCTCAAGTTGTTTACCATCGCTCAATGAACAGTGAAGTTATTTTGAAACGGAATGCTTTCTTTGTCGTTTATAACGTTTTATCTCAGTACTTTGAAAATATTGGTTTGGTTGGTAAATGAAGTAGTTCGATTCAGTCATCATAGAATAATGTTTGTTCACCATAAATTTCATATACTGGTATTTGTTGGCCAATAAAAAGTGCAGACTAGATTCTACACACTCATATTTTGATGATGCAGTGAATCACGTGGGCCATATACATATTAGAGAGTAAAGAAGATTCCATCGTATTTGGGAGGAGAGGAAAAATGTGTAGATACTTTAGAAGTTCGAATGTTAGGACTCCATATTATATTTACAAATCATACTAGATAGATAGATAAATAGATATATAGACAGCTCTATGCGAGCCTGGGAATGGGAAATGATCTTGCAAGTTACACTGAGGAAAAGCTGACGACAGATTACGAAGTAGCCAGTCAGGAGATGATGCAGTTAGTTGTCAGCAATTCACCAGGTGAACAAAGCCTTGTTGACCATACACACACATACACACATACTCACACACAGGCTTCTAGAACTTTCCAACCACAGGGAACACACGTGATACGACTCCTGTTTCACCAGAATTTAGGAAAGAGAGCTCAGAAGGAGACAGGCCATAGAACAGGCAGGTAGTAGGAAGAAGGGCTTAGCAACATGGAGAGAGAGAGTGAGACAGGGAGACAGGGACTCTTCTCATACTCACTCGTGAGTGAGAGACTCTGTTAATATTTCCAAGACAAATAAAAATAGTCCCATACTATTCTTTACCTCTCCTTGTCATTGAATGACAAATGGGAAAGAAGATTATCTACTTACAAAGCTACTCAAGTATAACAACCGCTCATCCACAAGTCTAATATATATAACTTCTCTACATTTGGTAGCAGCGAATGTATACGAACCTCGTCTATGAATCAACAGTGAATTCCTACAAAATATCAAGATTGAAAACAAAAAAAATACCTCTCACAACCAACAACTTACAACCAGCTCCTGACAGTTCTCTCCAACCCCCCCTCCATCTCCCCGATCATCACGCTGATGTAGAGGTGAAGAGGTCACACGACGCCTTGCATGTAGTTTAACAATATATTGATACAAACACTCTTGCAATTTCTACAACGAACCAGCGAACTACAACCATCTACAATCAACTACAAGTAACAACTCTACGAATCTTCTATATAATCTTCTACACGCACCTACAAGTAGCGGCAGTCTTCATCCCACAACGAGTAAATCACAAGAGAAAAGGACCGAGAAAACATCGACAAAGAAAAACGGAACAAACAAACGAAGAATGAGTCACGGCTCATAACTCACAACTACCAGACCTCACCCTCCTCTCTCTGCTACATCCACCCAACCCCCACCGCTTACGCAGGTGTGAAGAGGTCAAGACGACGAAGCAAATACCAAGTCCATATTCACAACTCATCTTACTCACTCATCTTCACTCAAGTTACTCATCGCTACTCATTTACTCACCACAGCTACCAGTGTGGGAAGTCGACGTCATCATGCGTGCTTGCTGAAAAGACGCCACGTCAGTCAACTCACCACCTGCACTACCACTCACACCATTTCCACCACGGTAAAAATTAGTGAGTTACTTCATTTATACATTACACAGTGATAGACAATAAGCTTCTGCACAAACATATAAAACGTGCTGTATAGTTACAGCTTAAATACACATACTTTTTTTTTTTTTTATGTGATCGACTCTGGGCATAGGCTGCACAGCCTGCTTTCAAGGCCCAGTAGTCCTCCTACGTACCGCACACCTCTACATGTCACCACTTCGGCGCTAACACCCACCGTCCATACTGAATACATGCTAGGGCTGTCTCATACAGGACTGGTGTATTGGTATTAGCGGGGGTATTTTTACGACATGTCGGCGGGCCTTCTGGTAGATCAGTTAAGTCTGATTTTTCTGAAATTCAAATCCTTAAAGTGTTCCCTGCCTCAGCGGGATTTGAACCCGGGTCCGTCAGGACTGCAGGCCAACTCTCTACCGATTGAGCCACCGCCTCCCCCATACTTACTTCAGTTAACTGCATAACTCAAACACTAAATAATCACCACCAATAAATATTCTACACTGTATATATTCATTCATTTATTATAGCATTTATTTACTACCAACGAGTGTTACCATTTATACCTACATAAAATACGTGTTTCATACATACAGCTATACATTATTATATCTACAAAGTGATAAAGAAAATATACCATCACAGTTACTCAGTGAGCGATTAAAAGAACTGTATTAAACATTTATTAATTAAAGCTACCAAGTGGAAACATGAATTAAGTTACAGGGTAAACTAAAAAAAAAAAAAAAAATGGCCAACACAAATGACGTTACCAAGAGTGAACATCTTCAACACAATCGTGAAGACAAAGATTTCCACACAATGCTGACACATATATTGCCTATGATAGGTAAAAGTGAACAACAAGTCAGTGTATATAGTTAATACTGTATATAGTGTATATACATATATATTTTTTTTACATAAAATAACAAAATATGGGACTATATAATATCATTTTCAATAATACCTGTGCATTATAAACTAAACCTTAAACAAGGGTCCCAAAGAAATTAGCCAGCAATTATGCAACCTCGAGCAACACCGAAAAAACGTAGACAAACGAAGAAAAACAAACTATAGAAAATCAATACATACAAAAAAGAAAGAAAGAAAGAAAGAAAAAGTAAGAAAGAAAAAAAGAGAGAAATAGAGTAACATCACATAACAAACAAATGAAAATAAGTGTAAGTGTTACTACATATGCCAAAATACCACATAAACTACAAACAAAAAAGCAAACGGTTGTCTCCACAAGCTAGTGGGATGGCACATCATATCATCGACCACAGCATATGTTAGGACTGCAATTATTACAATTAGGTAACTACAAACGATATGTAACAATTATGTAACGACAAACGATTGCATTATGTTACACTTGCTACAATTATGTAACTACAAACGATATGTAACAATTATGTAATGACAAACGATTGCATTATGTTACACTTATTACAATTATGTAACTACAAACGATATGTAACAATCATGTAACGACAAACGATTGCATTATGTTACACTTGCTACAATTATGTAACTACAAACAATATGTACCATTTATGTAACAGTTGCATTAACAAGATGTAACTTTTATGTAACTTTAACTACAATTATGTAACTACAAACGATATATAACAATTATGTAACGACAAACGATTGCATTATGCTACACTTTGCCAATTAACAGTTGCATTAACAAGATGTAACTTTTATGTAACTTTAACTACAATTATAAGGCCAAGACACTTATGTAACAGTTGCATTAACAAAATGTAACTACAGTTATAAGGCCAACACAATTATGCATTACCACAATATTTTGTAAGAATTCATAAAATGTTACAATTATGTATTACCACAATGTTAGTACAATATTATAAGTCATACAACTATAGCACAATTCTGTATTACCAGTATCATCATACAAGTTAGGTGAAATATTAGACATTACTAAAGTGATAACTCAATATGTAATGTATAACCTAGCAGTATTACCATTGCACAATTATATGCGTATGTCTGTTATACATACACATCTCACAAAATGTATACAATTTGTTTAAAATGTAATATTACTGAATAATCACTATTTACTATGAATATTATATGTATACAATATTCATACAATTATGTTACTTTTACAATATTATGTATTTCACTTAATTAGCTTATAAGTTCATTATAATGTGTATATAATATGTATTAATATGTTATGACTATTAACTGTCGATGGTACGCCATTTTCACGTGACCGAGCATATGTTAGGACTCCATATTATATTTACAAATCATACTAGATAGATAGATAAATAGATTGATAGACAGCTCTATGCGAGCCTGGGAATGGGAAATGATCTTGCAAGTTACACTGAGGAAAAGCTGACGACAGATTACGAAGTAGCCAGTCAGGAGGTGATGCAGTTAGTTGTCAGCAATTCACCAGGTGAACAAAGCCTTGTTGACCATACACACACATACACACATACTCACACACAGGCTTCTAGAACTTTCCAACCACAGGGAACACACGTGATACGACTCCTGTTTCACCAGAATCTAGGAAAGAGAGCTCAGAAGGAGACAGGCCATAGAACAGGCAGGTAGTAGGGAAAAGGGCTTAGCAACATGGAGAGAGAGAGAGAGCGAGACAGGGAGACAGGGACTCTACTCATACTCACTCGTGAGTGAGAGACTGTTAATATTTCCAAGACAAATAAAAATAGTCCCATACTATTCTTTACGTCTCCTTGTCATTGAATGACAAATGGGAAAGAAGATTATCTACTTACAAAGCTACTCAAGTATAACAACCGCTCGTCCACAAGTCTAATATATATAACTTCTCTACACGAACGTTAGGTTTAGAGTTACATATAAAAAACAAATAAATAAAGCTTAGAAATGTCAGCGGCAGCTTTTCCCTAGCCGTGTTGTTGGGGATGTGGGCAGGATTTTAGCGCATTAGTGACTGACAAGGATAGCACCAAAAACTTGTGGGGCTGAGGACCGAAATTTTAGAAATGAAAGTGCAAAGGTGTGAACATGACCCTATTTTTTTGTGTTTGTGATAGTGTGGTGATAAAATCAATCTGACCTGTCTGCACTGCAGCTGACTAAACTCTGTTGTGTGGGATGCAGGCTGATCAAATCTAATAACAACATACTGTGTGTTCCATAAATGACCGTCAAGTAATAAATGCTAGCTTATATCTCTGCGTACTCAGTTTCAGTGATACGGCAATTACTGCCGAATCAGGAAGGAGGATATAAAGGAAAAGCAGGTGGGTAAGGAAGGAACTGATAAGGAATGCACTGAAACATTGTGGGATTTACCGTCAGATCGAGAGGAGAACACAGAGGAAAGAAAAATGGAATGAAGAAAATAATGGACTGGAGGACGACGATGATGGGTCTCAAGTGTAACTAGCTAGGCTAGCACCAACGAACATTGGGGTGTACTGCCAAACTGGTGGGAAGGAACGGAGGAAAGGGTAGATGGTGTGACAGGTACTTAAAAGGCAAGTATCAAAATATTTTGAGATTTATCATTCCATTAAAATGTGGAAACACAGATAAGGTGATGACTGGAAAGAATAAAACATCAATGTATTGCAAGGTTTAATTTTAGTTCGGAATGAGGGAAACTGAGGAAGGATAAAATGATGAGAAACTCTCTTACGGAAGGAAACAGGTGGAGAATTGGATGATGGGTTTGAGGGCCGTGCGTGGCTGACAAGGACAACACTATAACAATGTGAGATTTACTGCCGAATTATCCCCATTTTACTGAACATTATTTCAATTTCTAGTGATGGATAGGACTGTGTGGTTGCAGCGAGAGCGATTAAGGCGACAACAGAGTGAAGTAATTAATTAACTTGCACTTCATATTGTGAGAGGTTGCCTCGAGAGAAGGACTTCCAGTTGCATTCCACTCAGCCCAACCGCTTCTCACACCAGCCTCCACTGCATACTCTTGCAGCTTATCTCCCACAACTTTCTCGGTCTTTTTCTCCTGCGTCTAACCATCTCATTCTAATACTCTGTAAGTTGCTTTAAAAATTAAGAAAATAATGAAGCACTATGGCATTTATTGGGGGTTTTGGTGAACCTATACAGAGTTGAGTCTCTCTCTCTCTCTCTCTCTCTCTCAGTTTGTGTCACTAATTAATAACAACTTCATTTTCATGATGTAATTTAATGCAGGAACAGATATTGGTTCTGGGAAAATACTTCACCTAATAACTATTATAAAATCATGTACTGCGTTTTGGGGGGATAAAATAAACAGAACAATTAAATACTGCCCAATCTTCTTAAATTAATCGGATTTTCATGTTTTTGACTCTATTTCCGGAATAACGTTAGTATATGGGAAGTGTTTTACCTGCCTGTGTGACGCTGTGTTCCTACCAGTGTGTATTGTACACCTTTATGTATATTCCGCCTCATAACAAAATTGCTATATGGGGGGGGGGGAATTTCAAAAGCCATGGAGCTCCATTTTTTTTTAGCGAGAGTAGTGAGAAGACGACATTTCGGACCCGACTTGTCTGTAGTCTCTTCAGCCAGAGGGGGTCATTTTTAACTCTGTTGCTACGAGAGTATTTAAGTTGGCCTAAGGTAGTTCGGCACTTCAATGATGGAAATGTTAACGAAGGCTGTATTTAACCTGCCCGTTGTAAAGGAAAGTCTCTCATAAGTCATCTTTTAAGGAAAACAGGTCAACCTGGTGAATTGGAAATTTTTTTCAATATTGTCCAGTGACCCGGCAGCACAGTGGGGTATAGTGAAAGAATGAGTACTGTATTGTCCCGCCATCAGTCCTACTCAATGCCAGTCACTGGGAAATGATGGCTCGCTCCTAATTAACGGTAGCTTACAAACACAACCATACATAACCCGAGATGCTGGTTTACCTCCTGAAGATCGGTAGTCAAAATATCTGTAACTAAACAACAGATGATGGCATCTCGACTTATAAACGATGCCTTGCGCGTACATGCATTCTTTTATGCAACAAGTGTGCACTTCCATACATAGAGCTCACATACTGTACATACATATACACCGTTCATGTCCTCTCTAGCATGACCTCCCTTGTAACATCTGCTTCCAAAGGAGTGTGCTAAGCCAACTCCGTGCCTTCTTTACCCCTGCACAGCTGTCGACTTTGTAAGGGGATACTTAATCGCCCCAGCGTTGTGTACAACTCACAGTGTGGGGGAGCTCCCCAAATACAGGTCTTCTTAAGATGGTAGAGTTAAAGGTTTTCAGTCTCATTAGTTCGCCTCTTCTCACTGACTCTTCAACCTCCGTGTCGTCGATGTACAGTTAGAACCAAATGTTTAGCTACTTCTGATTACTGCTCTCCTGAACTGTCTTCTGAACTACTTGGTGGGCTCCTAGCACCCGTCTGACAGTACACTTGCACCCCATTTCTGTCCAAATCTCTAATGTAAGAGTTAGATGATACTCAGTTCTTCATTTATGCAACTGATCAACTACCGCTGTTTATCTTATTATGCATATCCTTCTGTCTGGACACAATTTGTTCAGGTATCCTGATATGAACGGACCTTGAATCTCTCTCTCTCTCTCTCAGACTGTGCCACTAATTATGAATAATAGATGTCCCCCCCTGTGGCGGGGGGGACACAACCTGGCCGCACTATGGGGTGGTACTACTACTCTGCGGCCAGGTTGTGTTAGGAAGAATACTGCCACCGTATTCCCTGCGTGTCGTAAAAGGCGACTAAAAGGGGCGGGGTGAGGGGACTAGGGACCCCTCCTCTGTTTTTTAGTTCCTAAAAAGAGACAGGCCAGAGAAAGGGATGGGGGATGGAGTTATCCCCGTACCCTGAAGATTGGGTCTATGAATGTGCGTGGATGTAGTACGATTGAGGCTAAAAGGGAGGAGATTGGAAGAATGTTTGTGAGAAGAAAGTTGGATGTGTTAGCTCTGAGTGAAACGAAGATGAAAGGGAAGGGGGAATCTATGTTTGGAAGTGTGAATGGAAGACTGTCAGGTGTTGATAGAGGAAGGGCAAGAGAAGGTGTGGCCTTGTTAGTGAGTCCGGAAGTACAGAAATGTGTGATTGAATGGAAGGAGGTGTCATCGAGACTGATGTGGGTGAAAGCAAAATTTGAACGTGAGTTGTGGGTGTTTGTGAGTGCATATGGGCCTGGTAGTGAAATGGATGAACAAGAGAGGGAGTCTTTCTGGAATGATGTTGATGAGTGTCTGCAGAGTTTTGGAGCGAATGTGAATGTGGTAATGATGGGAGATCTGAATGCTAGAGTGGGAAATGTAGCAGTTGAAGGCGTAGTTGGTATGCATGGTGTGCCTGGAAGAAATGAAAATGGGGAAGGAATGATAGCGATGTGTGTTGAGCGAGAGATGGTGATTGGGAATACGCTGTTTGAGAAGATAGATATTTATAAGTATACATGGGTGAGACAGGAGGGTGGAAGGGTTGTTGATAGAGCTTTGATGGACTGTGTGGTTGTGTCTAGGAATGTAATAGGAAGATTGTTGGATGTGAGAGTTCTGAGAGGGGAGGGTGGAGGTATGTCTGACCACTATCTGGTGGAGGGAAAGTTAAGAGTAGGTAAGATATGGGTGAGAGCTAGGAGGGTTAGGTGTGGCAGGGAGGTTTTGAAAGTGAGTGAGTTGGATAAAAGAGAGAAAAAGGTAGAGTATCAGGAGAAATTGAAAGATGAGTGGAACGCAGTGAAAGATCGGGAAAATGGCACGTGGAGGAGGAATGGCAATTGTTTAATAGTGCTGTGGTGGGGCATGCAGAAGAGGTGTGTGGTGTGAGATGTGTGGGTGGTGGTGTAAGAAAAGGAAGTGAATGGTGGTGCGAGGAAGTAAGTATGGCTGTGGCTGAGAAGAGACGTGCATATGAAGCGTGGCCGCAGAGGAAGGATGAGATGTCATATGAAAGGTATAAGGAAAAGAGGAATAGAGCGAGAAGGGCTGTGCGTGATGCTAAAGTGGCAGCAGATGAGAAGTGTGGTAGGCAGCTGACAGAGAATTTTCAACAGAATAAGAAAATGTTTTGGAAGGAGGTGAAAAGGGTGCGAAAGGAAGAGTCTGGGAAGGAAGAACGAGTAAAAGCAGAGGATGGAAAGATGTTAATTGAGATGGATGCAGTAAGGAAGAGATGGGCAGAGTATTTTGAAAGATTGTTAAATGTAGAGGAGGAAAGGGTGGCTGAGATTGTGGCGGATGGAAGGGTGAAAGGAATAAATGTGTTGGGAGATTTGAATGATTCTTTGATCACGAAGGAGGAAGTGGAGAAGGCAGTAAAGGAGATGAAAACAGGGAAAGCTGCAGGTATGGATGGGTGTGCTGTGGAATGCCTGAAGGGTGGTGGAGTGACTATTGTTGACTGGTTAGTAAGATTGTTGAATGTGTACTTTGAGAAAGGTATGGTGCAAATTGACTGGGCAAGTGCTTGTGTGGTCCCGTTGTATAAAGGCAAGGGTGATAAGTATGAATGTACTAGCGCCAGGGGTATAAGTCTGTTGAGTGTTGTAGGTAAGGTGTATGGTAGAGTGTTAATTATGAGAGTTAGAGAGGGTACAGAGGGAGTGATTGGTGATGAGCAGTGAGGCTTTAGGAGAGGGAGAGGATGCGTTGAACAGGTGTTTGCTGTGAGACAAGTGTGTGAAAAGTATTTAGCGAAAGGCAAGGATGTGTTTTGGGCATTTATGGATTTTAGAGAAAGCGTATGACAGAACTGATAGGGAGGTTTTGTGGACTGTTTTAAGATTGTATGGACTTGATGGTAGGTTACTAAAAGGGGTGAAAAGTTTTTATGTAAATAGTAGAGCGTGTGTAAGAGCGGGAAATGCTGTGAGTGATTGGTTTCCCGTGAGAGTGGGGCTGCGACAGGGATGTGTGATGTCGCCTTGATTGTTTAATATTTACATGGATGGTGTTGTAAGGGAGGTGAATGCAAGAGTTTTAGGTGGAGGTCTGAGTCTGGTGAATGTTGATGGTGGAGAGTGGAATCTGAAGCAGCTGCTGTTTGCAGATGATACTGCCCTGGTGACTGATTCAGAGGAGAGATTGAGACAGCTGGTAGAGGAGTTTGGAAGGGTGTGTGAAAGGAAGAAATTGAAAGTAAATGAGAATAAGAGTAAAGTGATGATGTGTACGAGGTTGATAGATGGTAGGGGGATGAATATAGTTTTGAATGGTGAGTTGCTTGAGGAGGTAGATTGTTTTAAATATCTAGGGTCACATGTTGCTATGGATAGAAGAATAGATGCAGAAGTGAAGTTTAGAATAAATGAAGTAGGAAATGTGCTGGGAGGAATGAAAAAAGTGTTTAAATGTCGTTCGCTTAGAATGGATGTAAAGAGAAGGTTGTATGAGGGTGTTGTGGTACCAACTGCGTTATATGGGGCTGAAACATGGAATATGGGTGTAGCAGAGAGGAAAAGTTTAAATGTAATGGAGATGAGGTGTCTGAGTAGTATGTGTGGAGTGATGCGTATGGATCGGGTGCGAAATGATGAAGTGCGAAGGAGAACTGGAGTTGTTCGGGAGATGGCTGGTAGAGTTGAGCAGAGAGTGTTGCGATGGTTTGGACATATGGAGAGAATGGATAATGAGCGATTGGTGAAAAAGATAACTAGATCTGATGTGAGAGGTGTAAGGCTGAGAGGAAGACCACGAATAGGATGGATGGACAGTATGAAGGGAGCGCTGGATGCGAGAGGGATGTCTGTTGAGCAAGGAAGAGTGGCTGTGCGTGACAGAAATAAATGGAGAGAAATTGTGAATGAATAAGTGATGACGCAGCCCTGAGGGGATATTCTCCCGCATTTGGTCTGATCAGCTAGTCAGGACAGGTGCTGGTAAGGGGATGGGTCTGTTATGATATGGCAGGGGTAAACCAGTTCTGCTGTCGGTCCCTGCTGCGGATGTCTCTGATTGCATTGCGCAGTTGACCCTTGTGCGGTGTGGCGCGGTGAGGATCTGTCCGTTCTCCCCTTGGGGGCTAAGATGCGAATGTATGTGTTTGAATGGATGAGTAAATGGGGAGTGTGTCGTCCTGTCTCGGCTACCTCCCTTTTCTTGGGGGAGGCAGCCTAGGTATAAAAAAAAAAAAAAAACATAAAGAGATGTAGGAACATATACTGATTCTGGAAATTTGTTCTACAAAGCAAAACTGTTGAAAGTCATCCAATGTTTTTTTTTTTTCCTCCAACAAAAAGTAAACAGAAACATTATGTTCAACCAAATTTTCTTAAGATAACCGGATATTGTTATTTTGACAGCATTCCCGTGAGGATGTTAGCATATGGGAAGTGTTTTACCCGCCCGTGTGGTGCTGTGTGCCCAGCAATATGTATTGTACACATTTCTGTGAGTTCCTCCTCAGAACAAAATTACCATGTGGGGGCATTTCCGAAAGGTATGGAACGCGTTTTGTCTCAGTGAGAGCTTTGTGAAGACATTTCAGAGCTGACTTGTCTGTAGTGCCCCTGGACGACATTTTCATTGCCCGCTTTTAGAAGGCGGAACTATAATGTTTTTGCCTGCCTGTGTGTGTGTGTGTGTGTGTGTGTGTGTGTGTGTGTGTGTGTGTTCCATATATCTCATGAACGGCTTGAGCTATCAACATGAAATCTGCAGGGTATCAAGATATGGCCAAAATCTTGGCCAAGTTCGAAAATGGGCACTCGGGGTCAAGGTCAAGGTCAAAATTGCTGCTAAAGGTCAGCTAGTTTTTATCGCCCGCCTTTAGCACCATTATATCTCATGAACGGCTTGAGTATCATCTTGAAACCTTCATGGTATAAAGATATGCCCAAAATCTTGGACTTGGCCAACAGTATATTCTGGAGGCCGATTAGCATGCGGCTCCCGAATGCTTTTCTTTCATTGTTTTTGTTACTCTTAGATTATTTCAGTCATAGTAGCCCACTTCGTTAATGAAGGGGTTAATGAAAGCTGCATTTACCTCCCCCCCCCACGTTCCTTTATAAATTGTTTCTCCTTAGCTGAAGAATATCGTCTTTTGGGAGAAATAAGTACCACGTCGTAGTGAAGTTGTTAACATTTACAGTATTGCCTAATGGCCCGATGGTACAGTAGGTACAGTGAGAAAATATAAGCTGTTTGGTCCCCCGATCAACCTCTACATATCCATTCATCTATATGCCGGGATGGCCATAAACAAATTGCCTCTACGTCTCCCCGTCCTTTGTTATATGGCTGCCCTCCCTTCAACTCAGATATGTCTCCACTCCATCCCTCCATTTCATCCTTGATCTTCCTTTCCCTCTCTCCCTTTCAACCTCACTCACATAAACACTCCTATTCTCCCAGTATTTATCCTCTCGACATGGCCAAACCATCTCATAGTTTTCTCTTGGCACTCAGTCACATCTGTATCAATACCACAACCGACTTTTGCTTCCATATTCCTCTGTCTGTGTCTCAATGTAACGGCACTTGCTTCTCATATAACTCGCTCCCGTTGCTCTCTTGACTTGTGTCTTTCCAACTGCATCTAAGCTTCGCTTCAGTACGTTAGTGTGGGGATCACAAAAGTCATTCAGATTTTTTCCAAGTTCACTCCCATATCATTTATCACTGCTTTCAGTGTACCACTAACCTTCTTTCTCCACTGTGCCTGTCAATCATTTCATTTTCTAATCTTTCACACAAGCTGTGTACTTTAATCTAGGACTTAATTTTTCTGGAAAATAAAATGAAAATAAAAAGTTTTACTCGTATGTACATTCACTTCTAAATTTCGTGTCTTACGTTCACTCCTAATCTCTTTCACCAAGCCTTGCAGCTCACATAAATCTTCATTTACTAATACAGTATGGTCCTCAAACAACAATACAGGAAGTTTCTAACTCACTGTTTTCAGCTGGGAAATGATGGGAAATGAAGGTAGCCTACAAACACACACACACATACCTACATACATACAACAAGAGATGGTGGGATTTCTCCTGAATAACGATGGTCTAAAAATCCTTAATTGCAACAGTAGATGTGTGCTTTCGCCTATACACAAAATTTTACACATACATAATTTCAAAACGCGTACACCTCGCAGAGTTTGTGCCCACATGTATGCAGTTCATGTCTATATGGTGTGTGTGTGTGTGTGTGTGTGTGTGTGTGTGAACAAGTTATTACTGATGGAAGACCCAGACTTTAATATCCAGGCCAAAGTCAGTACAGAGGAGACGTCTTTTTTCAGTAATTCTTAACACATCCAAACGATTTACTTGAGTCTACAAGATCTCTCGTAGTGAAAGTACTAACCAGACCCATTAACCCTTTCAGCACAAAGTAGCCCTCCTTTTATTTATTTTTTCCTGTCTCTAGGCAATTTTATTTATTATGGAAAAAAAAAAAAAACTCCTACTGAATCTTTAGAAGGAAATTGCTACCACAGTTAAGAGTGAAAGGTAGAGATAAATAGACATAGATATAAAAGCAGACAAATATACTGAGACTGATAGCAATTGTTTGCCAGATAAGTAGGTAAGTAGGTGGAGGGGGCCAGCAGAAAGGGAGAGATAATGCATTTAATCTGAGAGAGAGAGAGAGAGAGAGAGAGAGAGAGAGAGAGAGAGAGAGAGAGAGAGAGAGAGAGAGAGAGAGAGAGAGAGAGCAGTTAGCCAGGGAGAACTAATACAATTCGCTTTGATTACAGAGCTAGAGTCACTAAAATTATTATAGAGGTAATTACAAAGGGTTTAATTATCATGTGTGTCCGGCTTGATATATGGCATATAATAATTCAGTCCTGTGAATGTTGCCCGCTGTACAAACAGATGCAGGTATTAAGCTGCTTCCATTATATCTGATTAGAACGGGTACCCGGCGCTGCCCGGGCCAATTAGAACACTCTAATCCTATTTGTTCTAGTTCAATCTTTCTACTCCAGAAACACCGTGTGCCTCTTATGCTCTTGAAAAGGGATTATAAGAGGTACAGGAATCTTCCATTTCAGCTTTTGCAGACTAAAGCACAGTATTTCTGCTCACTTGTTTACTATTACAGGTGACCGCAAATGACCTCGGAGGTCAACCTCACATAACCTATGTCCGGACTGGAGGTCATGTGAGTCACCATGCCAAAAACTGAGGTGCAGCGGAACCCAGTGCTGCCCGGACCTAAAAGGAGAACACTCCACTGGGGACCTCAAATGATCCAGATCTGAATTTTGGCCACGCCCCCTCCCCCCAAAAAAAAATAACATCCTTGGGTCACCCTGATTCAGTATGTAAATGGGTTTGGGGTCTCTGGCCCTTGGTTTGGGAGTGGCTGAAGGACAAACAAACAAGCAAACAAATAAACAACGCGGCTCTTTTTTATGTATAGATGTTAATCACAGCGCTAGTCACCATAGTAATTAGAATAGATCTGAGTCGAAATTAAGTACACTGTATTTGGTTTCACGTAAAGGTTTGATTGTAATATACTTATCTTCCCAGAGATTATCTTAAATATCAGTATTAAATAGGGTGGTGATGATGAAGATAATGATGCACTGGTGGCGGCAAATTGTAGTCGTGTAACCAGATGTTGTGATGCACAAAATTATGGCATCTAGTTTTGTGCTGTGATGAAATAAACGCCTGTCTTCTAGAGTGTGATATACAACATCAAGGCCAATTGCCAGGAGTGCACAACGCCAGCAGGAATGCTTTTGCTTGGAGGTAATGATAATGCTATGAATTTTCTTACTAACTCCATTACTAGCAGTAAGTCTTTCATTATTTATGCCACTAATCTTAGGACAGTTTTATTAAATATATGAAAGACCTCTCATACTCAAGACACATGAATATTATACTCAATCCCTCCAGTTCAAAGCCACCCTAATGCAGAATATTACAAGACATATGTCACCTTGGACAGCCACAACCACCCCTGAAGATTTGAAAGAAAAACGAAGTAATAATTAACGCCGAAGAGCATGCCCTACAGCTTACCCATGGGCGATGTCAGGAGTTGGGGCTAAAGATTAATCCCTGCAAGTCGAAAGCCATCGTTTTTAAAAAAACCAGACCCTGAGCACCCACTCTTCATTTAGGGTACAGAGCTTGAGTGGATCTCCACCCAACAGTACCTAGGTGACTGGTTTGATAAGAAGCTGTCGTTTGATGCACGGGTAAGGTACCTGCTGGAAAGAGCAGCTACTAGGACCCGGGTCATGAGATCCATCTCAAGACTGAAGGGAGGTGCCAGCTACAACGCCCTGTCTCTAGGCATAATGATGCACCTACTATACCCATGCCATCAGATCCTTGGTTGATTATTCCGCCCCATGTCTTGTAACTCTCAGTGAACATCTGTTAGCCAGATTGGAGGTAATACGAAACAATGCAATCTGACTTGTACTTGATGCCACCATGTGGACCAAACTGTGCAACCTCCAACAAGAAACTGGCATTATCCCTCTAGGGATTTGCATACAACAATGCACAGCTTGCATTCTTGCTAAAATGATACATCTTCCCAGGCCATCACCTCCTGCTGATACAGTAACTGCAGTGCTGCGTCGACAGACTGCTCTATATAAAGAAACATGGGCACAACGTGTCGCGGCAACAGTCTCAGCTGTTGGTATCAAGGACCTCATTATTGCAAAAGGAAAGGACGCACCTCACTCCAGCTATACCATCCCTCCACCCTGGGCACCACCAACCATTCTCCTGAATACCATCACCCCCACCAGTTCCAAGCAACATCTGCAACAGCTCAGCTACGCCAGGAAGCCCTCCAAAGCATGCATGCTTCCTCCTTGGATGGAGCCCTGACTTACTATACTGATGGTTCGGTAGACCTCCTCAGCAACACTGCTGGGGCAGCCATAATCTGTAATGAAACTGTTAAAGTGTGGAGAATCTCAGATGGAACCTCTATGTTACAGACTGAGCTGGTTGCTATTGCATGTGCCCTCCAGCACGCTCTTGACCAACCTCAGTCACACCACGTTATACGCACAGATTCTCTGACAGCCATACGGACACTTGCCTCCACTCATCCAAAAGATAACATCCACCCCATTACCCATGTACTCTCCCTTGCTCAGAGAACTGAAAGACCAAGGCAAACACATCACCCTAAACTGGATACCTAGCCATGTTGGGATTAGAAGGGACGAAAGAGCGGACTGTGCTGCCAAACACGCCACCAAGAGACTAAATGTAGATGTGCACATTCCTCTAAGCCTGGCACAGACCAAGGCAAAAACCAAAATCCATGCATATATTCTTTCTCGACGCAAACACAAGTCATGGGTGGGTCGAGACCACCATCAGCAACCTGGTATACCATGGCCAGCCAGTACCAGCCTCTCAGTGTTGACAAGGCGGTCCCTGCCCATGTTCGCACTTACCTACACCACCTTCGCCTGGGATACAAAGGGACACATCAAATGCTGGACACCAACAGAGAAGAGGAATGTCAGTACTGCAACGAAGTTTTCCAACAAACCTCTGCTGCACAACCTTCTCAGTTGTCCTGATACTACCACTTTCAGGACAGGCTCTCCAGCTTCACCACCAACCACTGCTAGTGAGGCATCAACAGTAGCTGCCAGGCTCACTGCAGCGACATCAACAGCTGAGCTTGTAAAACTCTTCTCTGTCAGACCCCCACCACGATAGGCAAGATGATGAGTTCAGCTTAACCGTGGGCTGCCTAAAAGCAAAGGCCCGCTCCAATAACCTATGAATGTGATATTGGTAAATGAAAAAAAAAAAAATCCGAAGACGGAGAGGCCACTCCAGGGATCCCACCTTCTATAAACTCTGGTCCTGGTGAAGGTCTACTATTTTTCTATCTATCAATTGCCAGAAGTATAATCCCGTAAGGGGAGGCCACAAACAAATCTCCTCCATGTCGACCTGTCCCCCGCAATTTCACTGCCCTGCTCCCAGATCACATCCCCCTCCTCATATACCTCTACACTCCATCCCTGTATCTCATCCTTGGCCTCCCCCTCCCTCTCCTCCCTCCACCTCACTCACATACACTTTCTTCTTCTGTCTCTCGCTCTCCATCCTGTCCACATGGCCAAATCACCTCCATGTGTTTCCCCTAACGCTTTCTATCACATCCTAATCCACACCACAACGCTCCTTCACTTCCTCATTTGTCAGTCCGTCTTACCATGTGACTCCACATGCTCCTCTCAGATAACTTATTTCCACTTCTCTCACCTTTGGCTTGTGTCTTCCCAACAAGGTCCAAGCTTCGCTTCCATGCGTTCGAGTTGGTGTCACAATACTGCCATGCAGGGACTATTTTACTTCCATGCCCACTTCCCTGTTTCTCATCATTACTTTCAAAGAACCAGTAACATTTCTTCCTCGTTGTACCCTTTCCAGCACTTCACCCTTCAAATTTCCATCCTTACTCATCACACTACCCAAGTACTTAAATGCACTTATATTTTCCATTTCCTCATCATCCGACATCACATTATATCCAGTGACTTCATTTTTTTCGAAGACCATACATTCACTTTTAGATTCCGTTTCTTACACACTCTTCCAAACTCATTCACCAAGCCTTGTGGTTTCCCTTCGTCTTCACTTAACAATACAGTATCATCTGCAAACAACAGTACAGGGAGTTTCCAAACATTGCCCTCTCTCATTAGGGCCTCTCCAACAACCACTGCCGTACCTTGTATCTCTTTTATAACCCTATCCATATAGAGACTGAGCAACCATGGGGGCATGACACATCAATGTTTCAATCCAACATTACTTAATTCACTATCCACACTCACTGCAGCCTTAGCACCCCCATACATACTCTTCACGGCATTCAACAACTTTTATTTACTCTGTCTTAATATTTTCCAATTCCTTTCCAATTCACCCTGTCATATGCTTTCTCTAAATCCATGAAGGCCGCATACAGCTTCTTTCCTTTCACTAGAAACTTTCCCATTAAAGGCCTAAGAATGAATATCTGATCTATACAACCTCTTCCCTTCCTCAAACCTCCCTTTTCTTCACCAACTAATTCCTCTGCTGTTTCCCTAACTCTGTCAGTAAGCATCCTACCATACACTTTTCCTATTGCACCAAGAAGACAAAAGCCCCTATGATTTCCACACACGTCTTTTTCCCCTTTTCCTTTGTACAGGGGAATAATTATACCTAATTTCCAATCCTCCCGACTTGCCTTCCTCCCAGGCCAATCTGCACATCTTCCATATCCATTCTACTAGTATCTCTTCCCTATGCTTATGCTTCAGCATTTCATCACACCCTCCATAATTCCTGAGGACTTCCCAGTTTTCACTTTCTTCGTTGCTTCCACTGTACTTCCTTCCTACTGATTTCTTCCTTTCTTCCCACTCCCCAATTTCTCCCAACCATTCCCCAGCCACTTGTCCTTGCATCACTTTCAATCCCTATGTTTCACAGTTCATGAAAGTGTTCGCTCCATCTGCTCACTTTTTCTCCCTTCTCCACTAGCAATCTACCAATTTTATTTTTCACTCCCCAACTAACTTCTTTATCACTTTGTCTTACTCCCATTGCCTCTTTCCAGAACATTTTCTTACATTCCTGCACTTTGCACTCAAATTCCTCATCTGCTCTCTTCCTACTCTCTCTTACTAATCTTTTCACCTCTCTCTTCCCCTCTACAGTACAGTACAGTACATATAACTCTCTTTTCCATCTCTCAACTTCCTCCACGACCCTGTTTCTCCATTCACTCACTATATGTTTTCTTCTTTTTCTTCTTTTGTGCCACAGCTTGTTACTCCTGTTCATTCCAACATGCTGTTCCTTGCACTACTTTTCGTCTTTTGTTCACCCCACACACCACCTCAAATGCGTCACAGATTTCTTGTGTGAACATCTTGCACACACCATCCACCTCCCCTATCTGCTCCAAGTCATATTTACCCAATCGCTCCCCCACTTCTCTCTTATATTCTGCCACTTTCCCATCCTATTGTAACCTTTCTACTCTCCTTGTATGGACTACTTCTTTCTGTCCTTCCCTCCTTCTATTCCTCCATTGCATTTGAACCTTGACTTTCGCTACCACCACATGGTGGTCAGAAAGTCCACTCCCCCAACCTCTGTATGCTCTTGCATCCATTACACACCTACTGCTGTATAAAATATCGTGTGCTTATGCAAAAACTATGGCACCGTCACCCATCTTAGCCTTCTGCTACACAAGAATCCAGTCAGGCCATCAGCTAACACCTTTCCCACGGAGTCACAAGGTAGAGGACTTTCCTGAATCCCAGTTTTACAGTATAGTCAGAGCCTACAGCAGAAGATACGCCCTGGTGAGTAGCTTTAAAGCAGGCAACACTTTGTCCTGCCAGCAAATAATTCTCCCTAACCATAAAAATTCCCAGTGACGCTGCTACAGTAATGATGCACTACCGCGTTCTGAAGTTCACCACATGAATCACAGCCTGCCACCCACAATTACAACATGGTGCTTTGAGAGCAGCAGGTCCGTCCTTGCCAAGCCAAGCCTCGTCACCACCCTGCTCAGGTATCGTTGAAATGCTGTCGCGGTAAAGGAAAAGTGAACTCCGCTTGGTGACCGGAACTTTATAGGCCTATTACCCGGAAATTACTGGACGGTTTCGCAAAATGTTTGTACCAATATGAAGTGAATTTATTACCTTATATTATGTTAGTAGGGTATAAAACTACTGTGACCGTTACTATTTACTGTAATTTTAAAAAAATAAACGGTGGGAAAAAAAAGTACCTTTCACTTAGTGAGGCCCAACCTGGGAACTGAAAGTCCTGGAAGCAATCTGATTGCAGGGCCGTGCAGGGGAAGGACGAGGCTCTTTGGTCTCCTGCAGCTATATGTTCATGGCCAGCTACTGCGGAGTTCTGTGGGGGAAGAAATGAGTCTTTTTTTTTTAATTGCCAAAAATCGTGGTCTTTTTACGATATGCCTAAAGGGCACCTAAATATGGAGGGATCTGCATGAAACATGGTAGGCTGGTACCTTTATCATCCATCATCACACAATCATCCCCCAAAATGAAATCGGAATTAGTTTGATGACAAAAAAAAGGAAGTATGTAAACCCAACTGTAGGAGGCCCTAAAATTTTTTACTATTGTTTGGTGTTTAACCAAATATTTCAGCCAAAGTCCACTCTAATACCACAGATTTGACTCTAAATAAAGATTAAGCCTTCCTCTAATGGAGAACAATGAGTTTTTTGTATTTACCTTAGGCTGACCAATTGTGGCAGGTGATGATGTAGTGGCAGGGACATGTGTACCTGTGGCAACCCCCACAGGTGACCCTGGACTTCACATTAGAGGCCCTGGGGCACATGTAGCATCTCTTGCACTTCCTGGGGCCTCATTGTTGAACAGGTGAAGGCTCTCCTGGGGCATAATCGGATATCAGACCATGCACCGACCTGTACGAGGCGTCAGAGGAGTTGCTTGACAGCATAGATGAGGGCCGCATCACCCCAGGCAGGCTGCCTGCGATGCTGCCACTTCCCACGGGTGACTCCTCCTTCTCTCCCACATCCCCACTCTTGTGAACAATTGCTCTTGTTGTTTGGGTCTCACAGTCGCTGCTGCTATCACTGGAGAACAATATGCCATGTATGTGATCATCACTGACCCCCCCTATGTAACATTGTCAAAATCTGAAAAGTGAGGAAAGAGCAAAAGTCAGTAATTGGCATGCTGAGACAAACTGTGGTAACACTGTAGTGAGCTCCATATTCCATTATCACCCAGCAGGCCTCTCTTGTGCTGCCACATAGTAGTGGAACTGTGGCTCTATTACATATGACTATAGGGATGAATATGTCAAGGTATATACAAGTGAGGATTTAGTACAAACTTGGTACAATGGTACCTACCTGGTGACCAGCACAGGGTGTTGCGTGTTGACTAGTGGAGAGCATGGCGGAACACACACACCACCCATTGCCTCGCAAGGCATACTGACTCAGTGAAGATTGAGATGCCGGCTAGCCAACTCACCGGGCGAGTTATCATGAAAAAACGTGTTTTGCGCATGTTCAAAGGCACTATATGGGGCCACGATACCTGAGCAGGGTAGTCCCCTCCGAGCTCCTGCAGTTGAGTTGGACTAGAAACGTCTTGTGTCCTTCTTACTGCCGACTTGTCTCCCACCAATATGGTTTTAAAAGTCTGTCAAGGGAAGACCGTTCACTCCACAGTATAATCATTTTATTAAATTCGTTTGCATTTCAGCTCCTGGACATCGATTTGTTTCGTTTCATTTATAAAAGCTGCAGTCTGTTCAGTCTCTATTCATATTTCTGAGGTCACACTCTATGACTTCGTCCCAGCTCTTTTTTAGTTTGTCTCTCGCATCCTAGTGCCAGCATTAAAACCTCCCACTCTCTGCACCCAACATTTATCCCCCATCCTTTCCACATGTCCAAACGTTCTCTATCTGCCTCTCATCACAACGCCAATAAATTAACTTTTCCATTGTAAACCTAGCTCTACCAGGCCTTGCGTTCAAGGATGCACTGCACATCCACCTAATCGTTGTCATTTCTGTACGTTTGAACCTACAATATCCTCTTCTTTTACTGCCCAGGTCTCACTACCGTACTGCATTACATTCCTGACACATGCCGCATACAAAGATCCATTAGCACGTAGGGAGAGCCATCTCAATGCCAGGAGTGGCAACAGCTTCCTGAACTTCATCCAACCATTCCTCATTCTAGCCACAGAGCTAGCTACAGCCCCACCTCCAGCATTTAACATGTCTCCCAAATGACAAAACTCTTCCACATACTCAAGAGAATCAACAGCAAGTTCAGTCCTTTCATGTCTGTTAATCTCCTCATGCTCTCCCCGACACACCACACACATGAAATCAGCATTATCTCGCAGTCTACCTCTAATAACCACTACATCTCTTGTGCGTCTACTTATCACAAACACTGCACAAGATGGAATTACAGTACTTCCCACACTCTTGTGATAAATCGCACATGGCCACTGTCCCTCTTCTTTGACAGTACCGCCACCAGCCCTAGATACCATCACTTTTGTTCTATCTGCATTTACTCTTAAGCTCTTGTGCCCCATATCATCTTCACTTCCTAAATCTTCCCTCCGTCTCCCTTTCATTTTCTGCAGACAACAACAAATCATCAGCATACGACATCTCCTACTTAAGTCCAATTCTAATTTCACGTGAGAGGGCATCAGGTACTATGATAAACAGCAAGGAGCTCAAGACTGACCCCTGATGCACACCATCAATCACGGAAGACTCATCACTCAAATCTCCATTCTCCCTTACCAGGTGCGAGCACCCACATACATGGCCATAACAACCGTTAGCATCCACGTCTTGAGCCCAGGCTTTCTTATTGCCAACTTCACCATCTCTCTGGGACTCAGTCAAAGGCCTTCTCCAAATCAACAAAAACAAAATATAGATCCCTTTTCCTTCCTGTATATTTTCTCTGATGCTGTTGAACAATGAATATGGCATCATTGGTCCCTTTGCCTGGCACAAACCCCAACTGCATCTCATCAATATTCACTCTTTCTCTAATCATACCTACTAGAACTTTCTCCATTATCTTCAATATCTGGTCCATAATTTCCTCCTTCCTGGGCATTATCCTTCCTGTTGTACACATTTACAATTACACTCTTCAGCCAAGCATCTGGGTCACCGCATTCATACATAATCGTATTTATCAAGTCAGTGACTAGCCCCACTCCTATATCTCCTGAGGCAATCAACATTTCAGCAGTCAAACCCGACACACCTGCTGGTTTCCCCACCTGCATCCTGCCTATTACCCTGCTCACAGTAGCAGCGACAATCAAAGGCCAAGGGCCAGACTCTGGATCTGCAGGCTCCAAACCTTCCCTGTTCCAATCAAACTATTCTTTCGACAACAGCTTGTAATGCTCTCTCCAGGTGTCTAATATCCACACTATTCACCACTACCTTTCCTGCATCATTTTTCACACATTGCTCACCTATAGTATCCCAACTCTACCTCTTCATCTAATCTGCCGCCTTAAATATCATCTTTTCCACACTTTATGTTATCAAGTAAAAGTCTCTGAGACTCAGACTTTGTCCTGCAAACCTCTTTTCTAGCCCTATGCTTAACAGGCAAGTATTTCTCTTTGTTACCACCCTTTTTCCATTCCCGATAAAGCCTTTGTTTCACCTTGACTGCAGCTTCTACACCCTCATCCCACCACCAAATTAGTTTATGTCTTGGGGGGCCTCTTGTAAATCCACACGCTGAATCAGTCACTCTCAAGATTTCAGTGAACACAGAAAAGCTGTAAGGTAATGTGAGGCCTTATGAAGGCTTGATCTAACTTCATTTCACATCTCTCCACAGTACAAAACAGTCAGTCGGTAGGAAGGATTAAATACAAATTAAGTCATCGCGTTGAAGAGACAAACCTGTTAAAGGGACTGGAAATAAACACCATTAATCATATTATGTGATACGATTAGGCTGACGGAAATTGAATTCGTGACATCATTCTGGAAGAAAAGATTTAGTGTTCGGTGCTGAAAAATGGCTTACACTACATACGTATCCTTCCTGGTTAATGGACGCACTTTTTTTTCTTTTCCATGTTACTGGTAAGCAATTTTATTCAGCAGTTGTATATCACTTGCCAGTAAAGGCTTATAGACGGTCTCGCTCAACTCTTTCACTGTCCATATTCTGAAGATATACTTTCCCCGTTGTGCTCCAAGACACCCTCATCCCAGCCTGTACACTTGTCTCCACCCCCTCACTCGGTCATGAAGATTGGAATCGGCTATTGCACCGATAGGTCTCATTATTTTACATAAGCCTACACAGTCATGACCTGAATCAATATACACTAATCTGAACAGATTAGCAGACACCTAAGCAGCCAATGTCACATTTAATCCTTTATTATGGTCATTGCCGGACCATTTCATTCGGCTGATGAAGCTTCGGATGAGTGCAAAAATGTTCAGTATATGCAAACCAAATGATTCCATTTCAGACTAAACTTACTTAGTGACTGGTCTGTAGATACTCTGTACCTTCACATTCCCAGTTATCTCAGTATTACCTCCTCAGTTTTGCGTCTACACATGTGTACGTGTGCGTGCATGAGAGCGTGCATACGGGCCTTGCGTCTGCGTGTGGGGAAGGGTGTATTATACATAGTCATTTGCTTATCATACCAACACTGTCAACTGTAATTGTAATACGTGAAATCAGCACCAAGCCAGTATCAGCAGTAGTAATACGTGAAACCAATATGCGTATGCAAACGAAGAGTAGTCATCGGCTGGGAAAAAAAAAATAGATATTAAAAATTGGTTGTAATAACAATCCACGGAAAGTTCTGCTCATCGCGGGTTTATGAGGAAGCGAGGGATGCAACTTTGTCCATTAAAACCGAGGCTTCGTCTATTGATGTGACATTCACTGGCAAGTCACCACGGCTGCTAGAACTCTGTTGGAGATCAAGGTGGAGCCTGGCCGAGTTTTATTTATATACGAGACTATTAGAGCAGACATACTCGTAAGGATCTGCGAACCTCCCCGCCAAAATCAGTATTGTTTTTTTTTTTTTTCCTCCATTCCTGATTTTCGGGGGATTTAGGTTTGATGTTTGCTCGTCTCATTGGGATACGTTTTTCTATACATCATTTTGACATTTATCTACACCTAATTTGGACAGCGTACCATATGTTGTATGGATCAAAGAACACCATGAGTAATTGAAAATGACTTTATACTGATAAATAACATCACGTAAAACTCTGTAACTGTTATTATCTTAATAATATCTAACCCTCCCGCGAGAACAGAAATCTGCTGTCTTATTCTTTCTGTCAACAGACGATTACACAGAGCCTGGGAGTGGCCTCTTGTCACATACGAGTGACTGTCACCAACAATCACTAACAACCTTCTGATGACAAATGAATCATAAATAGTTACACTTATTAATGACAGACGATCTTATTCAACTTAAAAGTGACCTATGGTCATGTAAGTATTGGCAAATAAAGACTTCCGATATATAGTATATCTGTTGAGTGCACAAGGGTAAACAGGCCGAAAATCAATATTAGCTAAGCCTCGATCTTCCTTTAGAGCATGACTTTCCATAGCTAATGTTACATCCAGATTCCGAATTATAACTATACTGTGTCCAACAGTCCAACTTTCCCTTGACAGTATGACTGCAATTGAGCACATGGCCCCTAAACTCTCTATTGGTTCAGACAACTCTCGTACTGATAATCCAGCTAATGCTGCACAGTTATATTTATGTGAGAGCGACACGTAATAACTATATGTTAACTCTCGTAACATAAATCTCCCATGGTCGGAACAATACTAATATCATTTCAGGGATAACGACAAATGATATTACTCACCTGAGAGAGATATCGATGTTTGAGTGGTAACATAAACATATGCGATCGGGACAACTCTAGTATTCTGTTCTAGGCAATGCCGGATGAGTTTATTTAACTAAAATGAGAGGAATCAAAATGAGTGTTACAAGATTGCCAACGTTGCCAAGGGAATGCAGGATGGTGTCCACACAGTAACAGTACACTGACATGTTTCTCTGCACAGTCCCATGATGGTTGATGAACTTACAAAAATAAATTGTCTCAGGTTTTGCATGTTTACATGGTTTCACGCTTGACCCCATAAAGCCATCTAAAGAAGCCCGATTCAAAAAATGCAAATGTGTTTGGGGCTATTGGCCAAATGAACAGTTATACCAAGATTGATGTTAGTGAAGAAATAAGGAAAAGGTGCTAAGTTGAAAAGGCGTAAGGAATAAAGAAGAGAAACACGGAGAAAATACAATAGCTCATCACACTTTGACGTGAGACCTAAATATTGGTAACATTAGCCCTTTCATGGTGGGGACAACTTTAGTTTTGTTCCACCTAACGGCAGGTGGCTTTCATTATTTGCAGCTGAGTGTATGGGGACACCCACCATCAATTCATTCGCTGTAATTCAACCTTCAGGTTACTACACGAAGCTGCAAGCCAGTTGTTTTCTATAATCCAGGAGTAATCATTTATTACGCTGGGTGGTATCCATATGCACCAAAAGATGCCTGGTGATGTAGTGGCTTAAAGCGCTGCAAGCAGATGGGGCCAATAAAGGTTTCCATCTGAGGTGTGGTTGAAGCTTATTGTTCAAATAATGCCGCCCATGGAAGAGCGAGGCTGCTTACCTTTGCCTTAAATGTCGGCACTGAATAATCTGACGGGCACCCCTTACACTCCGGATGAGGAAAAAAATGGCGATGAGCAAGTGGGTCAAGGAAGGATGGAGGTCTTAACTTCTAAATTACTGTGACGTTTTTCGTATTCTGTTCTATCACCAGACATTTTGTTCCACTTGGAGGACCTTCTAGTCATGAAGAGGTTAATGATTGTAGTAAACCCTTCCAGTTCGAAAGTTTCCACTAAACTGAATAAAACGGTCTGGAGGAAACCAAAGTAATGTATAAATGAGTTTAAATGTTTTGTTGTGATGGCGTCATTTTATATATCATTAGCGACGCCGCATACGTAGCTGTTGTGATGGGGTCGGTCTCTATTTATGTATTTATATCTGTATGCCTGTACGTATCTGTTAACAAACTATATAAGTTATTCCTGATTCAATGGAAATAAAAACTGTCACATACATTGTTGCGGGTATGGGAAGAAATGATTTTTGTGCGCACCAGCCCAGGGTCAAAGGTCATGAGTGTCACGAGTCGGCGCGATCACTATTTAAATAAACTCGTGACATTAAACTTTGGTGGGAAACCGCGAATTCTAGTGGAATCCCAGTATGTATCACTTAGTCAACCGCCACGTATTCACCCGATCGGAAGTGTTCTCAGAACAATGTTTCACTGTTTCATAAGTGATCGTCTTTGTGCGCGACATTAGCACCTCCGCTGAGTGATTTATTATGGGAGTGTTTCGCTCACAATTTTTTCATTAGCATTTAGCAAGTGCGGCCCGTCCTCGCCTCTCTCACAATTTGAATTCATTTAGGATTGAAGCGCTGTGAGACCAGATCGTTCCTCAGCGGGTTCCTGAAGTCTCCACCTAGTGTGAGCCGGCGAGAGGTTCAGCGAATGTGTGTTCTCCTTACTTTGAATTCATTTTGAAACGTAACATAAATTTAACTCATTGTAATTAATAAATTCACAGTTCTTTTCTCTTGAGCTTAATGTAATGTAAACTCGCGTTTTATTTCTCCACAAGCTTATTTCACTTATAGCTCCTAGTTTGTATAAACGCTTTGCATTATTCATAACTGGTACTTAGGTCAGTCCTTTTTATTAACTCAACTCCGTTGTGCCATCTAGTTGTTAATTACACCAGCAAAAACCTGTTAATCATTAATAGCAATAGTTATTGATTGTCAGGGGTGGAGTCACTTTCTCCAGAGGCCAGCAGTACTAATAAACAGCACTTGTGAGTAATTAGTCTCTGCTGTGTACTGTTGAGAAAGTTTATAAATTCTCGTCCTTAGAGAATCGGCGAAGTAAACTGGCATAATGTAATCATTGCTTGATTTTCACAAGTCAATTCTTTGTCCCTGTTCTCAAGTATTATTGAATATAACTCTTTAATTTTGCATAATATTAAAAACCCCGTGACATTTGGCGACCTCATTCCAGGATAATAACTCCTAGCTCTAAAGCTATTCACAAGATAATACTCACTCATAGTTAAGTATTTATCATTAAAGTCTATAGGCACTATCTTACTGGTGATTATTGATTCAGTTCAACTGATTTACGTAGTAGTTTTCACAGTCATTTGTTTGTTTAATTTTCTTTCTTTACCAGTTTAATTAGATAAAACTGGTCACCACTAACCTGTGCCTATATTCTTTATTCTCGATTATTGGCATCTTTCTCTGCAAAATTACAGTCAGTACTGAGTCTTTAGTTTACTTAGATTGAGTTAGCATCATGGCTGCCAACGTCTATGTACAGGAAGATGGAGATATGGGGCTTAGCGACCCCCCCAAAATTCAAAACTTACGTCCTCTCACGGTTTAATTACGAGCAATAACGTGAGAAAGATGCTCGTGAAGAACGCGAAAGAGAACGTGAACACGAGCGAAAACAATGCGAGGAACGTGAGAGAGAACATGAACACGAGCGACAACAACGCGAATACGAGCAAAAACAACGCGAACTCGAGTTAGAACAAGAGCGAGAACAACGCGAATACGAGCGAGAACAACGTGAGAGAGAACCTCAACTCGAGTTAGAACAACGAGAGAGATAGAACGTGAATACGAGCGAGAACAACGAGAACACGAACGTGCCGAGCGAGAAGCACGCAAAAAACATGAATTTGAAATGTTGAAGCTCAAGCGAGATCCTTGGCTTCAGACACATCTGGTGCAGCTGGCCCAAGCTCCATGAGCGCTATCCCTGCACATATTATGGAGACCCCACACATCAAGCTTCCCCCATACACGGAAGGCGAGCGAATCGAGCCATACATAGCTCGTTTTGAAGACATGACTCAACTTTACCAGCTGGATGATGCAGCTAAGCAGCTTCAGTTTCTTAGCTTGTTTGAGGGACCTGCCCTCGATATTCTCCACAGAATTCGTGGAGACAGTATCACGTATGAGATGATGAAGGCCGCAATCGTCAAAGCGTACGGTCTCACAGTTGACAACGCCAAGAGTCAGTTCATGACAGCGCGTTTACAGGAAAAAGAGACTGCCTTTCAGTTTCTTGAATGGCTTACTGCTTACTTAGATGAGTGGATGGAGAAAGATGAAACTCCTTCCACACATGAGGGGATAATTGACCTTATGCTGCTCAAGCAGCTAGAAAAGTTGTGACCTACTGAACTTATGTCTCAGCTTAAGATCTGCCAGGTAACGGATGCCAGCCAAATGGTGGAGAAGGCTGATGCATTCTTCACTGCATACGGGTATCAAACTCGCAAGCAGCATACCTGGAACAGGAAAGCTGATGAATCTGGGAAACCATCTCAGACTGAACCCCAGCAACAAGGCTGTTCTCAGAATAATGGCCAAGGTCCAAAACCACAGAGGAAGGACCAGGGGCAAAACACTCAGAAGCCTGAGTGGAAGAGGTACAACAGGTACCCTAACCAGCAGCAGTATCAGCCACGCAACCGACCGTCGGGACTATCCTTTTCAGCACCAGCCCCAGTGTATCGGAGGCAGGAGGCGAATTCAGCCTTCGTTCCTCAGCTGCAGCACGGTGGTGTCGTCCCTAGCAGTACGGGTGCTTCCCCACATTTCATTAGTCCCACGGAGACAGTGAACCCCCCTCCACAGATGGCCAATGCTCCATCTCCCCGGGCAGTGAGTATGACCCTTCAGGTATCTAGTTCACAGGGCACCATATTTGCCGCATCGTTTATTCAGCAGCCTAATCAGTGGCTAGCTGCTTCCTCCACAGGCCCTCCCACAGGTGACAGTGCCTTCCTTGTTCAGCCAGGATTTGTGGGAGGCATTTCTGTGAAGGTCCTGAGAGACAACGGGTCCTCAGGTTGCTCTGTCAGGCAGAGTCTAGTTCGGCCTGAGCAGTACACAGGTCGACAGATCCAGGCTAACATTATTGATGGATGAGTGAGATTGTTCCCTGAGGCACGTATCCAGGTGGCATCTCCATTTTACACTGGTACGACACTCACAGTTGTCATGCCAGAACCGTTATTTGACCTTATCATAGGTAATATTCCCGGTGCCAAGCATAGTTGCACCGAAGATGATGCTACTCAGACATCAGCTGCAGTAACACGAACCACGGTTGAGGCTCCAAACTGTGTCACCCAAGTGAACATTGCATCGCCGCAAGATCTGATCTGTAGCCAAGTTGTTGTTCAAGAACAACATTCTGACCCGACACTTGCTGCCGTGCGAAAGAAACAAAAGGGTAGAGTGATAAAGTATTCACGGGGAGGTCAAGGCAAGTTCCTTTGTAAACAAGGACGGCTGTACCATGAGTCATGAACACCCCAGGGTGAGGTTCGACTGCAGTTGGTCATTCCTGCATAATACCGCCTAGCAGTGTTAGAATGGGGTCATTGTTCAGCCTCAGGAGGTCACCTGGGCAAGAGGAAAACCCAGGGCCGTATCCGTGCTGACTTTTTCTGGCCAGGGATGGGACGAGAGATAGATAGTTTCTTGCATTCCTGCAATGTGTGTCCACGTACCACTAGTCAGGGACATGTCCTTCCTGCGTCGTTTGAACCAACACCCATAATCTCTGAAGCAGTTGAAAGAGAGGGCAGTGGTGAAGTGGGTGTAAACCTGACGTCTCGCCCGTTGGCCCCACAGGACACAGTGTGTCCAGGGCCTGTACATACATATATACCGTAAGTTAAGGGGGGAGTTTGAGAACCCCGCAGAGACAGTCCGAGGCTGTGTATAAATTACCTTGTGGAACGTCTCGAGCTGAGGGCCTCCCTGAGGATTCCCAGAGAATGCACAATATCCACATGAGTGTTCACATCCATGGTGGGTATTGAAATGTGACCTGCCTGAGATTGCATAGCAATTCTCAGCTTTCTGTCATGAATCGTAAGTGTAGAGTTAGGTTAACCAGTAAACTGTCCCTTCTAAGAGATTTGAGCAATTCAAGAACTGACACGTTTCATGGTTAATAATGTTAGGTTAACCAGTAAACTGCCCGTTCTAAGAGACTTGAGCAATTCAAGAACTGACACATTTCCTGGTTAATAAGTTAGCTTAACCAGTAAACTACAAGGGTCCTGAGAGATATGTAAATCTTAAGACTAAGTTTCCTGGTTAATAATGACATACGTACTTTTTGCTAGGTAGAGAGAGAGAGAAATGACACTTTTGATGCTCCACCTTGATTCCTTTTGCAGGTGCAGCTGGCGGGTGCAGCATTATCGTGCAGATCAGCTGGTTGTCCCTGTCGCATGCTGCCGCCTCTTCTCTTCTTCCTCGTCGTCTCTTTACTATTAATTTGTATTACATGATTTTACACGTTGGTACAGTTACACCACAACTGTCACACCTACACCGTGTATTACAAACATCACACTACATAACAATTAGTTGTTAATGTAATTATAGTGAACTTTATGCTCAGTTTGACCTGAGTACAGGATTTTTCACCATCGTCACGGATTTTTTTCCTCAAGCTTGCTTCTATTAACGTAAATACGAGGCTTTTTCGCTCACTGGCGACTGTGACTTTCTCCTGTAGCAGGATAGCACACACACACACAACAGTGTCAATCTTGTGTGACTGAGTTAGGATTTATATGTATGTATATTGATTTTTTTTTTTTTCTGAGAAAAAAATTCATTTTGATGGGGCGTAATGTCACGAGTCAGTGCGTTCTCTATTTAAATAAACTCGTGATATTAAACTTTGGTGGGAAACCACGAATTCTAGTGGAATCCCAGTATGTATCACTCAGTCAACCACCACGTATTCACCCGATCGGGAGTGTTCTCAGAACAATTTTTCACTGTTTCATAAGTGATCGTCTTTGTGCGCAACATTAACACCTTTGCTGAGTGATTTATTATGGGCGTGTTTCGCTCACAAATTTTTCGTTAGCTGTTAGCAATTGTGGCCCATCCTCGCCTCTCTCTCACAATTTGAAGTTAGTTAGGATTGAAGCGCCGTGAGACCAGGTCGTTCCTCAGCGGGTTCCTGAAGTCTCCACCTAGTGTGAGCCAGAGAGCGGTTCAGTGAGTGTGGCAGTGTTCTTCCTCAGCAACAACGTCCAGTCCATTCTGCTTAGCCCACTTTTCTGACTAGTATTTTCTTTTTGTTTTTCCTAGGCTTATGAGTTTAGCTTTTGAGTGAGTGAGTGAGTGTGTTCTCCTTATTTTGAATTCATTTTGAAACGTAACGTATATTGAACTTATTGTAATTTATAAATTCACAGTTCTTTTCTCTTGAGCTGAATGTAATGTAAACTTGCGTTTTATTTCTCCACAGGCTTATTTCACTTATAGCTCCTAGTTTGCATAAACGCTTTGCATTATTCATAACTGGTACTTAGGCCAGTCCTTTTTATTAACTCAAATCCATTGTGCCATCTAGGAGCTAATTGCACCACCAAGAACCTATTTATCATTAGTAGCATTAGTTATTGATTGTCAGGGGTGGAGTCACTTTCTCCAGAGGCCAACAGTACTAATAAACAGCACGTGTGAGTAATTAGTCTCTGCCGTGTACTGTTCAGAAAGTTTTTAAATTCTCTTCCTTAGAGAATCGGCGAAGTAAACTGGCATAATGTAATCATTGCTTGATTTTCACAAGTCAATTCTTTGTCCCTGTTCTCAAGTATTATTGAATATTTTTCTTTAATATTTCATACTTTTAAAAACCCCGTGACAATGAGTTAAGGTCAAATATAAAGGTGAGGAATTATCTCATAAATATTTGATTCAGTTTCGTTCTGAAATGAAACATGTATTTTGTGTGGGTCCGGTAAGAAGTGACTCAGTTTTGACATAGATCGATCAAAGATTTGGGTCAAAAGTCATGTGTCAGTGTCAAAGTTCAGGGTGCAGCGTTATCTCATAAAGGTCTTATTCTGATTCAGTCAAATTCGTAGACATGTGGTACAGGGATATATAGTGATTCAATTTTGGTCAACATCATTGGTCCAGTTCAGGGTTTGGAGGTAACATTGTTGTACCCCCTAAACTCCCACTTTGGTTTTTGGTGCTACCAGACGGTCACAAACGTTCCTCATCGGGTCCAGTTTACGGTAATGTCCAAAAGAACTGCAAAAAGTCACTTTCCATGGCGTGGTCACTGGTGCTGTAAAGATGGCCCTTGAAGTGTGATGCCTCAGTGGCGTTAGGGGTGATGCTCCTAGGAGCGGGTACATGGCCGCCACCTTCACCCCGATGGATACCCACAGCTTGGACGTCCTGTAGTTTTTCACTTTTGACTTATTTATCCCTTCACTACGATGATGACTTTCCTTTTTTTACTCCTGCTATTATTAAACCTTTTTATTTTAAACAGTCTAAGACATCTCTTGCTATTTAAAGAATGAATGATGACTACACTGAACCTCTCCAGTCTCTCCAGTATTGCTAAAATCGCGTAATGGTGGAAGAAAACACTACAAACGACATCATGGGGCTGAAACAGTTAATTATTCAAGCTTGTTGACATATATATCGGCGTAATGTGTATTTTGTCGAGCATCACTGTTTCTCTACAGTCGGTTTGTTTACGCCTTAAGGAAGTGGGCCACTCCCATACTTGAATAATAGGTCGTGGTTGCAGGAAATTCGGTGTCTCAGTTACTGTATGGGGTAGGAATGAGCCACCATAGTTATTAGCTAAATCATCTATTCAGTATGAATGCACTTGACCATCAATTTAGCTGAAATGCGCTGGGGGTCTTTGTCAGGGTCTAACAAACGCGCTATTGTCACCTCAGACTACTGTAGTGCAAGGCAACTTTTCAATTTGTGTTTGTGATGTATCTGTAAATGGATTTTATGAGGCAGAGTCAGCATTCCAGGGACTTGCATGACTTGTGCAAGGCTTTGTGGATCATATTATTAGGTATGATGTTGATAAGTCTCCCGTTTTCATACACTTTCTTTGTGCCTGCATCCTGTATCACCTTGTTTTTAAGTAGGACAAGGTTCAGGACGATTGCCGGTATGATGATGGTGTGTTTCGTTGTCACCAAGACCTGTGACTGTCAAGCTTTCCTTTTTAACATCTTTCATTCATACTCATATTGAATACCAACATACGCTCAAGAACCTGATCACAAAAGTCTGCGTCCAGAGCATCTGTATGAAAGACACAGCAAGGGAAAAGGCCCAGTACGATCTTGTCATGTCCATATTTCAGCAAAAACTCGAAAAGTACTGTAAAATTGAGTTTCATTTAGTGAATTTATACACAGCATATACGACAGCAGGGTAGAAAGTCTTCATTCATTATATACGTCTTCAGAGGGGGTCATTATATCTGTCTTTGTATCTGAATTTTGAAGGATGGCCTTACTTAAAGGACTTCCAATCGTTTTTTGTCTCTAATCAGTAACAACCTCTCCTTTTGCGATACACAACGCTTCCCATGCATACTTTCGCATCTTATCTGTCCAGCTCGCTCTTGGTCCCCCTTTCCCTTCTCCTGCGACATACTAGTCTTCACACACACACACACACACACACACACACACACACACACACACACACACACACACACACACACACACACACACACACACACACACACACACACACACACACACACACACACTTTTTATCCCTCCACCTTTTTTTGTTTAACTCTCCGAGTTGCTTCACATCCAATCACTCTTCTACTCGGTATCTCACTCTCCATTCTCTCCAACTGACCAAACCACCTTTGAGTATTTCGTTCAACTCCATGTCAAGCGTTTACGGTATTGTCAGATCACTTTAAATTGTTTGGGAGATCATACCATCAGTCAAGGTGTTATTGAAGGCTATATCTAACCCTTCCACTTCATAAGTCCCTCATCAGCTGCATAAAATCGTCTGAGGATACGAAGAATAAAATGAAAAATACCTCATCTTACTGAGGGGGTGACCCACTTCACAATGATTACATTTTTTTTTATCTTTGCTATTGCCAGATTATTTTTTCAGGTTAGTATAGGGCCCTGGTAGTAACTGAGTTAATGAAGTCTGTACCTAACCTCCCCTCTCTTCTCCTGCTGGCTTTCTTTGTCATAACCCTGCTAAAACCTCGTAAATGTAGCAAAATAATATACAGTAGAAACTATGCCACTGTATTGAACGCGTTGATTTTTCCCGGAAGCTCAAGCCATTAGCCTCTACACCACCTTCACCAACCTTTTTCATTTACTCATCTATCTATCAGTATTACTCTTTAAGTATTTTGATAGCTTGTTTCAGTAACTCCCATTCTTGACTGCACTTCTTCCCCTACATTCCAAAGCCTCCCACATCTACACCCGTGTATGGAGCAGTGGATGAGAGCGAGTCACCTCCCCAGCGATAGAATGGTGTTCCTAAACCTTATGAATCAATTGCTTTCAGGACTTGCAAAACACTTCCCGCCCATGTCAAGCGTGAACAGTACAAGCTGGCCACTAAACTACACACAGTGCAATATATGTCACAAGTCTTTTTATGTCCCTCAATTACCGCGTACGTTTCGCCTTGTGGAAGCAAAAAAAAAAAACACAGAAAATACGCGTTTATACTGAATGGTTTAACGGATACTTATTCTACACTAAGCAGTGCGACAAATCATTCCATACCTCAAAATAATCGTGTGTTCAGTTGCCAGGAAAAGCAAGTAGCAATGCAGCACGAGTGGCCTCCCGTAAGTTGAATAACAGCTGTTTGGTGGGCGTTACTGTACAAAGGAGAGCACACAGGAAACCAAACAGCTGTTTACCAAATCCCTTCAGCTGGGAGGGAAGGAGGTTCTGTATGATGATGATGATGATAACGGCCATGACTAATGATGACAATGATGATGTCAATGACTACGGTGATGATGACGGTAGTGATAGTGATGGTGGTGGAGATCGAGACGATATAGATGATGTTCCCTCAATTTTAAACCCCACAGTCTCCTCCAGTTCTCTTCTTCTTTAGCCGCCAAAATTCCATCAAGCGTTTTCTTGAGGCGACCTGCTTGAGTATTTCAGTAAACCTCGTAAGGAGCAGCAGGATCTATTTCACCGTCGAGTCAGTCGCTACATACCCTGCTCGCTCCAGTCGCTTTCCTTCCACGCCATTTCAAGTAGGAAGTACGAACTGCTGAGAGGGGGGTTTGGAATGGAATGGAGGGACTGCAGAGTGGATGGGCTGGAATGGCAGGGTCGAGCTGCAGAGAGGGAGAATTGGAATGGGAGGGTCAAGCTGCAGAGAGGGAGGTTTGAAATAGGAAGGTCGAAATGCAGAGTGAGAGGTTTGGAATGGGAGGGTCGATCAGTAGTGTTGAGGGTTTGTTAAGGGGGGATGGCACTTCAGGCAGTATGAACGAGAGGGTCGATCAGCAGAGTAAGAGTTCCTGAATGGGAAAGTCGAACTGTAAGGTGGGTGGTTCGAAATGGGAGAGTGAAATTAGAGTGGAAGGTTCAGAAAGTGAGGATCTATATACAGAATTAAACGTCGGAAATGGCAAGGTGAAGCTGCGGAGTGGGAGGTTCGGAGTGGAAGGTTTGAACTGCAGAGAGGGAGGTAGTGAATGGGAGAGTCGATCTTCAGAGGGGGCTGTAGCGAAACAAGCCACCGCAAGTGAGGAGCGACGGTGCTTCAGTGCAGGAGCACCTATACTGACAACGATGATGGCTGACTGTGGTTCTGAAACTTTTGTTCTCAGTAAGTAAATCTGAAAGAAATTACCTGAGTTCCTGGGCGATAATATCCACTAGAAGAGTTTCATCCTGAAGCCCATGATTGAAACAGTACTCTGTTATCATACTCATGTTTCACTTACTAACAAATGACCCATTTTGCCAAGGGACATAAACATCTAGAAAGAGATTTAATCCTTCAGTCACCTTACAGTTGAGACAAAGCCTCATTTCAGGCTCTATGAAGAATATTTAAACTCAGTAGGCAGAGCAATGCATGTGCGTTTTCGAACGTGGACGTAATGAAGATGTGATAATATTCAACAAGTCAAGCACAAGCATAGAATATTACCCATATTATTCTTGACTGGTTTACATACTCGTAAACACTGATCATGATATAAAAGTCGTTTACAACATCTTAAACTTGGAACCACATACTAAAACTGAATATTGTCGGGTGCATTGACAAGAGCAAATACAAAGACTTTTTTTTTTTTTTCTGAAGTGGTTATTATCGAAATTTCTCCTTCAACCCGAGGGCAGGTAATAAAAGCCGAGAAATACCAGCTGGTCATACTCGCAAACCAATAAAAAAACTCATGATTAACGGGTTAATGCTCGCGTATGGAATATACTTATTGAACCACAACAGGGTTAGCATGGGTGTATTTTACACCATAGCCTGTCATGTCTATGCACACTTTAGAGCTTCATCTGTACCCAGCGTGCTACCCCCCACACTTTGCTAAGCACACACATACACACACACACACACACACACACACACACACACACACACACACACACACACACACACACACACACACACACACACACACACAGTTGTCTATCTTATCACCTGCTTCATTTTTTTCTCGCTGTACATCTGTTTCTTGACAGTTCATCTCTCTCTCTCTCTCTCTCTCTCTCTCTCTCTCTTCCTCAGAGATTAGTTCACAGTTCCCACACATTTAACTTAAACTTTTGACGGAAAACTACGGACCTTCGTATTTAATACTTATCATGCCAGACAGTTCATTCGGTTCAGAGAAACCTACCGCAGCGCAAAGGTTAAAAATAATGACGTTTTGGCCAGCTTTTTTTCCCTCAATTTATCCCACCGAGGCCAAAGGGTTGTCGCCTCAGCGTCAATAGGTCATATTCGTGCTGGTATAGGAGGCATCGTAGCTCGTTTCCCTTGGCGATTTATCTTCCATATTATACTTAAATGTCCCTTGTTTGCTGTTTATATTTTCTTAGTATCGACATAGTTTACATCAGAAACATACAAGAAGAGGAGCGATGTGTGAAAATATACTGCTGTGAAATGATGCTACAGGATTTTGCATTATGATACAAATATATGAAAATTGGACATATTTATGTTTTTGATCAGATTGCAGACTTCCGTAGAGCAGGTGACTGCCAAGGCATAGACTACACCTGCAGGATGTCACTCTGGTCCTGTTCTCGTAAGATTAGGAGGCTTTCTTGTGAGCCTTCCTTAGCGATTTCTTCAAACCGCTTTCATTAATCTTTTCTATAATTTTCGTATTTTTTAAAGGTCGACCTAGTTTATGCATGTATCATTAACATCAAACCGAGGCCCCTTAGGCTACGCTCCTGTAGTTCGGAATGTTCAAGTCGTAGCATACGGTACGACTCTGGCAACGTTTATGTAACTGAAAAATCTTACACCCCTCCTTAATGAATCTTGGCATGTTAGCACTCGATCTCTCTGAACAGCACTCAGTGAAGGCATTAATGTTAATGTGACATATGCAGAAGAAAAATGTAGATGAAAAGGTACCCGTAAACCTCTTTCCATGAGGAAAGAGGCTTACTGATACATACCAGAGCGTGTGGTGGTGTAGTTAGGGTCGTAATCTTGATTGTTATGGTGGCTTCCGGCCACCTCTTTCATTCCAGTTTATTATTGCACGTGGCACTTTAGTACAGTCTTGTTTGTGCAATCTGTATCAACAGGAAGAAGATATAATTAATACTAGCAGGGGTACCCGGCCACGCCCGGGCCAAAAAAGGCAAACTCTCTAATCCTATTTGTTGTAGTTCAATCTTTCTTTCTACTCCAGAAAGACCATGTACCTCATATGCTTTTGAAGACGGATTATAAGAGGTCCAGGAACTTTCTATTTCAGCTTTCGCAGACTAACTCACAGCATTTGTGTGCATTTGTTTACTATTACCTGAGACCTCTAATGACCTCGGAGGTCAACCTCACATAACCTATATCCGAACTGGAGGTCATGAGGGTCTCCATGTCAAAAATTGGGCTGCATGAGTACCCGGCATTGCCAGGACCAATAAGGCGAACACTCTACCTGTGACCTCAAGTGACCCAGATCTGAATTTTGATCCCCCTAGAACCATCCTTAGGTCACCCTTTTTCAGAATATATATTGGTCTGGGGGTCTCTGACCCTTGGTTTGGGCTTGACTGAAGGACAAACAAACAATCAGTGCGGCTCTTTTATATTTATACTGGTAGATAAGATAACCTTCTCCTAGACGGTACAACTCACGCGTCTCAAGTACACTACTCCACTTGAACTCCCTAGACGGTTTTATTCAGCAGATAGTGTGTACCAGGACCCTAAGAGGGTTAAGGGGTAACATGCAAGATAAAACGCTCAGAAGGAAGTGTTTAGAAGGTCTCTTAAGCCGAATATAATGCGTGTAAGTTAGTGGTGCTGTGTAGTGTATCTCCTTTCTGATAATTGATCCTGTTACTGCCTTGGCATCTCTGTTACCAGCTTGTTCATAAGAGAGTGTATTGATGTGCACCAAAGTCCCTCCATCTTTGGTACTATTGTATTTAACCTCTGTTGGAGTGTGTGTGTGTGTGTGTGTGTGTGTGTGTGTGTGTGTGTGTGTGTGTGTGTGTGAAAGGTGGTGCTATTTAATGAACGGAATTAACCTCTTCAAACTCATGGAGTATTATTTATCATTGCTATTTATTCGGCTTCATAAAGTTACACTTCGAAATGGTGACGTTAGATACAATCTTCACTGATCTCTTCAATGCGAGGGATCTCTCCTAAGTTGAATAAAATTGTCTAGAGATAGCAAGAATAAGGTAGAAATAGGTTATGGAAATAAAGAAGTTAAGGTACCGTTATGTGACCAACACCATCGTTACCACCACCACACAACGCACACAATTACTTCGAAATTCCAGATTTTTGTAAGCATTATTGACCACAAGTCCACACGCCATCATTTGTTCAACCCTTAATATCACGCCAGTTGTTAGGATATTTTTTGTAATTACCAACAAATGATTTAGCACATGAGTGATTTCTCGGGCTTTTCGTTTTCCAAATTCTTTCTACTAACGCTTTCGCCATGCAAAAAATATTATCTATATTATGCGCACTTAAACAGATGATTTTATTTACCTTTCGGTTAGACTCTAGGTAGCATAGATGACTTCACTGCATCTTTTCCTTAACGATTTCTTTGCATACTCTTTTTTATGGTATTTATAGTTTTCATCAATAACATAGAGAAGGATACTGATGTGCAACATACAGGGAAAAGAAACCGCTATAGAAGAGCTGCAACGAAATTTTAAAAGCCACATACATAACCATCATTAAAATGGATTCTCGTGCTTTACAGGTTAAGGTATTGGAAGTGAGATCGCCACCACAGCGCCACACACCATTACCAGCCAACACACAACACACATTAAAGCAATCTAATTTGTGCCCTGCTGGCCTGTGGTGTTGCCTGGGTTTACCCCTATTAACTCTGTGTCAGCACAATAACACAATGTGCAGACGGCCCTGACAGTACTATGCTGTTTGGTGGGGAACACCCAACTCCTCCTCAGTCAAAACGCTGATCCGCTAACACACACACAATCCGTTCCCTGTCGTAACTACGTTTTTTTTTTTTTTTCCAGCGTCACCTGACCAAGTAAATAAGAGCAAAGGAAGCTTATCTTATTACTGGAGAAAACATTAAACTAATCCTTCCCTGCACTCAAGCCATTCATCCTACGTCACCCATTTTCACAGTGCTGATGGATGCCTTCCAGCGACCGGACTGGAATGACCACACAATTTTACTGTCTTGTTCTACAAAATGCCCCTCAGTTCCCTCCCAGTCCTCTCTATTCCTCGAAAGGACGACGGTGGTTTGCAGCAGAAGAGCACCTTCATCATGCAGTCCACTTAGTTCTCTTTCAGATGGCCACAACAGAAACAGTAGGAGCAACCCATTTTCAGAAAGCACACTCTCATCACCCCTCTTCACCCGCCGCCACATGTCCATTCATTCCATCCATTCCTTTGCCTCCTAACACTCAGTTCTTTACCTCCTTCTCGAGCATTTTCATTCTTGTTCCTGGAGGGAAGTAGAAGGGAGACTGCAAAATATTTTCATGTGCAAAGAGTCCTGAAAATACCGAAATTAATGAACAAACGTTATCAGTTTCCTATCATAGCCTTGATTCGCTTTCTGAGCAAGGAGAAAAGGAGAAAAGCACATAATCTTCTTATGTCCCTTGTTCTTCCTGAATCAAAATCCTAGTGAAGAAGGAGTAATTATCATGTATTGTAATTTGCATCTCAAATGAGAAGGCTTATGTTAATGCCTCTCGACCGCACGTAGGTTAGTAAGGTAGACAACCCAGTCTTCCCAAAGAACACTACCGACTGAAGTAAATTATGAGTGAATCTCAGCCAAGACCTATGTCCCCCAGAACATGCGCCTGTTCAAGCTAAATAATTCAGACTATGCATACGTACTTTGTCATTCCTTAAATCTTGGAAAGAAGCTATTAACCACCCAATTTCAAAGAAAGTAAGTTACTCTGACCCCTCTGATTACAGGGCAATAGCTATCAGATCTCTTGGTAACGTATTTGAGATTGTAATTAATAAGAACATTGTTAAACATCTTGAATCCAACAACTTAATTAGTGACATACAATATAGTTTTCGCCACAAAAGATCCACTGTTGATATGCTTAATCTCTTGACTCATACCATCCATCAGTCAATTGACCAACATGGAAAAACTCATGCAGTAGCCCTTAATTTTTCTAAAGTTTTTAACAATGTGCCACCATTCCCTGCTATCCAAATTCCCTTGCTATGGCCTATCATCTATTGTTCTACTGATTTCCTTATATCTCAGTGACAGAAAAATAAGAGTAAAGTAGATGATGTATATTCCAATGTCCACTTGATTAATGCCAGCGTGCCACAGGGATCAGTTCTGGCTCCAACCCTATTCCTAATTCGTATCAATGGTTTCTTACCTATCACCCATAATCCCATCCATTCATATGCAGATGACTCACCACTTCACAGTTCCTTCACACTTAAACACCCATTCACAAAGTTTAATATCTCTAACCCTCAACTCAGTACAACCATCTCCATAAATCAAAACTTATCTACGATCAGTGAATTGGGACAAAACAACCTTGTCTCATTTAATGCTAGTGAAACATTTTTTTTTTTTATGTGTCCAACTCTGGGCATAGGCTTCGCAGGCTGCTTCCAAGACCCAGTAGTCCTCCCACATACCACACACCACCACATGTCACCACTTCGGCGCTAACACCCACCGTCCATACTGAATACATGTTAGGGCAGTCTCATTCAGGACTGGTGTATTGGTATCTGCCTATCAGAATTCTTATATTCCCCGAACTGCATCTCACTGGAACTCGCCTCCCTGGAGTTGTTTCCCCCGAAACTTCAACCTACAGGTGTTCAAATCCGACTGTTACAAATATTTTATGAATTGAGGACGCCAGTAATCTGTTGTGTGGATTATTTTTATTTTATTCATTTATTTTTCCTTCCTCTATTCTGTTATTAAAAAAAAAAAAATCTATCTAGCTATTGCTGGACGTCTTAATCCCGTAAGGGGTTACCACAAACAAATCGCCTTCATGTTGCCCAGTCCCCTGTCATTTCACTGCCCTTAGTGCCCTACTCTCAGCTCATACCCCTCCATCTCATATACCTCTCCACTCCATCCCATCATTTCATTCTCAGCCTCCCCCACCCACTCCACTCCTCCACCTCACTCACATGCACTCTTCTCGTTAGTCTGTCGCTCTCCATCCTCTCCACATGGCCAAACCACATCTATGTGTTTCCCCTAACGCTTTCTATCACATCCACATCCACACCACAACGCTACTTCACTTCCTCATTTGTCAGTCTGTCTCTCCATGTAACCCCACATGCTCCTTTCTTGGCTTGTGTCCTTCTAACAAGGTCCAAGCTTAACTTCCATTCTAGTCGGCATCAGAATACTGTTATGCAGCGACTTTTTTACTTTCATGTTCCTTATCACTACTTTCAAAGAACCAGCAAAAGATAAATTCAAGGGGACTCATTTTTTGCAACGATGGAAGAAATTTAGACAATACATTTATAAAAGCTAAGGAAATATGAATTATCCAGTCATCCTCATCATCCAGCCCTTCCTTGCCCTGTCAGGAGTGTTGGGGCCCGGAGTTAGGTTATTCTCTCCCGACATTTAAGGCTAAGGCTGCCAAGTTCATTCTCCCTTCAGATGGAACCTCCACAGTCTCCATACGGTTCTCGTGCATTAACTTACTAGACCACCAGCCGTCATTTTGTTATAATGGTTACCATCCTGCAAAGTAAACGGATTCCTGGTTTACAGGAAACCATATGGCTTGTCACTCATGGTTTTCTGGATTACAGGAATCCATTTGGCTCGTCACTCGATGTAGAGTCACCTGCAGGCAGCACTACATCGAGTGGGTAATGGGCGCCTTTCGTCTATGAGTATTGACTCTCTTCTTGCTGACTTCCTTCAACCTGTCCCTTCGCTGCACTGTTGTATCTTCACAACTTTTTTCTTGCGACCTCAATGATCACTGCTTTTCCATACTGTGTGATTGCATTCCTCTTCCAATACGGTGGGTGCGTAGCATCAGTCTGGCAGCAAACTCTCATCCCTTATAATATTATGGCTAGCTCTGTAATGCACAAGATAACTGCAACAGGTAAAATCAGAAACTGTCTTCCTCTCTCTGCATTTCCTGCTGCCTATGGTCTCCAGTCTTTTAAATGCAACGTGTCAAGGCATCTCGAAATTAGTGCATCTTGAATTCTGTTCTCTTATTACTTTTTTTCTTTGAGGTAACAGTCTTGACGCCTTCCAACCTTTGGTTCTTTCTACCTTGCTTAAAAAATAAAAGGGTAGGGTGACGCCTCCAAGTAAGTGGGGGCCCCTGCCTACCACTCAGGGTAAACTGAGTGTGACGCATTATAAGAGTGAGAAGTAAAATGAATAAGAAACAGAACTAAGGAATCATATACAAGTAAAGTCAGCGTTACTGAAAGTAACGCTTTTACAGCGGAAGAATAGGTAAAATTATTTAAAACAGAGCCTTCAAAATAAATGCAAAGTATAAAATGTTGACAGTGACTCGCTATTCAATGAGAAAAAAAAATGCAAAAGGGATTTAATTAATACAGAAAAAAAAACACAAAAATTTTTAAACAGTATTGTACAGTGTACAAGAGAAATTACACCAGGTACACTGAAACTGACCCGTGTATAGCGAGAAAAAAAAATAACATTACAAAATGGCTAGCAAAATATAAATACACAACGTAAGCCTAAAATAACGAATTTACAGTAAGAGAGAGTGAGAGAGAGAGAGAGAGAGAGAGAGAGAGAGAGAGAATCTGATTTTCTTTTTTAGAACTACAAGCAGACAAGTTAAACTTTAAAGTGATGAAGCCCATTTACAGCGAGTAAGTCCTTCAGGAATTATCATACATTTGCGTGTGAACGAGAAATACACAAGGTAAATATTTAAGCAACGCATTTTGCAGTAAAACAAATGAGTGGGATTGTCCTATTTTTGTCTGATGGAAGAACTTGAGTAAATACCAAGCAATCTGGGAGGCAATTACTGGTTTTATACACTTGACAATGCTAATTAACCGCCGGTTCTTCCCGCACACAAAATTACCTGACCCATTATGTAATATCGCTTATTACTGTAATTACTGGACACGTGTGCTGGGTTTTTGTGGTCGTAGTGTATTACGTTGTTAAGAAGGGACAAGGGCGGTAATAAGCTTAATGAGGCAAGCAGGTGGACTGGGATGTTGTGTTGGCATAGTATGCTGGGGTGTTGTTAATAACATAGTCATAGCCTTGTGTGTGTGTGTGTGTGTGTGTGTGTGTGTAATTCACCGGGTCTGTCAGGATCACTTGATGGTCGTGATCGTCAGCTTTTTACCCTCCCGGAAGGGAGCTGAGAGCTCATATAGTCCGATCTAAGGGCAAGGCTGTGACCTTCACACACGCACACACCCGTCCCCTTGCTCTAGGGGGACAGAAACCACCCACTTCGTCAGTGAAACTTTTCGCAACCTGAGCGAGGCGCGAACTCCCGTCCACCAGTTGGCAAGCGAGAACGTTACCAATGCACCAGCGAGCGGTGTGTGTGTGTGTGTGTGTGTGTGTGTGTGTGTGTGTGTGTGTGTGTTCATGTAAGAAAACAGACAAACCTAGCTCATGTTAGCCATTTTTTCCAGTTGTTAACTATTTATATTTACGGTAAGGTCAAAACCTGGTATAAGGATGAATGATATTCCTTTCTAAAATAATAATAATAATAATAATAATAATAATAATAATAATATTAAATGCTACAACCTACACTGAATAGGAACTTTTGCTAAAGCGGTAAAATGTGTGCCATAATTGTCCCTGCACTGCATTTTTTTTTAAAGCACAAAAACAGAGGCTTGGATTTATGCACACTGATTGCATGAAGGCCATTAAGGCTGCCCGTAGAACATGATCTGCAGGAGTCAATGTTACATCTAGGTACACACGTGTATTATTGTGCTGTTGTTGTTGTGGCTACAACTACATCTAGAGGTGAACCCGGTGCTCTGCATGCTGAAACTGGCCTTCTACAGTCCACCATCCTCCTTTCCAGGGATAGGGAGAGAGTTAAGTGAAGTTTGTATAGGTATGGAGCTGTCCGGTTATATTAACACCACCACGTGAAGGCGTCCCTCTTTGGCACCGTGTAAAACTACAACAACCAAGCTATGTACTGCAGGACCTTCGGTGCTCTTGGCCCCAAATGGCGAGTGAGGACCTAAAAACACAGTAAACGGCCACTTAAGGAATTTGACTCCATGTTCACAAAGAACTGTAAACTACAAGAAATACCAGATAAATTATCTTTGTGAATATATGTTAAGTCAAATTCATAGTGTCTAAGAATATGGCCTTTAAAATAAAGGCATAGAACGCCACTTCATGACATTCTTCTTGTTCTTGTTCTTGTTATTTTTCTTCTTCTTCTTTTAATTCTTCTTCTTCTTCTTCTCCGAGAGAGAGAGAGAGAGAGAGAGAGAGAGAGAGAGAGAGAGAGAGAGAGAGACAGACAGACAGACAGAAAGACAGACCCCCCACTGAAGTGATATGTCCGGTAATCTCTACCATTCCGGTATGGACAATTGGCCAGGCGACCCAGTCATTATTTGAACCAACATGACCTGCAAATATAATTAATTATCAATTAGCGTAATCGCATTAAAAATAAATAGACTTTGAACAGCGTATGTGTTTCATGCTATGAAATGGACGATAATTGGCCTCATGCAAATACAGATTACACCAACCACCCAAGATTATATATAATTTCTTCCAGTTACTTTAACAGCATTTATCATCATCATCATCATCATCATCATCATCATGTGAATTTGTGTTTATAATAATGGTACAGAGATTTCTCCCCGAAATAAACCTTCCACAGGCAAGAGGGTCGAAGTTAAGACATCATCATCATCATCATTATTTGAGCATTGTCATTTATGCAATATTAAGGTGCTAGGGAGGGACGCCTTCTCGCAGTGGCATTGATATAACCGGTCGGCTCTGTTGTTCAGTTATACACTCGTTCCTCAGATCCCTCCCTATCACCCGATGAGAAAATGGTGGACTGCAGGACAATTATAACTTCATCCTGCAGTCCACTGGGTTCACGGTCAGCCGAACCTGGGCCTGCAACAACTACTAAATCTCAAAATGAATTATGTCGTGAATAAGATGAAGATGGAGGCCACCACAGTGAAGGAGCACCGATTCGCTCTCGCCTCTGCACGGTCTCATCACAAGACACTTCAGAGACAGTGCTCACCTGCTGACCTCGATTCTGGCTGTTGCGAACTCCATCGTGCGGGATGGAGGTGAAATTCTCCTCCACTGGCTTCCCAGTCACGTTGGCATAGCGGGCAATGAGCGAGCTGCCTCTGCTGCTCTGGCTGCCAATACCTTACCCGATGTCACTTTCCCACTCATAACTAGTCTCTCGAGCATAAAGCATAGAGCTAAGTGCTCCATCTTCGACAGAACCAGAACTGACCACAAAAACTGGGTGACTGAGGGTTCACATTCAGCCACCTGGTATGCCTGGGCCACTGCCTACAACCCTCTCCTAACACCCGCAACCACCCCTAATCCACTTGTAATCCGCCTGCGCAGACTCAGGTTGGGCTAGCCTGCCTTTCCCAGATCAACGGGACTGATCCCATCCCCTGCCCACACTGCCACGATCAGATGAAGATCCCCTCCTACACTACCTTCTAGACTGCCCCGCCACCTCCTCCCTGCGCCTTTCCCTTGGATCCAGCCTCTTCAATCATCCCTCACGTGCCTTCGCAGCTGCCGAAATAGTCTTCCTCTCCCCCACATCTTCTCTACTCCAAACCGTCTCCACCTACCCATCGCCCATGTTGTCAGCCTCACGCATAACCACACGCTACTACCCTGACGGGCTTCACTTGCCCGTTTCCACATTCAGGTGGATAAATCCATAACACAACACAGCACAGTGAAGGAGTAAATGGAAATTGTGTGCATGCGAGAGGGTGTTATCTATCTATCTATCTATTGCCAGACGCCATAATCCAGTATGGGGTGACCACTTGACTTTGAGTTATTTGTTTTACGGGGAGGGGCACTACTCCTCCACCAACCCACTTGCTGACACGTAGGGAGCACGTATGGTTTGGTTATATGGTTACCACCCAGCATTGTAAATGGTTTCTTGGCTTACAGGAAACCACTTGGCTTGTCATTCAATGTAAAGCCACCTGTAAAGGAAAGAAAAGCAATAAGAAGTGACAGGAAAAGAATGATAAAAGCTAAGCAAGAAGTAGGCAGCACTGCATCAAGTGAGTGGATGACGGTCGCCACCACCTACCACTAACCACCTACCTAAAGCTCATTATTCTCCTGGCTTGAAATATGATCTTTGTCTGTTTACCATTCACCCCTCTTTATCGGGTAAAAACAAAAATGAGGGAGATGCACGGTTGAAATAGAGATTCAGGGTATTTGATGAATTATTATGAGATTTGCTGTTCGTGAAGAGGAAAGAATGAATCACTTCAGCCTGAGGATACTAATGTAATTTTAGTCTTGTCACTATCACAATCATATTCAGATGAGGTGACACCTGTCGAACTGGAAGTCATTAACCCTGTGAATCACATGTGGAGTAAGATTGTTTACAGAAACGCAGTGAAGGGGTTAAATTCTTGATTCTGATGAAATTCTCGTTAAAAAAAAAAAATAATAATAATGGTAAAATAATAAGGAAATTTGTCATTTTCCTAGTGAAAGAGTTGGTGGACGTCCATTCTTACCAGTTGAAACCACTGTGTTTACTAAGGTAAAGAAAAATACACTGTCTGGAAGTAGGAATAAGTTTTAAAAACAAATCACCCAACTGGTCTGAGCTCTGTATACCACAAGTACCAGGAAACCTAACAATAATAAATAAACAAAATAATTAATTAGATAATTATTTAGGTGCTTTATGCAGGTCGTACCAAAACTGCGTATATATATATATATATATATATATATATATATATATATATATATATATATATACCTAGGCTGCTTCCCCCATGGAAAGGGAGGTAGCCGAGACAGGACGACACACACCCCATTTACTCATCCATTCAAACACATTCATTCGCATCTTAGCCCCAAGGGAAGAACGGACAGATCCTCACCGAACCACACCGCACAAGGGTCAACTGCGCAATGCAATCAGTGACATCCGCAGCAGGGCCCGACAGCAGAGCTGGTTTACCTCTGCCACATCATAACAGACCCATCCCCTTACCCGCACCTGACCTGACTAGCTGATCAGACCAAATGCGGGAGAATATCCCTTCAGGGCTGCGTCATCACTTATTCATTCACAACTTCTCTCCATTTTTTTCTGTCACGCACAGCCACTCTTCCTTGCTCAACAGACATCCCTCTCGCATCCAGTGCTCTCTTCACACTGTCCATCCATCCTATTCGTGGTCTTCCTCTCAGCCTTACACCTCTCACATCAGATCTAGTTATCTTTTTCACCAATCGCTCATTATCCATTCTCTCCATATGCCCAAACCATCGCAACACCCTCTGCTCAACTCTACCAGCCATCTCCCGAACAACTCCAGTTCTCCTTCGCACTTCATCATTCCGCTCCCGATCCATACGCGTCACTCTACACACACTCCTCAGACACCTCATCTCCATTACATTCAAACTTTTCCTCTCTGCTACACCCATATTCCATGTTTCAGCCCTATATAACGCAGTCGGTACCACAACACCCTCATACAACCTTCTCTTTACATCCATTCTAAGCGAACGACATCTAAACACTTTTTTCATTCCTCCCAGCACCTTTCCTACTTCATTTATTTTAAACTTCACTTCTGCATCTATTCTTTCATCCACAGCAACATGTGACCCTAGATATTTAAAACACTTTACCTCCTCAAGCAACTCGCCATTCAAAGCTATATTCATCCCCCTACCATCTACCATCCTCGCACACTTCATCACTTTACTCATATTCTCATTTACTTTCAATTTCCTCCTTTCACACACCCTTCCAAACTCCTCTACCAACTGTCTCAATCTCTCCTCTGAATCAGCCACCAGTGCAATATCATCTGCAAACAGCAGCTGCTTCAGATTCCACTCTCCACCATCAACATTCACCAGACTCAGACCTCCACCTAAAACTCTTGCATTCACCTCCCTTACAACACCATCCATGTAAATATTCACCAACCAAGGCAACATAACACATCCCTGTCGCAGCCCCACTCTCACAAGAAACCAATCACTCACAGCATTTCCTACTCTTACACACGCTCTACTATTTACATAAAAAATTTTCACCCCTGTTAGTAACCTACCATCAAGTCCATACGATCTTAAAACAGTCCATATATATATATATATATATATATATATATACTGTATATATATATATATATATATATATATATATATATATATATATATATATATATATATATATATATATATATATATATATATATATATGTAAGGACTCCATATCATAAATACAAATAATTATAGAAAACATGGTAGATAGATAGATAGATAGATAGACAGAGCACCAGGCAAGTCTGGGAACGTGAGATGAGCTTGCAAGTGTAAGTGAGGAAATGTTGACAATACACCGGAAGCAGCAAGTCAGGGGATGAGATAGGTAGTGTGTCAGCTAGATAAGAATACGAACAATGCCTTGTGACCATACACACACATACAGACATACTCACACACAGGCTTCAAGAACATTTCAACAACAGTGTAACACATGTGACACGACCCCTGCTACACGAGAATTTAGGAAGCAGAGCTCAGAAGGAGGCTAGCTATAGAACCGACAGGTAGTGGAGAGAGTGAACAAAAAGAGGGGTCCAACTAGACTTACTTAGTACATTAAGTCTCTGTAATACATACACTGCCTAACTTAAGACTTTCTCTGAAGATAATACATCAAGATCAACTCCCTGTATTCATCTTTAACTCCTATTGCTATTCAATTATCAAAATAATAATAAAAACTAAAGACTCACCTATTACAAGAACAGAGAGTCACATTGGAGGCAGCAAACGTACGAACCTCGTCTACGAATCTACAGTGAATTTCTACAAAAGCAGGCGAGACTCTACAAGATTAGCTTCAGTTCTACAGTGAATTCCTACAGCCTACGAGCCTACGAGCCTATGAACCTACAAGTCTACAAAACAACTCTATAATCTTCACGTAACTTCAAGCAGCAGCAAGAAGAATAAAAAAACAAAGCAAGTAAAGAAAAAGAAAGACCAAAGCAACAAGCACACAAAACCCCAACACTCTCTCCCGCCTACCTCCATCGCTGACGCTGAGGTCAAGACACAGCAAAACATTAGAGCCACATTTATAACGCATCTTACTCACCTTTCTTCACCCAGGTTACACATCGCTACTCAGTTACTCACCACAGCTACCAATGTGGGAAGCCAACGTCACCATGTGTATCTGCTGAGATGACATCACCACGCAAGTTTGCTGACACAAGGCCACGCCAATCAACGTGTGACTGACACCAGGCACTTCTCACCCACTATTCATTACTCATTATTCACATAGCTCCTACTCACACTCATTTATTTCCACAGTATTGAGTTGGAAATTCGACGTTCTATGCTGAGGTTTGCCTGTGACTACAGCTGTTAACCACCACATGCACCAGGCCTTGGAATTTCCTGAGTAATATCGTCCATCAACACAGCCCTAGAATTATCAAGAGATCTTCACTGAACCCTTCATTTTTCTTCCGAGATCGACAGTTGCATCAACACGCCTCTCCGATCTGTATCAAGTTGATGAAATTATACTTACTCATTTCTTCTCAGTGCTAAAAATTAGGTATATTCAACGCTTTTACTCATTTCTATATATACACTTATACACTCACTATCTATTATTTATTACAACTCATTTACTCATCTATTTAGTTAGGACATAAACAAAAGGCGTATTTCATAACACCATACCTTAATGACAGGGATATTTTCGCCACCACCCACGTTAATACTAGATGATAAACAATTAGCTCCAATAGCGGATCCACAATTAGGAGAGCACCAAGGCAACACACCCATTGTTCAAAAGTCAACACAAACTAAAGATCAAGAAACAAATACGTCAGTTCTAGATGATGAGTGGGAAACCACCTCTGACGTAGCAAGTGAAGACTTAGTTGCTGATTTGCACACATATGACAATATACTTAACAGGGTTCACCGTTCAGGCCGAACCTATTCGACCATTCCCTCACAAAACAATAAACCAGTCCAAGTTAAATTAACAGAGCAAACAGTGAAAATGAATAAAGCAACAAATAACGCGGATCAAACATCCCCACCTCATGTTTATGTTTACTATCTATCTATTGCCAGACGCCTCAATCCCGTTTGGGGTGGCCACAAACAAATCGCCTCCAAGTCGCCCTGTCCCCTGCCATTTCACTGCCCTGCTCCCACCTCACACCCCCCTCTCTCATATACCTCTCCACCCCATCCCTCCATCTCATCCTCGGCCTCCCCCTCCCTCTTCCCCCCTCCACCTCACTGACAAACACTCTCTTCGTCAGTCTTTCACCCTCCATCCTCTCCACATGGCCAAACCACCTCAGTGTGTTCCTCATAACACTTCCTATCACATCCACATCCACACCACAACGCTCCTTTATATCCTCATTCGCTAGCCTGTCTCTCCATGTGACTCCACAGGCTCCTCTTAAATAACTCATTTCCACTGCTCTCACTCTTGACTTGTGTCCTTCCAACAACGTCCAAGCTTCACTTCCATACGCTAGAGTTGGTATCACAATACTCTCATGTAGTAACTTTTTCACTTTCATGCTCACTTCCCTGTTTCTTATCACTGCTTTCAAAGAACCAGCAACCTTTCTTCCCTGCTGTACCCTTTCATGCACTTCACCCTCCAAACCTCCATCCTTACTCATCACACTACCCAAGTACTTATCCTTTACACCGCGGGCATGTTTCCCAATGTTTTGTGTGTCCCGCAGGGTTATTCGTGCTCCAACAGACTCTCAAAAAATATTTGCCAAAAATCAGTTATCAGTCCTAGAATATTAAAATTACATATGCATATGGCACATACCTTCAGCTTTCTCCTGGGGTGTTTGTTGAGCTTTCGTCGATTACCGTAGGACTTGTGGAGACCTCTGAAGTTGGGTAACGAAGTCTCCACTTTACACTTCCCGACAACCCGTAATATGATTACCACAGCCAGATATTAACACTATAAACACTACTCTATGATTATCAAGTAGTTTGGGATCCATACTCCAAAAAAACCCCACTGTGAAAGCAATGAAAATTACGAGCGCGTATGACCTTCCCACTTGCGCTAGTTCGCTGTTGGTATTCTGTCATTTATTATTCATAAAACCCCTCTCACTTTATATTTCTATTAATATATAACACTTATCTATATCTACAGTCTTTATCCATAAGTTTCCTTCAGTAGTATTAGTTTATTGTCACTGTAAGGATTCAATTTCTTTCAGTAAAATACGTAGCATTCACTTTCTCGTCCTGTATACTAGCATTGAGAGTGAATGTCACTTTCACCTTCACTCTCATAACTCATAGTATTCATACATGCTAGAGTGAAACTTGCACTTTCATTACTCCTAGGATATATATTCGTATTCTTATAATACTACTCATTTACATTTCTATTTATGTTCTCTATTTTATGTACGTTATTTACATTTCTATTTTATTTACACTGTTATGCACTGTCACTTGAAGTAACTTATAAAACTATTTTCCACTGTTCACGTATATTTACATTCATTACTTTCACTTGCTGTTTACACATTATTTACACATTATTTACAATTCCACTTGGACTGTTTTACTCAATAGATAGATCGTAGTCACTCTTTTATCAGTTGTCAGCCCTTTACCTCTTTCCACACGAGGTTTAGTAGGGGGTAAAGGTCACAGGGCCCTTTGCATGGGGGTGAAAAGTGGCTGAAGTTAGCAGGAGCAAACAGACGTACCTTCACATTGGAAGATGACAGAGAACTGATAAGGGTGGGCCGGGGTGGTGGCCTACCTAGGGAAATGCATTACTGCCAATGTCAGCCTCTTGACAGCAGCTAATATATAGCAGTGAAATGATTGGCAGGAAATCTAGACAATACATTATAAATTAGGTATTTCCAGATGAATGTAAATATCACTTAGGCTTCTCCCTTCCCTCCCTATATGTATATTTATTACGAAAATAGATGATACGGCATATTTCAAGGGGAAATAAAAAGCGAAAATTAGCGAACGAGTGCAAGTGAGGTGTTGTCAGGTGATAATTAACCAATTCCAGGTGTATGGCACTATCACTTATCTTATTTCTTTTTTGTATATATTATTTGGTATAAGAATTGGGCATAGGGCTTATTTCAATGGATGAAATCAGTGGAAAATTCCAGGGAAGATTTACTTAGCGCAGAATATAGTGTGGTGGCCTGCAATAATTAGGTAGTTCCAGGTGAATGTAAATATCACTTAGGCTTCTCCCTTCCTTTCTTATATATATTTTTATTGCAAAAATAGATGATACAGCATATTTAAAGGGGAAATAAACTGCGGAAATTGGCAAACAAGTGCACGTGAGGTGTTGTCAGGTGATAATTAGCCAATTCTAGGTGTATGGCACCTCACTCACCTTATTTCTTTCTTGTATATATTATTTGGCATAAGAATAGGGCATAGGGCTTATTTCAATGGATGAAATCAGTGAAAAATTCCAGGGAAGATTTATTTAGCGTAACATGGCCGGGCAGGCGAGAGGATAGGGTAATGGAGGGGGGGTACCGAGGGGAGTCAAGAACGGGGAGAAATGGCTAAATTGTCAACAATGGATGGGAGTACAGATGAGATTAGGAGTGCTGACTAGTGTTGGACATTGGCAGTACTGATAGATGATACAAGCCACCACTTGAAAGCCCGGGTAAATTCAAAATAACACAGAATCACGAAAGTGACACCCCGCGGTATGATCTCTTGCTCCCAAGCGTCACGAAAGTGACGCCCCGCGGTTAAGGGGTTAAACATACTCACATTTTCCAATTCCTCACCATCCAACCTCGCTGTACATTCACTGACTTCATCTCTCTCAAAGACCATCACTTTACTCTTCCCTACACTCACCTTTAGATTCCGTTTCTTACACACTCTCCCAAACTCATCCACCAAGCCTTGCAGCTCCCCTTCATCTTCACTCAACAACACAGTATCATCTGCAAACAACAGTACAGAGAGTTTCCAAACACTATCCTCTCTCACCAGGGCCACTCCAACATCCACAACCCTACCTTGTACCTCTTTTATTACCTCATCCATGTACAGATTGAACAAGATCGACAAACACGCACATTCTAGTAGAATGAGAGTACCTGAGACAGTATCAGCTGTGAAAACATCTACATCTACCCCAAACAGGGAACAAAATCGATTGCAACCCGAAAGCAGGCACAACAAACAACTAAACGTATTGAGGGTTCGATCACAAACACCAAGCTACAGGCAGTTTCATAAGTTTTTGCGCAGCCCAAGCAGATATTGCGCCACAGACAACACTATATATGGGAAGTCACCTCGTAGGTCACAGTCAAGAGATAGGTCTATTCTATGTCATTATTGTGCAAAACCAGGACACACAAGGAATGAATGCTTTATCAAAACAAAAGAGGATAGACAAAAGATACAAGGATTTGGTCCTTACTGTAGGCATCATAGAAGGCAAGGGCACTGGACCAGTAACTGCAAAACAGTAGAAAAAATTGTGTCTATGTTCAAATCGGGGGAAGACCAAGTCATGACAAAAAACGAACAAACGTAAAGAAAAGCAAGTCTAAAATTCACATAGGAGGCATGTTGGGAAATGAGTGTATCTTGATACCAGCTGTATGTGAGGATCAAAACGTTTCCTAATTTTTACACACAGGCTCACCAGTGAACTTAATAGCACATGAAGAAATAAATAGAATTATTAAAAATAAGAAGAAAGTAACTTTTCTGGAAGAAGCTGATTTAGATTTATATACGGTAGATGGAAAAAAAATTACAGTAAAAGGTATGATAAGATTAAATATCAGTTTCACAGAGACTACAAGACCAATCTCTGCATTTTTCTATATCCTTGAAAACTTAGCAATTAAAGCTCATATGTTACTGAGCTTAAGATGCATGAGAGCAGAGAACATAACTTTACTCCCACAAATGAATGGAATAGACTTTGACAATGAATTCATAGAGGAAATACCATCAGAGCCCTCACCGATTAGTAAAAGAGAACCAAAAAGAGTTGGTAATATTAAAAGCTTAAACAAACATACACAAACAGATGAGTGTATAGATCCACTCCCACCACCAGCCCCAGTCTCCAGAATTAGAGACCCAGATAACAGTACTGATTTATCAGTTTTTCCCACCCATCTCACCAATGATTTAGTTATACCACCTAATTTCTGTATGAAAGTTACCATAAAGAGCAAATTACGGAATAGTACTGTTCTTGTCTATCTATTTATCTATTGCCAGACGCCTCAATCCCGTTTGGGGTGGCCACAAACAAATCGCCTCCAAGTCGCCCTGTCCCCCACCATTTCACTGCCCTGCTCCCAACTCACACACCCCTCTCTCATATTCTTGTCTTAGAAGAATTATGTAAAGTAAAGGGATTGTCAGTAGAAAACGCATTATGTCAGATGAACGACTAAGGGCAAACTCAGATATTCATAATTAATCACATGAATGGGGAAGTTCAGTTGAAAAAAGGGACTTGCATAGTTAATATTGATAATAGTTATAGCTGGAGTGACAAGTGAGACAAAATCTATGGATAGAGAAAGCATAAAAGAGAATTTAATTCACTCAGGTGAATTTGATGAAGAAAATTATTTGCTAACCCTGCTGGAAACACACAGGGACACTGTAGCATTACCCGGAGAACAATTAGGGGGGAGGCGGTGGCTCAAACGGTAGAGAGGTGGCCTGTAGTCCTAACGGACCCAAGTTCGAATCCCGGCTGGGGCAGGGAACAGTTTAAGGATTTGAATTTCATTAAATCAGGCTTTACTGATCTACCAGAAGACCCGCCGACATGTCGTAAAAATTCCCCCGCTAATACCTATACACCAGTCCTGTATGACACAGCCCTAGCATGTATTCAACATGGACGGTCGGTGTTAGCGCCGAAGTGGTGACATGTAGAGGTGTATGGTATGTAGGAGGACTGCTGGGCCTTGATAGCAGGCTGTGACGCTTATGCCCAAAGTCGGACACATAAAAAAAATAATAAATAAATAACCTGATTAATCACAAGATTAATGTGCACCCAGAAACACCACCAATTTTCGTACCAGCCTACCGCATCCCACACTCCCAACGTACACTTGCAAATCAGTATGTCGATGAAAGGTTAAAACTTTAAATTACTGAACCTTCAGTCTCCCCGTGGAATGCCCCATTATTCTTAGTGCTCAAACGAAATGGAGAAATGCGTGCGGTAGTAGATTACCGTAAAGTAAACAATCACACAATCCCAGACCGATTTCCCATGCCATTGCTAAGCGACGTTCTACAGTATATTGGACCGGAAAATAATATATTTTCCACAATCGATCTATTAAATGGCTATTACCAAAAACCGGTTGAAGAGGAGTCACGTAAATACACTGCCTTTTCCACAAACAGAGGACACTACCAATATACAAAGATCCCGATGTGACTGAGGACAGCCCCAGGCACATCCCAGCGTCTTATGAATTACGTATTGTCCGGAATTTTAGCACAAGGAATATTTGTTTATCTTGACGAGATTATAATCGCAACGAATAATATTACACAACATCTCAAGAATTTAGACTAACTCTTACAAAAGCTTTGTGATGCTGCTTTAAAAATTAAGCTTTGTAAATGCAAATTTTGCTTTAAGGAAATAAGTTTCTTAGGCCACAAATTAAGTTCTAATGGTATTCACACCACTGATGACAAAATACAGGCAGTGAGAGATTTTCCTGAACCCACTACGACTGATGAAGTTAGACAATTTTTAGGTCTAGCTGGGTACTACAGATCATTCGTACCACAATTCTCTCATATAGCCTTTCCTCTATTCCAACTACTCAAAAAAGATGCTATATTCCAATGGGAAGAAGAACAAAAAAAAGCATTTAACAATCTAAAAATTTAACTAACAAATGCACCTTGTTTGGCATATCTGGATTTCACAAAATCATTTCTTATCTGTACAGACGCATCAGTTAAAGGATGAGGTGATGTACTGATGCAGGAAGATAAAAGAGGAAAGAATCAACCAATTGCATTTGCCAGCAAACAAACAAAAGGTGCAGAGAAAAATTATTGCACTATAGACTTAGAGGCACTTGCAGCGGTTTTTGCATTACAAAAGTTTCGTGATTTGGTATATGGTTATGAAATCCACTTATTCACCGATCATAAACCACTAGTGGGTATGTTTGAAGAGAAACTCCTTTCTGGGAGGAGAGCAAGATGGAAATGTACAGTTGAAAACTACAATGTACAAATTCATTATATACAAGGTAAAATGAACATAGTAGCTGATGCATTATCTAGGAACCCGAACACAATTCAGGTCGTGGCATTAGATCTCAACGGAAATATTCCAAACCACGATGATATCGCAAAAGCACAAAGACTTGACCCAATATGGTCTAAAGTTATATAGAAAGTGGAGATGACATACAATTACCCAAACTGCATGTACCACTCGAACAATTCACAATAGTCAATAATACATTATACAAGATCATTTCCTGTTCCCAGTCTTGCCTGGAGCACCAGGCAAGCCAAGGAACGGGAAATGATCTTGCAAGTGTAGCTGAGGAAATGTTGACAATACACTGGAAGCAGCAAGTCAGGGGATGATATAGGTAGTGTGTCAGCGAGATAACATACGAACAATGCCTAGTGACCATACACACACAAACACACATACAGGTTTCTTGAACATTTCAACAACAGTGTAACACACGTGACACGACCCCTGCTACACCAGAATTTAGGAAGCAGAGCTCAGAAGGAGGCTAGCATTAGAACCGACAGGTAGTGGAGAGAGTGAACAAGAAGAGGGGTCCAACTAGATTTACTTAGTGTATTCAGTCTTTGTAATACATACACTGCTCAAATTAAGATTTTCTCTGAAGATAATAAATCAAGATAAACTCCCTGTATTCATCTTTAACTCCTACTACAAGAATCGAGAGTCACATTTGGTGGCGGTGGGATATGATTCGCCTGCACGTTGAACTATATCAAGCATATTTTCATGGGTATGCAAGGCAGAAACTAAGTCCTCACTTGCTACGTCAGATGGGGTTTCCCACTCATCATCTAGAACTGACGTATTTGTTTCTTGATCTTTAGTTTGTGTTGAGTTTTGTACAATGGGTGTGTTGCCTTGGTGCTCTCCTAATTCTGAATCTATTGTTGGAGCTAATTGTTTTTCATCTGATATTAATGTGGGTGGTGGCGAAAATATCCCTGTCATTAAGGTCTGGTGTTATGAAATACGCCTTTGGTTTATGTCTTAACTAAATACATGAGTAAATGAGTTCTAATAAATTATAGATAGTGAGTGTATAATGTATATATAAAAATAAGTAAAGGAGTTGAATATACCTAATTTTAGCACTGAGAAGAAATGAGTATAATTTCACCCACTTGATACAGATCGGAGAGGCGTGTCGATGCAACTGTCGATTTCGGGAGAAAAATGCAGGGTTGATTGAAGATCTCTTGATATTTCTAGTGCTGTGTTGATGGACGATATTACGCAGGAAATTCCATGGCCTGGTGCATGTAGCGGTTAACAGCTGTAGTCACAGGCAAACCTCAGCATAGAACGTCGAATTTCCAACTTAATACTGTGGAAATAAATGAGTATGAGTAGGAGCTATGTGAATAATGAGTAATGAGTAGTGGGTGAGAAGTGCCTGGTGTCAGTCACACGTTGCTTGGCGTGGCCTTTTGTCAGCAAACTCGCGTGGTGATGTCATCTCAGCAGATACACATGGTGACGTCGGCTTCCCACATTAGTAGCTGTTGTGAGTAACTGAGTAGCGATGCGTAACCTCGGTGAAGAAAGGTGAGTAAGATGCGATATAAATGTGGCTCTAATGTTTTGCTGTGTGTCTTGACCTCTGCATCAGCGATGGAGGTAGGCGGGAGAGAGTGTTGGGGTTTTGTGTGCTTGTTGCTTTGGTCTTTGTTTTTCTTTATTTGCTTTGTTTTTTATTCTTCTTGCTGCTGCTTGAAGTTACGTGAAGATTATAGAGTTGTTTTGTAGATTTGTAGGCTCATAGGCTTGTAGGCTGTATTTTGTAGGAATTCACTGTAGAACTGAAGCTAATCTTGTAGAGTCTCGCCTGCTTTTGTAGAAATTCACTGTTGATTCGTAGATGAGGTCCATATGTTCGCTGCCAACCAAATGTGACTCTCGTTTCTTGTAGTAGGAGTTAAAGATGAATACAGGGAGTTTATCTTGATTTATTATCTTCAGAGAAATCTTAAGTTGAGCAGTGTATGTATTACAGAGACTGAATACACTAAGTAAGTCTAGTTGGACCCCTCTTCTTGTTTACTCTCTCCACTACCTGTCGGTTCTAATGATAGCCTCCTGCTGAGCTCTGCTTCCTAAATATGGATAATATTGCATGCATTCCCTACTTCGGAACAAAGGCTTCAATTTATGTTTATGTATGCCTTGGCTAATTGTCTGACGTAGCTCATGAACTGGGAGTAAGTCAATTGTGATCTTGGCATCACCAGCATTCGAAATTCCTTGCATAAGTGCCATGTAACGAACTCTAGTGTTGTCTAATTGTAGTAGAATTGTGTCAATATGTTCTGTGATGATCGAGAAGTGTTGGAAAAGTGTTATGTTACCTTCCATTTCATTTCTTTTATCTACACTTTCGAGAGCTATGTTTTCTGCCTTTTTCAGATTTTTCACAATTGTTTTCATTGCTGAGTTATGTCCTGTGATGAATTTATCTTGGTATGTTAGTACCTGAGCTATTTTATTAAATTTGTTGTTTATTTCTTTAAGGTCATCCTCTGTAGCCAATCCAAAGATGTTCCAAGAACTGCGCCACCCTTGTCGAACAAACCGCGCTTTTGGCGAGTACGTGTGATGTTGTTCCTGTCGCTCAATACCTCCGTTCCATAAGATGGGAGATCTTGGATCATGATGAGCATAGTTGACTTTGCCTGTTCTATTTTCCATTTCGCTAACTTCACTATTTCATTCACATCCTTTGTGTTATGTGCTTGTGAAACATAGCTTCCTATTATGAAGTCCAGGGTTCGCATAGGTGTCGTGATATTTTCTAGATAAGAAGGTAATTCATACAAGTAATCCAGACTTATTTCAGTACTCATGACGTCTTTTACGATTGAAGTCGTGGCCGTTGGAGCTATGAGGCATCCTTGTCGTACTATGTGTTCGGGGTCTAAGTGCGCATATCGGTATCTCTTGTTATGTAGAGCAGAATCCATAGGATAAGTCCATTCATCGCTACCTACGGAAAAAAAAAAAAAACTTAATTTCCTAATATGGTCATGCTGTGGTCGATGATAGTGATGATGTGCGTTATGGTTGATTGTTATTTCATTTATAGAAGGAGTTTAAATCGATATTTAATTCTCGTAAATGATGTACTGTAGATTTTACTGGAACAGTTGCACCTATGTTTGATTGTTTGGTATATGACCTTAATTTCTTTTTGTAATCATTGTTGTTTTCTTGCTTGGTTACGTTCGCCTGTTCGGTTGTATCCGATGCTGAATAATTATGTGATAATTCCCTTGAAACTCGTTTTAAATGGTCAATATGAACTTGTTTCTCTTCGCCACTTGACAGTGACTTAATTAAAACTTTGTTTGCTTTTATGTTAATTACTCTGTATGGGCCCTCAAATTTTGGGGATAAGTTATTGTCTCTCGTATGAATGATACCATAAACAATGTCTCCTAAGCTGATAGGTGAATCTCTTGCCTTCTTGTTAAATGCCTCCGTCATTTCTTCCTTGGACATCGTCAATTGTTTTTTGACTCTTTCGTGCATGTCCTGGAATTCACGTAAACGGAATTTAGAGTAATCATCGTAATTGTATATGGGCAGACTATCACCTTCTAGGAGCTCATATGGTAGTTTTTTATATGTCCCATATATAATGAGATGTGGTGTATCACCTATGGATTTATTTATAGATCCATTAATTGAGGCATCTACTCTTGGAATCCAATCATCCCAGCTTGCATAATTTTCACTGAGAATGTGTCGTAGCACATCTAATACTTTTTGTTTTGTCTCTCTACTAACCCATTAGATGCTGGGTGATAGGCTATAACGTTAACCTTTTTGATGTTGTATTGTTTACATATTTCTTTTCTTTTTTTTTACTACAATAACCCATGTACATACTGTATTACAGTTAAATAGTTTACCTTTAGTGCATTTATTCAAATATGTATACAACTTGTTTAAAATGTAATATTACTAGATCATTGCAATTTACTATGAATATTATATGTATACAATATTATAATCAATATTATGTACTAATAGATTAGCATATGTCAATGATAACTACTGTCGGAGGACCTCCAGCACGTGACCAAGCAATGTTAGGACTCCATATTATAAATACAATTAATTATAGAAAACATGATAGATAGATAGATTGATAGACAGAGCACCAGGGAAGCCTGGGAATGGGAAATGATCTTGCAAGTGCAACTGAGGAAATGTTGACAATTCACAGGAAGTAGCAAGTCAGGGGATGATATAGGTAGTGTGTCAGCGAGATAGCATACGAACAATGCCTAGTGACCATACACACACATACACACATACTCACACACAGGTTTCTAGAACATTCCAACAACAGTGTAACACACGTGACACGACCCTTGCTACACCAGAATTTAGGAAGCAGAGCTCAGAAGGAGGCTAGCATTAGAACCGACAGGTAGTGGAGAGAGTGAACAAGAAGAGGGGTCCAACTAGACTTACTTAGTGTATTCAGTCTCTGTAATACATACAATGCTCAACTTAAGATTTTCTCTGAAGATAATAAATCAAGATAAAACTCCCTGTATTCACCTTTAACTCCTACTACAAGAATCGAGAGTCATACCAGTCTCCATTTCAAACTCATCTTTTCCCTCCTCATCCACCCTCCAAGTCAATCGACACTGCTCCGCTCCCAAAATCGTGACGGCTGTACGCGTCAACCAGCACATAGGGGTTAAGGCAGACATTTAATTTTTGCAATTGCAATCTTCTCTGGGTACACTGCTCAAACACTGAAAATGCAATGCGCATCCATGGTACATCTATTTCTATGAGTAGGTTGAGGAAAAGTATTATAGAATGTAAATATTCCTTTTCAGTCTTTCCTATGAAATTTCCATGTCAGTTTTTCCATGCTGTATGATGGTTTTTCTCACTTTTTGTTGCCAGTCTTAACTGGAGGGTTTGGAGGTGGTGGGAGCCTTCTTGCTTCACTATCCTTATCCTTCAGAATGTAGAATTAGATCTCTTAATCATAGTCTACTCTGTAACAAACAGCCTCGAAAGGACCATAAGGTCCGTTGCTGTTTGCTTACCTTTGCACTCCTTTGTATTCCCCCTTCATCTCGCATTCCGTTCAACTTCGTCTTTCCTCATCTCCCGCTCATCAATTCTCTGCTCTCTTATTTATTCACACTGTTCAATTTTCCCACACATTCACCATCCTCTTACCCAGTTACAACTCCCTCCACATCCTCAACCTTCACTATCTCATCCTCCCATCTCACCCTGATAGTTCTGTGCCCCCTCCTCTTATCCCTTTCACCATTCCTGTCTACTATACCCATGGCCTACCGCTCGTCCTCGCACTGTTATCATATTTAGTGGGCTCATCTTCCAAACCTACACCCAACCTTGTCATATCTCCATCACTCACCTCTCACTTACCTCATGTTGCTTTTGCCTTCATTTTCTTCCTTGCCCTACCTTTCTTTGACTCTCATCTAACGATTTTCCACATCTTTCATAACACCCTCAGCCCTCCGCACTCATCACCCTTACATTTCCAATGTCTCCTATTGTGTTCCCGCACCCTGAGACACTTCCCCTGCACACAGCCCCAGTCCCCCTTCCCCTCATTCCTGCATGGTGATTACTTGGGTAATCTCCGGCACCTGCACTCAACCTCGCCTTGTCCCCAACACGCCGCCAAAATAATCCAACGAACGTGCAAAATGAGGTAGTTTCTTCTTTCCAACTCACACTAATTTGTTTAGGCTGCTTCCTTTTTCTCTCATCATGGTGGTTTATGAGCTAAAGTTTGAACCCTTTGCAGTTTCCTCGTGGTGCTTTTTTTTTTTTTATGTTTAAGAATATTTGTGTTAACTGCTTCCTGTTATTTTCTGTATGGTGGAAAATTTGTTTGTTATTGCTGGGTGGCAGTGCATTTTTTGTGACAGTCATTCTTTATGTTTGTTTATATTTAATATTTCTTTGTTTTGAGGGACCAGTTAAGAGTATGTAGTTTTTCCCCCCACGTCCTTCTAGAATTCTTCTTTTTCAAAATGGCAAATTTGTATACTAAATTTGGATCCTCTGCAGTTTTATTGTCTAGCCATTTTATCATTTAATTCCCAGTTAATCGGCTTTTGTTTATACAGTTCCTTCTTATTCTGTAGTGGCAAATTTGTGTACAGTACTTAAGTTCTGACCTGCGACTGTCTTCTTGTGACACTTTTTTTTAGTCATGACCTTTTTTCTCTTATAAATTCTTTCCATCGCACAGAACATATCTCAGACCGCTTTTTATTTATTTATTTATTTTTTTTTCGTGGTCGACCTAAGTGCAGTAGACTAAAATTCTGACCTGCTGTAGCTTTCCTAAGATGCCTAGTTTTTAAAAGCTGTTTATTTCTCCCAATTCGCTAATTTCTATACGGTACGCTATCTTTTCCCTGATGATAATTAATTATTGCCTGAAGCTAATTCAGTTTTAATATGCATTAGTCTTTTCAGTATTTTTCTCTGAGGAGGACTAGGTATGTACAGCTTTATACTTTACATTCTCTTCACAGTGAAACTTTTTCCGCAATATTTTTGTGATTTTTTAAAATGCTTTTTTGTATGCATTTTTTCCGAAAAATAAAAAATTATTCAGTGTTTTTCTATTCCCGGTGGGCTGATGCTGTGAGTTATTGCAGTTTTGACTGGATTCATATTTCTATATACTCCAATATATTTTCGTTCTTTCTGTGGGAGCCGAGGTACTGTTTTGTTTCTGCAGCCCAGAGTCTTTGTTTTAGTTCAGTTTATTTCCTGTTTTTCCTTAATGGTTAATTTGTTGGCTGGAATTTGTACTGATTGCAGTCCTCTTTTATAAAAACTCTGCCTTGATTTCTTAAAACTAACCTTATTATCTTGAGTGGTTAAATATATGGAACAGGTATCTTCGTTTTTTTTATTGCTTATGTGTGAAGCCAATTCATATTTACAGACTATTTTTTTTTTCTGGCAGACATTTTTTTTTCCGAGCAGGATATTGTTTTGCTGTGTGTGTGTGTGTGTGTGTGTGTGTGTGTGTGTGTGTGTGTGTGTGTGTGTGTGTGTGTGTGTGTGATCAAAATAAATAGTATTGAAGCTATTTGGACCAAAGTTGGTGGCAGGGTCAAGGGTCTTTCCAGAGGTTGATTAATTCATTTACAGGACAGCTGGTCAAAGAGAAAGGTCATATGACATGGCTAATTATTAAAACAGTTTTAATAGGATTTCAGCCAAATTTAGTGGAAGGGCTGGCTGAGGGTAAGGCGTGGGTGGAGTGATTCAATATTCAGAACAATCACTCTAAGATCAAAATCAAACGGTAATGCCAAATGTGTGACCCTATAACTCAGCCAGATATGATTTTACTTGGTTGAAGGGTAGGAGATGTGGCAAGGAAGAAGAGACTGTATTATGAAAACAACGGTTCAACGATCAAGCTTACAGGGTATGGTCAGGTTAAACATATTTTATCCAATCTGGACCAAACTTGATATAAGGTTGATGGTCAGTCATGGATGAAGTAATTCGACTTTGTTATCACTTGGTCGAATGTCCAGGGCACAGGGCAAAGGCAAATGTTCTGCTGTTAGACCACTTGTAGGAACAGATGTTGTACTCTTTGAGTGTTCCTTCTTGCTCCCTCTTTGGTGAAACCAGATCTACTGCAATTTTCATATTGTTACGTCTCCGACACACACTGCCACAGGCTCCAACAGCAGTGGCACAGTATAGGAAGGACGTTGCCCTGTGAGCTGTTTCTCCTATGGTCAGCTTTTCGGCGTACAACACACAAGATCAGCTCCGGCGTTGTAAATAAACATTGGCTTCTTAAATGTTCGTTTCGTTTTCGTTTTCCTTTTCGCTTTTAAAGGCTCCAACATGCTTGCATGTGTCGGCCTTGGTCACCTAATGGCGGCTCTCCATCCTGCACGATCCATTGCAGCCTCCCTGTTCAGTCCCTTAACCCTGAGGTCACACTTAATGACCTCGTCCCATGTCTTTCTCGGTCTACCCCTCATAACCCCACCCCCAATATTAACACTTCTCACCTTCCTCACCCAATTATCATCCCCCATCCTCTCCACATGTCCAAACCATCTCAGTCTACCTCTCCTCATCACAACACCAATACACTCCAGTCCCATCCTACCTCTCAACTCTTCCATCGTAAACCCAGCCCCTCCAGGCCTTGGACAAAGGGACGCACTGCACATCCATCTAATCATTGTCATTTCTGTACGTCTGAGCCGGCGAATATCTTCCTTCTTCACTGCCCAGGTCTCACTACCATACAGCATTACACTCCTAACACATGCTGCATACAAAGACCCCTTAGCACTTAGGGAGAGTCCTCTCAATGTCAGGAGAGGCAAGAGCTCCCTGAACTTCTTCCAACCACTTCTCACTCTAGCCACAGAGCTAGCTCCAGCCCCACCTCCAGCACACAACATGTCTCCCAAATAACAAAACTCTTCCACACACTCAAGAGATTCACCAGCAAGTTCAATCCTTTCACGTCTGACAATCTCCACCTGCTCACCCCAACACGCCGTACACATAAAATCAGCATTATCTCGCAGTCTACCTCTGATACCACTACATATCTTATGCACCCATTTATCACAAAAACCGCACAAGATGGAATTACTTCCCACACCCTTGTGGCAAACTGCACATGGCCACTGCCCCTCGTCTTTGACAGTACCGCCACCAACCCTACATATCATCACTTGTTTTATCTGCATTTACCCTTAAACCCTTGTGCCCCATACCATCTCTCCACTTCCTAAACTGCCTTTATTTTCCAAATAATTACACTTAATGCTTGCCAACTTCACTTCACTGTTCTCACAAGTTCCCGAACTATACAATCTGCACTGGCACTGAATTAAACACAAACTGAACTGAAACTGACTGAAACTGCTCTAGTACCTTCCCCATCCTTATATAAGCTCCCTATGTACTAGAATCATCTACTAGGTTCTCGGGAAAGCAATAGTTGCTAACTAGGAGATATCCATAATATCCAGAGTTCTCTTACATTATGTAGCACTCTAAATTCTTTAGCATACAAACTGAAATAAAATTACATAATTAAACAAACAACCACATAAATAAAACATTATAGAGAAAAAGAGCGTAAAATTTAATGCATAACTTTACAAAATACCTTCGCTCACAAACAGCAGGCTAACTGGCAGCTCTGACACGTCACGAAAAATTCGAAAATCGTCGGGGATGCTCCAGCACTACCCAACTAGCAAATTCCGCTTCTCAACAATGCATTACATTTTTCTTCAGTTTCTCTTCATTTCTTGTAGATTTAGGGTACGATCCAATATAAAACTTCCTTCCTTCAGTGAACCAAGCTATGATCTAAATCTCGTGGGGTTCAGTCATCAAAGCAAACAGAAAAGTTGCCCTGATGCATCAATGGATGTTGCCACGTGAATCGAGTGTGAGAAGTGGGGAATGATTGGCCGGGAAGTGGGTTGAAGAAGATTGGGGTTCTATGGGGGTGACTGAAGGTACAGTATAAACTGGTAACACAAGGGTTATATTGAGGAAGCTACATTATTACATATCTTGAAATTTTAATACCAATAACCGAAAGAAGCCCGGTTAACAAAATACACTACTAAGAAACAATAGCTGCATTATAAAATATATTGATTACCATCGAATGTTATAACAACTTCCCTAACCATCAATACCACAGACACATCCTTCACCACCACCAGCACCTCCACCACTACCCTCACCTCTGCCACGACAGTCTTTAGTACCACCACTACTCACACCACCACCTCCACCACTGCTACTCTCACGACCACGCCAACTGCCCTCTCCACCATCATCACCACCATCAGCACCAACACCACCACCACCACCACTACACTCGCCACCATCAGTACCAACACCTCTACAACCACTACCACACTCACCACCACCAGTACCAACACCACCACCACCACTACTAAACTCACCACCATCAGTACCAACACCACCACCACCACTACTACACTCACCACCATCGGTACCAACACCACCACCACCACTACTACACTCACCACCATCAGTACCAACACCACCACCACCACTACTACACTCACCACCATCAGTACCAACACCACCACCACCACTACTACACTCACCACCATCAGTACCAACACCACCACCACACTACTACACTCACCACCATCAGTACCAACACCACCACCACCACCACTACACTCACTACCATTAGTACAAACACTGACATTCTCACTATCAGTACCCTCATGACCAACACCAAATTAGGTAAAGCCTACCTGACCCCCTTATGTATACCCCTGCCTCCCTCTAAGGAAAAAAAAAAATGCGCAGGTAGGCTTTGGGCACTTCATTCTGTAGAGAGGAAATAAAGAATGGTTTAGTTTTAAATATACAATATATCAAAGGCCATAAACCTTGGTCTGATTTTCTCCATGCTGTTTAACAGTCGAATAATTAGTCAGGTGGCAGATTATCATTTCAGGTAAATATGAATATATATGCAAACATACAAAATGCAAATGAGATTGATATAGTCGCGCGCACGACCCTGAGGTTATCATTATCGTACCCTGGCAACGTACCATTCAAAAGAGCGTCCGATTTCGTATAATATTTTATACGAATCATATTATTATGAACGAATATATTATGCATGAATAATATTATACGCAAACATATTATTGCACGAATCACACATGCCTCATATTACACAAAATAGAACGCACTTTAGAATGATAGGTTGAAAGGACACAATAATAACAACCTAAGCGTCGCGCGCAGCGACTAAAGTAGGATACTAGTCAAGAAGGATCACAGAAACGATGTAGAGCAGTATAATTGCCGTATTCTGTCACCGAGATACGGTATATAAGCTGCAAACGTACGCAAGTCTCCAGGCTAAGGTGAATGAACTAGTGAGGAAATAGAAATGATGACCAAATGATGACCAAATACAATATCTCTACCTCTCAACTCAGTACAGCCATCTCCATAAATCAAGATCTATCTACAATCAGTGAATGGGGACAAAACAACCTTGTCTCTTTTAATGCTAGTAAAACTAAATATATACAGTTTACTAATAGACAGATATTGCCAGATTCGTACATTACCTTCAATGCTACTAACATTCCCATCTCCAAAAGTATTGAAATTCTTGGTGTCTCACTTAACTGCCCTCAGCTGAACCTCTCATGTCAGATCACTTGCTAAAACCGCCTCAAAGAAACTTGGATTATTGTACGAGTCCGTAACTTCTTTGCCGATGAGCAGTTAGCTATAATTTATAAGTCATGTGTGCTCTCAGCTTGAATATTGCTCACCCTTGTGGAATGGTTGTGGAGAGGTTGCATTAAGACAACTAGACAAAATTCAGAATAAAGCCGTTAGAATCATTAACAACCCTGCCATTACATATAAACTACCTCCCCTGAGAGTAAGAAGGAATGTTGCCTCCCTTGCATTATTTTACAGATATTTTTTTGGCAAATGCTCAGACGAAGTTGCGTCCATGGTGCCACCTCTCCATGCCTTCCCTCGTGCTACACGGGCATCTGGTAGCGCTCATGACTGGAATGTCACTCAACCATATTGCAGAACTTCTGCCTATCAGAATTCTTTCATTCCCCGAACTGCATCTCTCTGGAACTCGCTTCCCCAGAGTTGTTTTCCTCCAAATTTCAACCCACAACTGTTCAAGTCTAACTGTTACAGATATTTTATGAACAGAGGACACCAGTAATCTGGTGTACGGATTATTTTTTTTTACCCATTTGTTTTTCCTTCCTCCGTTCTGTTAAAAAAAAAAAAAATCACAAAGCCAAAAGAACAGGACAAAAGGTGGTTATTGGATAAATGTTTGTGATCTCTGCCCAAATGGTGGTGACGCATCAGTTAGGTAGCTGGCACCAGCTGTCAGATCTTATCATTCGCTACACCAGCATTTTTCGTGACGCATTCCATTATTCGGTCTAGTCCTTTTGTGTCTTTTCTCCCTTGGCATTCGTTGTTTGTTTCTTAGCATTACCAGTCTCATCGGTAACGTTATGAACCACTGTGTGAATCTCTCTCTCTCTCTCTCTCTCTCATGCCAAATTTTCCTTTCCCTTTCTTCAGGGATGATGTTTTCTTGATTCATGTTGCTTTCATGCTATTAATTTACCCGCTCAAGGCAGGTGGTGACAACAGCCTGTGAGGGCAACTTACTTCACTCAGTTTACTCTTTCCACTAGCTCACAGAAAAGTCTACAGTACAGAAAACTTGAAGCTTCTGCAATTAGGCCATACTGATCTCTCTGCTTTTACCCAGGTTCCTTGACCTCTTCCATGTTATGGGTCACCGGAACGAGTCATCCTCCCATATACCAGTTAATTTCAGTTAACTCTGTTTCATACACGCCTCTCATCCTCTTGGATGCTCTGTGATTCATCATACTACATCTTTTACATCATCTTACATGTCCAGCTTGGATTATCCACGTACCACAGTCCCCCTTTGTAAGACTAGCAATATCTCTTCCTTCTGTCTGTCACTATCTAATCTCTCCATATGTCTGAACAGCTCTAACATAACGTGGTCTGCGCTTTCTGTCTTACAGCATGTCTTACTGCTCCTTCCCTTACTGTTATTTCTCACTCAGTCAGACCATCTGACCAAATATATTTTCCTGATCCTCTTAATTTTCAACACTCCCATTTCTTTTTTTTTTTTGCATCAAGCATTTAGATTCCATTCATAGGATGCCACTGTGCCTTCATACACATCCATCATCATATGAACTGATTATGGAATCTTCCACAAGCTCTTCAGTTTCCCTAGTGGCGTTGTCCTTCCTTCTACCCTTTAGATTACATATCGTCTCTGGGACCTATTTGTTGCTATATCTGCCCCTAAATACAGAAATGTTCCGCTTTGTCCAGATCTTCCACAAGCAGATATACTTAGGGTGTGCTAATTCCTCATTACTTCTTGACAATTGTTTTTCACTCTCCTCATCTCCTGAAATAAAACACCAATTGCTGAATTATATCCACTGAAACTCTCACCAGAACTTTGCTAGGCTATCTTAAACACACACACACACACACACACACACACACACACACACACACACACACACACACACACACACACACACACACACACACACAAACGTTCCCCTCTCTCCCTGCTTTCCTTAAAATTGTCCCTCTACCCAGTACCCATATATCTACCTTCCTCACCTGCCTGTACCAAAACAGACTGAAAAGCTTTGGATACAACACATATCCATGACACAACCCACCTTTACCTCAAAGCATCCACATTCATCCTTTACCACCTGCACAACTGACTTATTTGATCAACATTATTCACTGCATTTATGAGCTTCATCCCATCTATTGCAATAGAACTTAACTTTTAACATCGCGGACCCGCTGTATTAAAAAAAAATCATTTCACGGAATAGTTACAGCTCAGGGCCTATACCAAGTATTTTCAACCTGGGGTAAATTACCCCAGTGTTGTTATTTATTTCCTTGCTCTTTATGGGGGCACGGATAGTTTCAGTACGATCTTCATTGTAATCTGGCTACTTTTTCATAATCACAGATTCATTACGGTTTTCACTGTAATCTGGCCTGCTTTTTCATTATCACACTGTGGGAGGCAATCTGGAGCAACGGTCTTGAATATCTCTGAGAGCATGAATCGGAATATTATGGAAGCTCCAAGGAAAATCTCCTCTTTCCTATTTCATGGGGAGTATGAGACAGCTTTGCCTGCGACACAAGTGCTCGGCGGTATGTTTGCAACAAATTTATGTCAGTACAAGAAGGTGGCCAGGGGTGTTAAACCCCAAACTCTCGCCCCGTTTAGTTGTCATTTTTAACGTGCAGGGATTATGCGGACAAATTTTTTCTGCCCTGCCTATGAGATCTTGTCATACTGATACGAGCTTTAGAATATATAATCCCTACTGATTTACAAGCCAACTGTTGAGTTGAGCTCCCATTACACTAACTCAGGCCCTCAGCTAAGGAAGCAGTGGCCAAGCTGCGTAATGAGTCTGGGAATATGTAGAAAATGAGACAACAAAAAAAGGAGAGGGAACCTGTGCCTTAGATCTTGATAAAGTATGACATCCCCTTTGATATTTTCATCTGCTGCTGTCGTTGACTTAGTGGTTTTTGCGGTTAATTGTAGCTGCATCCATAGCTTCGCTTCACTTCACACAGTTGCCTTGGATGAAACGTTTGTCAACACTGTTCAAAAGTTGTAATTACAGATAATTCCTAGTCTGTATTTCTAGGTTCATTGTAACAGAAAGAAGAACTGATTATATATATATATATATATATATATATATATATATATATATATATATATATATATATATATATATATATATATATATATATATATATATATTTATCAGTGTTGCCACATTAACCCACTACGGCCATTACTCCAGCTGATGAAACTATGAGCGTCGTCTCATTTCCCTTGCGTCCCTAATCTCATTTTTTTTTCTTGCGGATTCTTTTTGCTTCAGCGACTGAAAATAACCTTGTTCACTTCTGCAGTAATTCTCATTGTGCTGATTTTATTACTGAACGATATGAATATACTTTTATATTTCCCCACTCACCCACCTACGAGTAACACGATGACTTACTTATTCGTTACATTCTTGTTACTTTCTGTCGTTTTGCTCAGTCTGAGAAAGAAATCACTGAAGTAGCTAGTGAAGGCAATATCAAAACCATCTAGTGTGAAAAATGTTTCCCTGGCTGGAAATAAAAAAAATAATATAAATAATGAAAATAAAAATCACCGTAGTGTAGGAGTTAGCGAAAATATGTATAGTTCATTTACATTTCTTTTTAATCAGTTACAGTTGCATATCTTCAAAGCGTGTTTACATTATGTTCATGGCAAAGTAAAGTTCTGAATGGTGCAATCTGAATTCCATAAGAGACGGCTGGAGGCTAGACGTTCATCTAATGCCACCAGTGACGTAGGTCAGTAAATTGCCCTGAGCCCCTTCGCTAGAAGACGCGTTTTTCTTTTTGTTGTAGATTTTATTTAACTTAGGAGACCATTTCACTGTGAATTGGTGTGTGAAATCTAAACTGAACGCGTCCAGTTCGAAAACTCTTCAGAATTAATCAAGATCATCTGAAGACAGCAGGGATATAGTTAGAGTATGACATTGTTGGTAGGAGGTTAAAGGTTTTCAACCTGTATTCAGGAAAGACATACCAGATTTCTAGTACTCCCAGGATAAAAAAAAAAAAAAAAATCGTTAATACTCCCCACCTAGCATTGTGTCCCGCGTTACTTATGTCTCAACAAAATGGTGTGTGATGGGACATTGTCGTGATGCAAGAACCGTTTCTGGGTGCGCCACTTCTCTGAATGTTTGCACCTGATGCATTCCTGTAGACACCTGAGCACTGTAATGTAAAACTGCTGGTTCACAATCTGTCCATGGAGAATAAATTCTTCACGAAGAATTCGTTCAATATCATATATATATATATATATATATATATATATATATATATATATATATATATATATTTATATATATACAGTATATATATATATATATATATATATATATATATATATATATATATATATATATATATATATACAGTATATACTGTATATATATATATATATATATATATATATATATATATATATATATATATATATATATATCCATCATCCAATCCTACGTTGCCCCATGAGGAGCGTAGGAACCCGGGGCTAGGCAGTTGGTCCTGACATTTAAGATGAAAGTGACCAACCTCACTCATCCCTGAGTGGCATTAGGGGAGCAATAAACCCCAACCCCCCCCCGCTTGGATATAAACCTTCACCGGCTCAAACAGATTGGAGCACAATAATTACCCACTAAACCACCAGGCGCCAAACTTTGGTTATATAGTTACCACCCAGCGTAGTAAATAGTTTCCTAGTGTACAGGAAACCTTTTGGCTTTTCACTCAGTATAAAGTCACCCATAGGCAGAAGAAACAGGAAAGAATGAAGGAATGAAAGACAGAAGAGGGAGTGTAAAGTCACTCGTAGGCAGACGGAGGAGGAAAGAATGAAGGAAAGAAAGATAGAAGATGGAAGGAAAGAAGGATGGAGGAGAGGACAGGGCAAACACCCGAGAGCAACACTACATTCAGTAAGTGGATGGTGAGCGCCCCCACCTACCACTTATATATATATATATATATATATATATATATATATATATATATATATATATATATATATATATATATATATATCAATCCATCCATCATCCAATCTTACGTTGCCCCATGAAGAGCGTAGGAGCCTGGGGCTAGGCAGTTGGTCCTGACATTTAAGATGAGAGTGACCAACCTCACTCATCCCTGAGTGGCATTACGTGAGCAATAAACCCCAACCACCCCTTGGATATAAACCTTCACCGGTTCAATCCGATTGGAGCACAATAATTACCCACTAAACCTCCAGGCGCCAAACATTGGATATATGGTTACCACCAAGCGTAGTAAATAGTTTCCTGGTGTACAAGAAACCATTTGTCTTGTCACTCAGTATAAAGTCACCCATAGGCAGAAGAAAGAGGAAAGAATGAAGGAATGAAAAACAGAAGAGGGAGTGTAAAGTCACCCGTAGGCAGAAGGAGGAGGAAAGAATGAAGGAAAGAAAGATAGAAGATGGAAGGAAAGAAGGATGGAGGAGAGGACAGGGCAAACACCCGAGAGCAACACTACATTCAGTGAGTGGATGGTGAGCGCCCCCACCTACCACTTATGTACATATATATATATATATATATATATATATATATATATATATATATATATATATATATATATATATATATATGTATAAAGTTACGGAACAGAGAGAGATAATGAACACTTCAAGTGAGAATACCAAAATCACTACTGTCCCTCAAAGTTCCAGGTTCAAAAGAAAAGAGTTAGGTAAAATTACAAGTTAAAGTTTAATGCTCAAACTAACAACTAAACATTCAGGACTCATAAGGATAATGTAATGGCAAAAAACAGGTTAAATATATGGTTAACTGCAATAGCCTCTATTAACACGAAATTAGCAAGAGTAAATTTATCTAAGTCAGCCCTGATAAAATGAGAAAACCGGATAATGCTCAGTTAATGCAAGATATATTATTACAGATACAAAATATTAATAAGAATGGCTGACATCAAAAATTCCACACGAATCACAAAAAACTTACCAGGCCTACGAATTAACACCTTATGCTATACAGTACAACAACAAAATGTAATAACACTTATACTCAAATTACACAGCAGCTAGATGGTTGGAGACTTCCTGAGCACTCACAAAAATAATAACAACTGTACAAGGGAGGACAGAGATGTGAACAAAATGAGGAGTAGATCTAAGTGGCAACCAATGCAGAGACTGAGCTCATTTTATAGGGGCTGACAGAGCTTGATACAACTTGTAAGAAGGACGCGCAAATGAAGCCATAGGGGACAAAGAGTTGACACTCCTGCTCTGAACAACAGAAATAACGACTTACTCTAAGGGAGGAGAAGGGGGGAGTGATGTAGATCACGGAAGCTTGGTCACTATGGAAGCCACGAGGCGAATCGTGATCAAACATGCAGCATACTTTACGTTAGAATTATACAAAGGATGATGAAATCATAGGGTATGTAACACCTCCCCACAAAAGAAAAGAAATTTACAAAGGAAATTTCTTATTACTCTAAAACAATCTGTCTAAAGTCTAGATAAGCAATCTGCAATAACATTTTCTTTCCCCTTGACATGTTGTATGTCTAATGAATACTCCTGAAGAAGTAGACTCCATCTTGTCAATCTCTGATTTTTATCTTTAAACTTACTAAGGAATTTCAGTGGGTTATGATCGGTATAAATGGCTATGGGGTCAAAACCAGAACACAAATAAAATGAAAAATGCTGTAAACCCAAAATCAGATCCAAAAGCTCTTTCTCAATAGTTGAGTAGTTCTTTTGAGGTGGAGTGAACTTCTTACTGTAATAAGATACAGGGTGTTCAATACCCTGATCATCCTCTTGCAGCAAAACAGCCCCAGCTCCTGTATCACTTGCGTCAACAGCCATCTTAAAAGGCTTAGCAAAATTTGGAGTAGCGAGCACTGACTGACTTAATAGGATAGCTTTAAGTTTGCTGAAAGAGGATTCACAGTTATCGGTCCAGACAAATTTAACTCCCTTTTTCAGTATGTCTGTAAGTGGTGATACAAGAATTGAAAATTTAAGAACAAATCTCCTGTAATAACCTACCATTCCCAAAAATCTTTTTAGCTCTTTCCTACTTTTAGGTCTGGGAAGATCACTTATAACCTGAACTTTAGCTGCTGGTGGTGCAACGTGTCCATCACCATTTACGTACCCAAGGTACTGAACTTTAGCTTGACCAAACTCACACTTTGATAAATTAGCTAGAAGATTAGCCTGAACCAAACGCTCAAGAAATTTACTGACATGGCATAGGTGATCTTTCCAGTTGTCACTGAATATTATTACATCATCAATATAAACAACACACCCTGCCAAACCCTCTGGTACAACATTCATGAGCTTCTGAAAAGTGGCTGGTGCATTCTTCATACCATATGCCATTACAGAACATGCAAAAGTCTTTCCTAGTGTTACAAAACATGAGATCTCCCTAGCACGTTCAGTCATAGGTACTTGCCAGTATCCCTTTAACAAATCAAACTTACTTATGTAACTAGCCTTTCCGGTCTTGTCTATGCAATCTTCCACGCGAGGGAGAGGGTAAGTGTCTGTTTTGGTTATCTGATTAACACGTCTGTAGTCGATGCAAAGCCGCTGTGACCCACCTGGCTTAGGGACTAGAGTGACAGGAGAACTCCACTCGCTCTGACAGGGCTCCATCATCTTGTGGTCCAACAGGTAGCCAAGCTCCTTCTGGATGAGAGGAACTTTCACCGGGTTCACACGGTAAGGAGGCAGTTTAATTGGCTTTGCGTCTCCAACATCGACATCATGCATCAACACAGTGGTTCTTCCTGGAGTGGCACGGAACACTTGCGGGTACTCCTGCAGTAATACCGAAAACTCCTGCCTTTCCTCGGGAGCTAGATGAGAAAGCTTAGTCTGGAGATCATTCTTGATATCAGGATTTTTCCCCAAACTATCACTCAAGCTCATACTGCATGGGAGAGCTTCACTTGCAGACTCGGGTGGAACAGCTACATTGCAGACTGGGTTATTTTCGTCCCGCCTGTGATATAACTTTAGCATGTTGATGTGACAAAGTTGCTTGTTCTTTCTACGATCTGGTGTGGCGATCACATAGTTGACATCACTGAGTTTCTTCTCCACGAAATAAGGACCACTAAACTTGGCTTGAAGAGGTTGCCCATGCACCGGTAGCAGAATCAAAACCTGATCTGGCTAAAAGTGGCGAGTGGCATAACCAGGACTTCTTATCATACCAAGTCTTCATCTTCTGAGTACCTCCTAAATTCTCTCTCGCCAGCTGTAAAGCAATAGACAGCCGTTCTTTGAACTTCATCACATACTCCAGCAGGTTGACGTCATCTTCCTCCGACAGCCAGCATTCCTTGAGTAGCTTAAGGGGTCCTCGTACTTCATGGCCAAACAGTAGTACAAAGGGTGAGAAGCCCAGTGATTCATTTGGAGATTCTCTTGCGGCAAATACAACGAATGGAAGACCTTTATCCAAGTCTTTCTGACGTTCCAAACAGTATTTCTTGAGCATCGATTTGAGTGTTTGATGATATCTCTCCAATGCTCCTTGGGTCTGGGGATGGTAAGCTGAAGACAGGATCTGGCTGATGCCCAACTCTTTCAGAGACTGCTTGAAAACTTTTGACATGAAATTACTTCCCCGGTCTGACTGTACCGTCTTGGGCAGACCAAACTTTGTGAAGAACCCTAGCATTTCCTTAACCACGTTCTTTGCTGAGATATTTCTAAGTTGAATGGCTTCAGGATAACGAGTAGCCATATTAATCAGGGTCAACACATAAGAAAATCCTGAAGAAGTCTTAGGAAGAGGGCCCATAATATCCACCAACACACGGGTGAATGGCGCCTCAAAAGGAGGAATGGGAACTAGAGGTGCAACCTTTTCGGTCTGATTACACTTCCCCACAACTTGACAGGTGTGACAAGACTTACAATACCAGGAAACATCTCTGAAGATACGTGGCCAGTAGAAGTGTTTCAAAATGCGTGCCACAGTCTTCCTTACTCCAAGGTGTCCTGCCAAACTGGAATCATGAGCCACTCTAATGATATCCTGCCTACAAACACGAGGGATGACTACTTGATGTACAACCTCCCATTCACAGTCGGCTGATGCTGTTGGGGGTCTCCACTTCCTCATAAGTACTCCTGACTTTATATAATAACAAGTAAAAGCACTAGCTGACTCATCCTCACTGCAAGCAGAGTTTGCTAGACCTTTCAACTCATGGTCAGCAACCTGCAACTCAACCAACTCTTGACGAGACAAATTATCAACACTACGGGGTAGTGCCTCATCTGGTGAGTGGTCCAAATTAGCAAGAAAAGTGTCAGCTAGGATAACATCATCACCATTATCCTCTAAGTCACCAGTAACTTTAGACTTAGCCCTAGTGACAGCACATGCAGAGAACACGTCAGGGATATCACAATCCTGGGTCGCAGTCACTGGTTCACTAGACAACTGAGGAGCTGGACACACTTGACTTCCACCAATATCATTTCCAAGTAAGAAAGTTACAACTGACATTGGGCGTGTCTTAACCAACCCAACCATAACGGAACCATTAACAAAACCAGACTCTAAATTCGCTCTGCACAGAGGGACAGAGAAGTAATTATTCCCTACACCTTGTAAGATTACAGTTTCATCAGAGAAATTAACATTAGAGCCTAGAACACTGGTCAGCATAAGGGATTGGCAAGCACCTGTATCACGATATACTTTAACTGATTTCCTGTTATTACTGTCCAGAGGATTGACAAAACCATCAGACAGGAAATTAGCACATGAACTCTTGAGAGTGTTACCCACGTTACTGCTCAAAAGAGGAGCTTCATCATGAGAATTTAATTTACTCCTCAAAGCAGGTTCAGTTAACTCGGTTAAAGAATTCTGGGAACTCTCAAGGGTGGACACTAGACCAACTGACTGAATATTTAAAGACTCCTTTTTGTTCACATCACGCTGTCTCCTGAAACATTTCTCCGTAGTATAACCAAGCTTACTACAATAAGTACATTTACTTTTCTGAAATCTAGAGGTGGAGCTGGTATTTACTTCCTGAGAAACATCATCTTTATTCTCTTTCCTGTTATCTGTACTCTGAGTAGAGGCAACGTACTTACTCTCAGCTTTCCCTTTTTCTTTAGAATATCTCTTGTGAGTGAGAACATATTCATCAGCTAAAACTGCAGCATCAGCCAAATTATCTATTCTTTTCTCATCGAGATATAGGCTTACATCTTTATTAATACACCTTTTGAAGTTCTCCAGGAAAATCATCTGCTTAAATTTATCAAAATCAGAATTTACATTCTTAGAATTTAACCACTGCTCTAACAGATCTTTGATTTTTGCATACTCAACATGGGATTGCTTATCTTTCTTATAAGTTGTCCTAATTTTTACTCTATAGGCTTCAGGAACAAGCTCATAGGCCTTAAGAATCAAGCTCTTAACTACATCATAATTATCACATTGATCCTGAGGCAAAGATGCATAAGTTACTTGAGCTTTACCAGTGAGAACAGTTTGAAGGAGTACTGGCCAATACTTTTTGGGCCAATTAAAACCTGTAGCTACCCTCTCAAACAACTGAAAATACTTTGTTAAATCAGATTCATTAAAAGGAGGGACAAGTTTAACATTTTTAGCCACATCAAAATCATCAGAGCTAGATGATCCAGTTCCACCTTGTTTCATGCGATACTCATGGTCTGCCTGAATCCTAGCAAGTTCATTTTGTGCCTCCTGAATATGAGCCTGAGACTCAGCCTCCTTAGCACGTGCCTGAAACTCAGCCTCCTTAGCACGTGCCTGAAACTCAGCCTCCTTAGCACGTGCCTGAAACTCAGCCTCCTTAGCACGAGCCTCCTGCAGGGCTAGCTGTAACTTAGCTATTTCAATCTGCGTTTGATCATCTGGAGGAGTTACATTAAACAAGCTTTTATTAATCATGCCAACAATTTGAACTTTAGAATGATGAGAGTGAACAGCAATTCCCAATTGTTGAGCAACAAGCTTAAGTTCATTCTTTGTTCTGTTTTCTACATCACACACTGTTTGCACATTTGACAAAAAATCTTTGGCTTCATCAAGCGTAGTAATAGTAGACATCATGAATAAATCACAGTCACAAAATATCAAGCAATATCCTTATGATAATATCCTGAATATCCTGATAAGAGGTCGCCAAATTTATGTTACGGAACAGAGAGAGATAATGAACACTTCAGGTGAGAATTCTAAAATCACTACTGTCCCGCAAAGTTCCAGGTTCAAAACAAAAGAGTTAGGTAAAATTACAAGTTAAAGTTTAATGCTCAAACTAACAACAAAACATTCAGGACTCATAAGGATAATGTAATGGCAAAAAACAGGTTAAATATATGGTTAACTGCAATAGCCTCTATTAACACGAAATTAGCAAGAGTAAATTTAAGTCAGCCCTGATAAAATGAGAAAACCGGATAATGCTCAGTTAATGCAAGATATATTATTACAGATACAAAATATTAATAATAATGGCTGACATCAAAAATTCCACATGAATCACAAAAACCTTCCCAGGCCTACGAATTAACACCTTATGGTATACAGTACAAGAACAAAATGTAATAACACTTATACTCAAATTACACAGCAGCTAGATGGTTGGAGACTTCCTGAGCACTCACAAAAATAATAACAACTGTACAGGGGAGGACAGAGATGTGAACAAAATGAGGAGTAGATCTAAGTGGCAACCAATGCAGAGACTGAGCTCATTATATAGGGGCCGACAGAGCTTGATACAACTTGTAAGAAGTACGCGCAAATGAAGCCATAGGGGACAAAGAGTTGACACTCCTGCTCTGAACAACAGAAAGAACGACTTACTCTACTATAAGGGAGGAGAAGGGGAGAGTGAGGTAGAACATGGAAGCTTGGTGACTTTGGAAGCCACGAGGCGAATCGTGATCAAACATGCAGCATACTGTATGTTAGAATTATGGAAAGGATGATGAAATCATAGGCTATGTAACAATATATATATATATATATATATATATATATATATATATATATATATATATATATATATATATATATTCACTAGACTACACACAAGAGGTGCCTACCGCCGCTATGGGAAGCTATTTCTTTTTCCGCTGTATCAGTTAATTCCAGAATTTGCGGTGTTTCCTCCTCGGACAGTGCACGTAGTTTGCCATAGGCATATTACTGCAAATATCGGAAACTCACTTGAATACAAGAATATTCCTGTGTGAATAAACCAGTAATTACATTCGCCGAGAGGAAATAATTCGTAAGTTGATTCCTTGTCACCATCACATAAGGAACACAGGTGAGCATGGCAGGTTCCCGTTTTTCTCATTCTGAATTAGCTGTTTTGAGCGTATGACCAGGTAAAGGCATCCACACGTGGACGGCCTGAGCACGCAGAATTCGACTCCCCAAACACTCAGATATTATCACTAGCTTGCTTGTCATATTCTTTGGAGAGAGCCAAACACTATTTCTGTGTACATTTATGTTCTACACCATTGACAAATGTTTTGACCATTTGTCACTCATTCTTAGATGAAACCATACAAAGAAGAAAAAGGGAGAACGAGGGAGAAAGAAGAAAATGAGGAAAGGGGAGAAAGTAGAATGGAAAAGAAAGAAGAATAATAATAACGGCATCAAAAACTTCCCAACACATACACTTTTTGAAAGAGCAGAAAATAAAAAAAGAAAAATATGAAAGGGAGGGTACCAAACTGAAAAGGAGCGTACCAAACATGAATCCAGCATTAACTAGAGCTGGGTGGTTGGGGTGCCACTGCCTTAGTAAAAGCAGGATTCTAATTGGCTGACATGGATAGAGGGAGATTCTGATTGGCTGATCAGGTTAAAGAAGGTGGGTAATTGCCTGAGATGCGCGACAGGAGGCCTCGTTTCTGCAAATTTTCTTTACTGTTTCCAGTGTAAAACATCCAATAAACAGACATAGATATAGATAGACAGATAGACAAATAAACAGGCACGACAGACAGATATATATATAGATATATAGAAGTGCGTCACATGAGAGTTAAGCCACACCCCTTCTCCTCACTTGATCAGCCAGACTACTCACTCCATTCAGGCCAGGCTGTGACGTCATCGAATAACCAACGCCCAAATGATGAAAAATATTGTGCAGATTTTCTTCACTGTTTCCAGTATTATATGAGAGCGGTTGCTCAATGAATTGCAATGACCACAGCAGAACGATGGTCGCTCTTGTTGTGGCCTCAGGATCACCTGAATATGAACTCATTGGAGTGCACACTGAAGCTATCCTTCCACAATCGACCATCATCTTATGGGGGTATAGGAAGGTGCTGAGGAACGTTTTATAAACGGGCACCAGAGAGTTTCTTTTTATTTCGTGGAATGAAGGCTACGTATAACCCATGCGGAACGAAAAATTCTTAGCATTTCTTATACAAACATCCTTCAACCCCTTCACAAAAGGAGGATAGTGGACTGCAGTAGCAGGGCAACCATCCTGTGATCTACTGGATTTGGGTTCACATGAGCCTCGGGTAACAACAACAACACTCATAACCAATAGGAGATTATTACAACCATGGGTAGGAATTCTCAGACTAGAGTTTAAAAACAGAAGTGAATGAATCGTTCTCCTGCGGCCAAGATTCTTTTATTTAATTCTGACCATGACTAAGGGACTTTATTCAAAGAAGATTTTTGTGGTGAAAGTTAATATAGTACGGCATCCATGATGTTGCCTATCATCGTCAGTATCGGATATTTACCGTTGTGACCATATCATTCATAATGCAAACATCTCAGTCTATACATGGACTTTTTACACCCTTGACAGTGATCTCTGTAGTGTATACCGTAGTGATCTCTATAGCGTATAAAATTGATATGAATTACACATCTACTAGAAAAAACTGGGGAAAATACAGCTCACCAGCGATAAGTACCTGCCTCATGAAAACAGGGCTGTCAATATGGAATAGTTCCGGTATCCATCTTCTATTGTGTTTGAAAGAATCACACACAGTACGCACTTCAAGCTTTTTGAATTAGTATGTAATAAAAGTAGAAGGGATGGGAATAATAATACCTATCCCAGAGTCAGCCGTTGCCGTCCAGTCGAGGCAGTATCACAATGTGGGCCGTCTCTAGGCTGGTCAGTCCTGTCTTCACCAGCCCCTTTTACCTGTCTACATGCCACAAAAGTATTGATAATATGCTATCAGTTGGTTTAAAAGAAACTTCCATTCTTATATTGCAATTTTAATTTGCTAACGAAAGCAATATTCTTCAGCACACCAGAAGTTTTTTTTGCACATTACTGTAAAGAGTAAAATAAATAACGCAGTGTCAGGTTTACTTAATACAAGTAATATGGAAATGACCAAAACAAGGACGTATAGTCATTACCCATTAATGACACGGTCCACAGCGCTTTACCAAAGCTCAAGCACATAAAAGATACACATATGGACCTCCAGGAAATGGTGGAGTGCATCATGATGGACTTGGCCAGCAGGAACAGCACTTCAGTGGTGGCCGTGTGTGTTACCACCCAGCAGTGGTCGGCCCAGCGGTTGTCAAATCCCTCTGGCGGTGGCCAGAGGCTTGGATGTCAAGCACTGCTGTAGGTTAACCAAGCGTGTGTGAGTAAACCATTTTTAACTTTTGATAAGATCCCAGTCTTAAGGAGCTAGAGCAGGGCACAGGTGTCACCCCATAATTGTATGTGATAGTGTGAAGAGAGAGAGAGAGAGAGAAAGAGACGCAAACATTTTGTATATGTACGTTTTTTTTTTTCTTCCAGGGAGCAAAGCAAGTGTACTGTATTATACATCATTAAACAGGGAACAGTAGAATGGTAGAGCCCATCACCAAAATTACGGTGCTTTGGAAACTATCTGATTTACTGTAGTACACAAGATCTACGCACATCGAAAAATTAATAAAGTGGCTTTTCAGAATTCTCTATCGTGTTGCTGAGAGAAGCTGAAAAGTGTAAACTGAGTACCAAACCTGTTATTTCGGGATATTTAAAAGCTACATTTGATCTACGCACGTCATTGGAAAGCTTACGGAAACGTATTTGGTACAGTCTAAAGTACTTTTCTTTTTTTCTATCATATTACTGAAAGGAAAATTCCAGACTGAACATCAAAACTGGATTGCTTCGTAAATAATTAAAGCCACAGCATATCTACGAGCATCGCTAGAAAGGTAAAATAACATTAGCATCGGTGTTTGCTTGAACACGTTCGACACATTAAACTTGTGTTGCTGTTGTTGTTTAATCCCGGTCTGTTTGCTAAAGCCAACCCTTCGACCACAGATAAGACTCTGCTTCTGTGTGGCTGTCTTACAGGTACAGTAAAATAAATACACCTTGTTGGGAATCAGCTTCCCCTTGTAGTGAACAACCCCTTGCTGGGTCCTTCCCCACGGAGAGGAGCAGGGAAATATGAGAAGGTTTGGCTCCCGGGTGGACGCTGCTGCTGCTTCTATCCACCCACAGTACACAGCGCCACCACTTGTAGGCTCCTCGTCAGGGCCACAATGAAGTGTGAACGACTGCAGCTTCATATACATTAATACAAGGGATGAGTGTAGACAAGCTGTTCCCTGAAAGTTAAATATAAGGAAATGGACCATGTGATGGTGTTCAAGTATTCAGAAAGAGCTGTGATTAACTCTGGTTGCCTAAAAAATTAACTCAGTGAATGGGTAACATAAAGAAAGACTGTTACGGAGGGTTTGCGATCTGTAACAGGAAATACAATAGAAATTTGTACTTAGTAATAAAGAGTTTAACAAACCATTACACTTCCTCCAGCCCTGATGATGTAAAGTAGTGAAGCGTGGTCATGTTGAGAATATGAGAACAGAGGCAACAAGTTGCCTTAGCAGTGCAAGCGAAGTGATCTAGTGAGATACAATGAATGATGAGCCCATACGAGACGAATGAGGAGCAGTGGTAGAGGATGTGACCAGAAACAAAACCTATTTTGAGGAAAATTATCCTTATTAACAAAAGAAGGATGAAAGACTGACTATACTCTGTACAGTTTAACTTACCCTGAAAGTGTAATCTTTCAGTGCTAACACCTGAATACGATGCCAGTCTCAAAAAGTGTTGATGTAATGATAGAAAACAGCAGTATTGTCTTTCGCTGCCACTGCTGTAAGGGAATTCAGCTACGAAATAATAAAACTCTCCGCAATTTAAGGTGGATGAACAATAAGGTGTGTTGATTATTCTGGTGTGTGGAATAAGGTCATTTCAGTGCTGGGACAGCATTATTTGGAGGTCTTGTTATTGATACTGTCCTACTGGACATGATATCGGGAAATAACATGACAGCTAGATCAAGTGTTTTTCCTAAGCTGCATAAAAGTGTCTCGCGGGAAGTAGCAAAAATAAATGTCACCACACTATTAAAATGCCACTACTGGTATTGTTAATATTTGTATTCATATTGGACTAATAATAATCAATCATGAAGACAATAGGAAGGTCCCACACGAAATGAGTAATGGGCAATCTTAAATAAAAGCTATATATTTCTCTCAATTATTAATATTGAAAACAAAGAGTGTCAGTAACCAAACAGGATTTTGCCCCTGGCCGTCTGGTTGACCTGTGGCCATGGCCGAAAAAGTTAATATCTGGCCGTGCCGATGACAAGTGCTCACGGTAAATATTGAATGTCATCTCGATTTGCTTCATCGAGAGCGCCAGCCCACCGGTTTTATCAGAAAAATAAACAATACAAAAGACGTGTATGTTTATCTACTCATCCATCAAACTAAAATACTAATGGCAACAGTATTGTTGGTGTGTGTGTGTGTGTGTGTGTAAATATATATATATATATATATATATATATATATATATATATATATATATATATATATATATATATATATATATATATATATATATATATATATATATATATATATATATATATAATACTTCCCTTGTACCTAAGTGAGGCAGTAATCAGTAGGTTGAATACTACGTTTTATTCTTCCGGACATGGGGTGGGCAGAAGTGGAGTAGGAACCGCTTGCCTAGACCTTTTCCATAAGCGTATTGTGTGTGAAACATTACACAGCAAAAGGTGCTTTGTCACTAAGATGTGACATCCTCACACTACAGTTTGTTTGGAAGGGAATGGGAGACACTGTTTACATGTATCAGTTCTGATTTATGGAACATATTGGTACTAGTTCAGTACACTGCCGTGTTCGTAAAACAAAGCTGACCCTCAGCCACTTTCTTCCCGGAAATACCGGTTTTGAAAAATGGCCATCTGTTTTGTATTTAGCACAGGAATATCGTGTGCATAGGTAACACAATAAATTGTAGCGTGATTATTGAGCTGCGGCATCCACAAACTGGTTTGTGTGTGTGTGTGTGTGTGTGTGTGTGTGTTCCAGGGTAGGTACAGGGGGACTGGGGATATGGTGGTACTAATGACCTTTAATATCAATATGCTCGATCCTTGCCGTATGTTGGTTATCTGGTTAGTGTAGTGCAGCCTAAGGTTTCTTGGAAAATATTGACACCGTGACCACAAAGTGTTATGCTTTGAGGATGTGGGTGGATAGGGATAAGGTGGGAACTTAGAACATTGAAAACAAATCTTACTGTTCAAATAGACCTATCTATCTGTCTATCTATTGCCAGACGCCTCAATCCCGTTTGGGGTGGCCACAGACAAATCGCCTCCACGTCGCCCTGTCCCCCGCCATTTCACTGCCCTGCTCCCAACTCACACCCCTCTCTCTCATATACCTCTCCACCCCATCCCTCCATCTCATCCTCGGCCTCCCCCTCCCTCTTCCCCCCTCCACCTCGCTCACATACATTCTCTTCGTCAGTCTCTCACCCTCCATCTTCTCCACATGGCCAAACCACCACAGTGTGTTCCTCATAACGTTTCCTATCACATCCACATCCACACCACAACGCTCCTTTATATCCTCATTCGTCAGTCTGTCTCTCCATATGACTCCACAGGCTTCTCTTAAATAACTCATTTCCACTGCTCACACTCTTGATTTGTGTCCTTCCAACAACGTCCAAGCTTCACTTCCATACGTTAGAATTGGTATCACAATACTGTCATGTAGTAACTTTTTCACTTCCATGCTCACTTCCCTGTTTCTTATCACTGCTTTCATAGAACAAGCAATCTTTCTTCCCTGCTGTACCCTTTCAAGCACTTCACCCTCCAAACCTCCATCCTTACTCATCACACTATCCAAATACTTAAACGTACTCACATTTTCCAATTCCTCACCATCCAACCTCGCTGTACATTCACTGACTTCACCTCTCTGAAAGACCATCACTTTACTCTTCCCCACATTCACCTTTAGATTCCGTTTCTTACACACTCTCCCAAACTCATCCACCAAGCCTTGCAGCTCCCCTTCGTCTTCACTCAACAACACAGTATCATCTGCAAACAACAGTACAGGGAGTTTCCAAACACTATCCTCTCTCACCAGGGCCACTCCAACATCCACTACCCTACCTTGTACCTCTTTTATTACCCCATCCATGTACAGATTGAACAACCATGGAGACATGGCACATCCCTGTTTCAACCCAACCTTCAAAGAGAAAAATTCACTTAGTTCACCATCCACACGCACTGCAGCCTTAGCACCATCATTCATACTCTTCACAGCATTCAACAACTTCCCATCTACTCTATATATTCTTAATACTTTCCACAATCCTTGTCTATCCACCCTGTCATATGCTTTCTCCACATCCATGAAAGCCGCATACAACTTCTTTCCCTTCTGTAGAAGCTTTTTCACTTTTTCTAAGAATGAATAACTGATCTACACAACCTCTTCCCTTCCTAAAACCTCCCTGTTCTTCTCCAACTAATTCCTCTGTTCTTTCTCTAACTCTGTTAATAAGTATCCTACCATACACTTTTCCTAATATACTAAGAAGACAAATGCCCCTATGATTACCACACACTTCTTTTTCCCCTTTTCCTTTGTACATGGGAATAATTATAACTGACTTCCAATCCTCCGGGACTCTACCTTCCTCCCAGGCCAATCTGCACATCTTCCACATCCATTCTACTACTATCTCTCCCCCATGCTTCAGCATTTGACCACACACTCCATCAATTCCTGGGCCTTTCCCCAGTTTAACTTTCTTCATTCTTCCACAACTTCTATCCTACTGATTTCTTCCTGTCTTCTCATCTCCCTCCTTGTCCCAGCCACTTACACTCGCATTACTTCCATCCTGTATGTTCAACAATTCCTTAAAGTGTTCTCTCTATCTGCTCACTTTTTCTCCCTTCTCCACTAGTATTCTACCATTTTTATCTTTCACTCCCCTGCTAACTTCACTTCCACCCTATCCTACTCTCTTCACCTCTTTCCAGAACATTTTCTTATAGTCCCTCCATTTTACACTCAGATTCCTTCCAAATTCCTCATCCACCCTCTTCTTACTCTCTCTTACTAATCTTTTCACCTGTCTCTTTCATTCTGCATATAACTCTCTCTTCCGCCTCTCAACTTCTTCCACGCCCCTGTTTCTCATCCATTCATTGTATGCTTTCTTCTTTTTTGCGACAGCCTGCCTCACCTCTTCAGTCCACCACACTGTTCCTTGCACCCCCCTCCGTCTTCTCTTCCTCCCACACACCACATCACAAGCTGCACATATTTCTTCTGTAAATATCCTGCACACACCTTCCACGCCCCCCATCTGCTCCAATTCATATTTGCCCAATCGTTCCTCCACTTCTCTCTTATACTGCGTAATAAAAAGTAACTTGATTACAAAGATTCAATATAGTGTCTACATACTGCAGTGTATTGGAGGAGGCCGTGAAGGCGGAGAGATTGGAGGAGTTGTTCAAAAGCACGAGTTTTATGTACGGAACTTTAAAAACAGGTATGGAACAATGAGCTATTAATAAAAGGTGCTTAACTTTAAACAGTTTTTGCCGCACCAGCAGGGTCGGTTAAATCTAGCGTGTGTCCCTAACTTTGTTGCTGACTGGCTCACTGAACCTTTTTGAATAATGAAATCTGGCAAATTGTAACCGTAGGTTTCATCGGTCTCACACTTTCACTTACAGTACAGTACACTGAATCTGCTGCTTTCGCTTGGGTTCAGGCTTTATGGGGAGTGTATTGAGGGGTGAGAGTATTGGTGCATCTTGGCTGTGTCTGGGTGTGTATGAGGTTCGTGTGGTGTGCCTCTTTGTGTCTGAGTGTGTTTGAGGTTTGTGTGATGTGCATCTTGGTTGGGTGTGGGTGTGTTTGAGGTTCGTGTTGTATGCGTCTGGGGTGTGTCTGAGGTTTGTGTGGTGCGTATCTGGAGTGTCTGTGAATGCGTATTAGTTTCGTGTGGTGTGCATCTGGGATGTGTCTGGGGTTTGTCTGTGGGGTATGTTAAAAAATACAGGACACGTTTTAGGGTGTGTTGGATGGTGATAGCAATGGAGTACAAAGGACAGGAAACAGCAACCGACGTAATGGTGTTTTCGATTTTTTTTTTTTTTACAGACAAGACTAAGACCAAGATATGTAATTCTTTGTGGTGAAGATCAGTGTAGCAAAGCAAGAATCCCCCCCCCCTCTCTCCGTCCACCAAATCCTTCAGCCGAAGCCGTCAGGGAAGATTGAGGAGGACCATCATGCAGCATTGAAAAATTGCCATGGAAATTTATAGGAAAGATTTGGAAAAAAAAAAAAAAATCTTCTTCAGTAACTTAATGTGTAAGGGAAAAATAATATTATTTCGTAACAATAATGCGATGCTGCAGCACTTTCCATGATCTGAAAGAGGCAAATCGGTTAGTTAAATTTTTGTATTAATCAGCCATCAGTGTGTTTAACTGAGGATTCGAATCAGAGCCTTATCCAAGCCACTTTAAAATGTTTTATTGTATTACAGTCCACCACATTCCTTGGGACTTTGTTATATGTTGACAACTCCATTAAAAAAATAATATTTTTCTCCATTTGAGTATAATGTTATTAACCGTTCGACCGGTCTGTTGTGAAGTGCTTATCCACCACCGTATGTTTATGTCCTGTAAATAACGTGTATAATTTAGTCAGATCCACTCGTAGTCTGCACCTTGATAAGTTTAATAGCTTTAGCTCGTCAAAACGCCACATCATGTGGTTTGTTCATTAACCGCGGTATCATAATTTTGTTACTCTGCACTCTCTCTCTCTCTCTCTCTCTCTCTCTCTCTCTCTCTCTCTCTCATTTATCAGCATCTTCCTGTAATATGGTGACCAAAATTGAACGCAGTACTCCAGTTGTGGGCATATTAGGGAGTTATACAAGGGAAGAACAATATTCTCATACCTGAATTAGAATGCTTTGCCAATGAATCCAACTACATTGTTAGCTGTCTTTATTGCTTTGTTTTAAATCATATGTTATTCTTCGTAAATCTTTTTCTTGTTTTACATTCTCGAGTTGATTGTTATTCGTAGTTAACCTAAATTTTCATTTTACTCCCAATATACTATTGAATTAGACGCAGCTATCAAAAGTGTCCTTTTTGTACAGTGCTCATATGCCCCAGTTCTACAATAGGCCTACTGCGTGTACAACATTACATAAAAAAAAAAGATCGCCTGGTTCTTACGGTATGATATTCATACAATGATATGGTGTGATGGTGTGCCTACAGAGGTAGAGTACCCTCAAGCAGCTGCTCATCACATGTGTGTCACCCTAAAGCCTTGTAAAAGGACAGACTTTACCTTCATGATAGGCATGATGTAATATTTATATGTAAATCTGCACAACAAAATGCGACTTTGTTACTATGTACGCCACTCTTAATCTGTGATGCTTTTCTTTAGACATATGGTTGTTCTGTGTTTCCTGCTGGACAACAAGAGATGGCTTGGTTCATGAAATATAGTGTCCAGAATCTGTATTACATAAGGATGGTGGAAGGAAAGTGATAGACTTTGCCTTTACCACAGGCCTAATGTCTGTGTGTACTTGTAAAACAAAAAGTGAACCACTTATTGCGAGGCGGTGTTCATCAAATGTCATGCATCATGAGGAGTGGATGGGGGGAACTGGAAGGAGACGGGTGGGGCGGGGAAAAGGAGAATCTTTAAAAATCGACAGGTTTTCTCTTTATCACAGAGGCCTAATGAAGATGCAGATCTAAATGTCAGCCAGTTACTGGCATACGGCATCTGCAGTCTGTGATGCACAGCGGACGTGGTGATGGATATAAAGAATCATGAAATAAGTAAGCTTTGTTTAAACAACAGGACATTCGAGTGCAAAGTTACGCAAGCAAGGGTGGTCTGGTGACTGAGGCATTACCTCCACAAGACGTAATGTAAGACGGCAGACCTGGCGACATTCCACCAGAAACATACTAAGCATCTTTACACTGGAGGATACATACATCTAGTTCTTCACCCCTTCCCATGCTTTTTATCTCCCTTCTGTTGTCCTTCATTCCATTTTCACACCCTTTCAGTCGTCTTCGCTCCCTTCTCATATGCCCTTCTGCCTCACATCCTCCCTATCCACCTCCCCACCTCCCCACTCACCTCACACTCCCTCCCGGCTAACTGCTCCTCAAACACCCAAATCACCAGTGTCCTGAGTTACGACCCATAGCATCGCCTCTGCCCTATAAAATACCATGTCTTACGCCCACAATCCATTTCACACCCGCACCTCCTGCCTCACCGTAACGACCCAACCTGCCTCCGTTGCTCTGATGGATATTAGTCTCACACCTTCTAATAACACCAGCCAACCTTCCGCTTTTCTACCGGTATTTTCTGCTTTAAGTAGTTTAGTGTAAGTACACAGTATCGATTCCGGTAATGACTGTTATAACGCAGACGAGGCAGGATAAACGGTGCTCTAAAATTAAGTTATGGAGTTGACTTCAGAGCTTCACTGATTATGCTCATGCATGCTATTATTATTCACTGAAATTAGTGAGTGATAGATGGTAGAGCCCATACGCCCTCTTGGACATGGGAATGGTAAAGCCTGGTTATTAAACAGTCGATGCTGCCTTTGATGCAGACTCTATGCCTATCTATCTATCTATCTATTGCCAGACGCCTCAATCCCGTCTGGAGTGGCCACAAACAAATCGCCTCCACGTCGCCCCGTCCCCTGCCATTTCACTGCCCCGCTCCCAACTCACATCCCCCTCTCTCATATACCTCTCCACCCCATCTCTCCATCTCATCCTCGGCCTCCACCTCCCTCTCCCCACCTCCACCTCACTCATATACACTCTCTTCGTCAGTTTTTCACCTGTTAAAGGCTTTGTAACCTTAATTTAGATATGTGCAACTCTTAATTCTTGTAATATGTGAGTCTTGAGTTTTTATTTTTATTTTGATAATTGAAGAGCAGGAGGAGTTAAAGATGAATACAGGGAGTTGATCTTGATTTATAATCTTCAGAGAAAGTCTTAAGTTGAGCAGCGTATAATACAGAGACAATATATTTAGTAAGTCTAGTTGGACCCCTCTTCTTAACCTCCTTATCCCTACTACCTTCCGTTTCTATGGTCTATCTCCTTCTGAGCTCTGCTTCCTAAAGTCTGGAGTAGCAGGGGTCGCGTCACGTGTGTTACACTGTTGTTGAAATGTTCTAGAAGCCTGTGTGTGAGAATGTGTGTATGTGTGTGTATGGTCACGCGGCGTTGTTCGTGTGCCTATCATGCTGACACACTACCTATCTCATCCCCGGACTTGCTGCTTCCTGTGTATTGTCAACATTCCTTCACTTAGAGTTGCAAGCTCATAACCCGTTCCCAGGCTTGTCTGGTGCTCTGTCTATCTATCTATCTATCTATCTATCTATCTATCATGTTTTCTATAATGAATTGATTTATAATATGGAGTCCTGACATCGCTCGGTCACGCCGCTTGAGGTCCTCTTACAGCAATCATTATTGGCATATGCTAATCCATTAATACATAATAGTCTTCTTCTTAACTCTTCATAAATAATATTGATTATAATATTGTACAGGTATAATATTCATGGTAAATTGCAATGATCTAGTAATATTACATTTTAAACAAGTTGTATACATAATTGAATAAATGCACTAAAGTTAAACTATTGTACTGTAATACAGTTTGTAAATTGGTTACTGTAGTAAAATGCATATATGCAAGAAAAAAAAAATAGTTTAAAGTTAAGATTATGGTAAGAGCTATTAATATTTCATTTAAAGATAATGCTACTGGTATCTACTTCTATATCGTGGGTCATTATTCTTTGTATTTCTTTATATATATAATTAATACTATATACAAAATATGTACACTTCATTCAGGGGGGTTATATTGAATGTTTATTCTACCCCCACTAAATACTAACTCCAAATTTGCAATTCTTGCATGCATTCTGTGCATTGCGAACAGCATTACTGCAAATACAATACAGAAGATTATGGAGACAGTAGGTGCTGGGCTATACACATAATATGGGTTGAACATAATCAAACTCAAATCTTCCCAGGGCTTCATTGTTTCATTGATAAGTTGCATAGTTTCAAACTTAGGTGAAGTCAGCTTAATACTTGTGCTCATGTTTAAGTCCGTATCAGGCAGTGTGTGGAAATGTTTGTGTGTATGATTGAGGATGGCGTAGTGATTGATGGTGGATAGAGTGGACATGGATGGTTTAAATACCGCACAGTAGTCTGGTGCTATGTATAATCCTGAGGCTGAAGAATGAGATGGTGGTATATCTGGACAGACTATGTAAACTGATGTGTTATGAGTAAAATAAAAAAAACTGTGAGTGTCCAATGCGTTGATGGTGTACAAGCTTATCTGGAGCAAATGTGAAGTTGCAATGATGATGAATATTGTTATTTCTTATGATAGCCATTTCACAAGGGAGTAAATCAGTAGGCTGAAACGTGAAAATGTACGCAGGACAAAGATGAACAGCATGTAAGGATGTGCGGCACTTTCGTTCAATCGTTGATTCACTTGCGAAAGTGACAGTGTTCCGTCTCTTGGAGACCATGATGAGTTCGGTGTCTGCGTTGATGTTGATGATGACCAAAGTGTTATTATTCTTAGACGGGAAGGGGTTTATTTGGTATACTGTGAACAGGTCTTCAGTTATGAATGGTACATGAACTACTACTGATGTTGGTGTCAGTGTTGCTTCTAAATATGGATAATATTACATGAATTCCCTACTTCGGAACAAAGGCTTCAATTTATGTTTGCGTATGCCTTGACTAATTTTCTGACGTTCCTCATGAACTGGAAGTAAGTCAATTGTGATCTTGCCATCACCAGCATTCGAAATTCCTTGCATAAGTGCCCTGTAACGGACTCTAGTGTTGTCTAATTGTAGAAGAATTGTGTCAGTATGTTCTGTGATGATGGAGAAGTGTTGGAAAAGTGTTATGTTACCTTCCAGTTCATTTCTTTTATCCACACTTTCGAGAGCTATGTTTTCTGCCTTTTTTTCAGATTTTTCACAATTGTCTTCATTGCTGAGTTATGTCCTGTGATGAATTTATCTTGGTATGTTAGTACCTGAGCTATTTTTATTAAATTTGTTGTTTATTTCTTTCAGGTCTTCCACTGTAGCCAATCCAAAGATGTTCCCAAGAACTGCGCCAAGCCAGGTCGAACAAACCGCGCTTTTGGCGAGTACGTGTGATGTTGTTCTTGTTGCTCAATACCTCCGTTCCATAAGATAGGAGATCTTGGATCATGATGAGCATAGTTGACTTAGCCTGTTCTGTTTTCCATTTCGCTAACTTCACTATTTCATCCACTTCCTTTGTGTTATGTGCTTGTGAAACAGCCTCCTATCATGAAGTCCAGGGTTCGCATTGGTTTCGCGATATTTTCTAGATAAGAAGGTAATTCATACAAGTAATCCAGACTTATTTCAGTACTCATGACATCTTTTACGATTGAAGTCGTGGCCGTTGGAGCTATGAGGCATCCTTGCCGTACTATGTGTTGGGGGTCTAAGTTCGCATATCCTCTTGCTATGTAGAGGAGAATCCATAGCATAAGTCCCTTCATCGCTACCTACCGACAAAAAAAATTTATTAATTTTCTAATATGGTCATGCTGCGGTCGATGATGGTGATAATGTGCGTTACGGTTGATTAACGTAGAACAGTATCTTGATTGTTATTTCATTTATAGAAGGAGTTTAAATCGATATTTAGATCTCGTAAATAATGTACTGTAGATTTTATTGGAACAGTTGCACCTATCTTTGATTGTTTGGTATATGACCTTAATTTATTTTTGTAATTATTGTTGTTTTCTTGACTGGTTTCATGAGTTACGTTCGCTTGTTCGGTTGTATCCGAGGCTGAATAATTATTGGATAGTTCCCTTGAAACTCGTTTTAAACGGTCAATATGAACTTGTTTCTCTTCGCCACTAGACAGTGACTTAAGTAAAACATTGTTTGCTTTCATGTTAATTACCCTGTATGGACCCTCAAATTCTGGGGATAATTTATTGTCTCTCGTATGAATGATACCATAAACAATGTCTCCTAAGCTGATAGGTGAATCTATTGCCTTTTTGTTAAATGCCTCCGTCATTTCTTCCTTGGACATCGTTAATTGTTTTTTGACTCTTTTGTGTATGTCCTGGAATTCACGTGAACGGAGTTTAGAGTAATCATCGTAATTGTATATGGGCAGACTATCACCTAGGAGCTCATATGGTAGTTTTTTTTATCTGTCCCATATATATTGAAATGTGGTGTGTCACCTATGGATTTATTTATAGATCCATTAATTGAGGCTTCTACTCTGGGAATCCAATCATCCCAGCTTGCATAATTTTCATTGAGAACGTGTCGTAGCACATCTAATACTTTTTTGTTTTGTCTCTCTACTAACCCATTAGATGCTGGGTGATAGGCTAAAACGTTAACCTTTTTGATGTTGTATTGTTTACATATTTCTTATGAGATATCAGAATTAAATTCTCCTCCATTATCACTTATCAGTACCTTTGGGGTAGTAAAGCGACATATTATATTATCTGTTATTGTCTTTGCTACTGTCTCTGCTGTTTTATCTGTAATTGAAGATAAAATTACATAAAGGGAAAAATGATCCGTTGCTACGAATAGGTATTGGTTATTATTGTATGATAATGGCATCTTGAGTAAATCAACAACGACAACGTCCCATGGTTGATGTGGTACTGGGTAATTACACATTGGTGCAGGTGAAACTGGATATCCTTTGTGTTTTGAACATGATTCGCATCTGTCTATATGATTGTTTATATCTTTTCGTAATGTTCGCCAGTAATATAATAACTGGGCTTGTCTGAATGTCCTATCTTTTCCAGGATGTCCTGCATGTGGGTTATCGTGTATCGTTCCTAATACCTGGGGTATCATGTCATTAGGTAATACCAATTGTTTAGTATTTCTTTGCCGTTTTGGTTGTTTCGAGTTGATCTTGTATAAAGTATTATTGACTATTGCGAATTGGTCAAGTCGTACATGCAGTTTGGGTAATTGTATGTCATCTCCACTTTCTAACTTGTATATAACTTTAGACCATATTGGGTCAAGTCTTTATGCTTTTGCGATATCATCATGGTTTTGGATGTCCCCTTTGAGATCTAATACCGCGACCTGAACTGTGTTCGGGTTCCTAGATAATGTGTCGGCTACTATACTCATTTTGCCTTGTATATAGTGTATACTTACGTTGTAATTATCGATTGTACATTTCCATCTTGCTCTCCTCCCAGAGAGGAGTTTTTCTTAAAACATACCCACTAGTGGTTTATGGTCGGTGAATAAGTGTATTTCGTAACCATATACCAAATCTCGAAACTTTTGTAATGCAAAAACCACTGCAAGTGCCTCTAAGTCTGTAATGCAATAATTTTTCTCTGCACATTTTGTTTGTCTGCTGGCAAATGCAATTGGTTGATTCTTTCCTCTTTTATCTTCCTGCATCAGTACAGCCCCCAATCCTTTAACTGATGCGTTTGTACAGATAATAAATGATTTTGTGAAATCAGGATATGCCAAACAAGGTGCATTTGTTAGTTTAATTTTTAGATTGTTAAATGCTTGTTTTTGTTCTTTTTCCCATTGGAATATACCACCTTTTTCGAGTAGTTGGAATAGAGGAAAGACTATATGAGAGAATTGTGGTACGAATGACCTATAGTACTCAGGTAGACCTAAAAATTGTCTAACTTCGTCAGTCGTAGTGGGTTCAGGAAAATCTCTCACTGCCTGTAATTTGTCATCAGTGGTGTCAATACCATTAGAACTTAATTTGTGGCCTAAGAAATTTATTTCCTTAAAGCAAAATTTGCATTTAGAAAGCTTAATTTTTAAACCAGCATCACCAAGCTTTTGTAAGAGTAAGTCTAATTTCTTGAGATGTTCTGTAATATTTTTCGTTGCGATTATAATATCGTCAAGATAAACAAATATTCCTTGTCCTAAAATTCCGGACAATACGTAATTCATAAGACGCTGGAATGTGCCTGGGGCTGTCCTCAATCCCATCGGCATCCTTGTATATTGATAGTGTCCTCCATTTGTGGAAAAGGCAGTGTATTTACGTGACTCCTGTTCAACAGGAATTTGGTAATAATCATTTAGTAGATCGACTGTGGAAAATACATTATTTTCCGGTCCAATATTCTGTAGGATGTTGCTGAGCAATGGCATGGAAAATCGGTCTGGGATTGTGTGATTGTTTAGTTTAATGTAATCTACTACTGCACGCATTTCTCCATTTCGTTTGGGCACGAAGAATAATGGGGCATTCCACGGGGAGACTGAAAGTTCAATAATTCCAAGTTTTAACCTTTCATCGACATACTGATTTGCAAGTGTACGTTGAGATTGTGAGATGCGGTAGGCTGGTACGAAAATTGGTGGTGTAGCTGGGTGCACATTAATCTTGTGAATAATCAGGATAGTACACCCTAATTGTTCTCCGGGTAATGCTACGGTGTCCCTGTGTGTTTCCAGTAGGGTTAACAAATCATTTTCATCAAATTCACCTGAGTGAATTAAATTCTTTTTCATGCTTTCTCTATCCGTAGATTTTATCTCACTTGTCACTCCAGCTATAACTATTTCCTTCACAGGGGCGAGACATTTTTCAATATTAACTATGCAAGTCCCCTTTTTCAACTGTACTTCCTCATTCATGTGATTAATTATGAATATCTGTGTTTGCCCTTCGTTGTTCATCTGACATAATGCATTTTCTACTGACAATCCCTTTACTTTACATAATTCTTCTAAGACAAGAACAGTACTATTCCGTAATTTGCTCTTTATGGTAACTTTCATATAGGAATTAGGTGGTATAACTAAATCATTGGTGAGATGGACGGGAAAAACCGATAAATCAGTACTGTTACCTGGGTCTCTAATCCTGGAGGCTGGGGCTGATGGTGTGAGTGGATGAATACACTCATCTGTTTGTGTATGTTTGTTTAAGCTTTTAATATTACCAATTCTTTTTGGTTCTCTTTTACTAATCGGTGAGGGCTCTGATGGCATTTCCTCTATGAATTCATTGTCATAGTCTATTCCATTCATTTGTGAGAGTAAAGTTATTTTCTCTGTTCTCATGCATCTTAAGCCTAGTAACATATGAGCTTTAATTGCTAAGCTTTCAACGATACAGAAAAATGCAGAGATTGGTCTTGTAGTCTCTGTGAAACTGACATTTAACCTTATCATACTGTATATAAATCTAAATCAGCTTCTTCCAGAAAAGTTACTTTCTTCTTATTTCGAAAAAAAATTCTATTTATTTCTTCTTGTGTTATTAAGTTCACTGGAGAGCCTGTGTCTAAAAATAAGGACACGTTTTGATCCTCACATACAGCTGGTATCAAGATACACTCATTTCCCAACATGCCTTATCCTATGTGAATTTTAGACTTGCTTTTCTTTACGTTTGTTAGTTTTTTTTTCATGACTTGGTCTTCCCCCGATTTGAACATAGACAGTTTTTTTTCTACTGTTTTGCAGTTAGTGGTCCAGTGCCCTTGGCATCTATGATGCCTACAGTAGGGACCAAATCTTTGTGTCTTTTGTCTATCCTCTTTTGTTTTGATAAAGCATTCATTCCTTGTGTGTCCTGGTTTTGCACAATAATGACATAGAATGGACCTATCTCTTGACTGTGATCTACGAGGTGACTTCCCATATGTAGTGTTGTCTGTGGCGCGAGATCTGCTCGGGCTGCGCGGAAACTTATGAAACTGCCTGTAGCCCGGTGTTTTTGATCGTACCCTCAACACGTTTAGTTGTTTGCTCTGCCTGCTTTCGGGTCGCGATCGATTTTGTTCTCTGTTTGGGGTCGTTGTAGCTGTTTTCAGAGCTGATACTGTCTCAGGTACTCTCATTCTACTAGCATGTGCGTGTGTGTCGATCATCCCTGCTTTACTGCACTGCATCTCTACCTCGTTCATTAAGTCTAGGAAGCACATGCATGGAGTGTATGCGATCGTCTTGGCTATCTTAAGGGTCCTATCGGGTAATTTACACAAGGCAGCTACATAACCAGTGATGTCCACGACAAGGTCTGGGGACATCTTTCCATCATCTGTTATCCAGTTTGAGTTTTCTAATGTAGCTAATAATGTTCTTTTGATTGTGGAGACATCATCAGTTTATTTCAATGAGCATATGGTTTGTAGTGTGCTCCCTTACAAGATCTACAATCTTAAGTAATTCTGAGATTATACCTGGCAAAAAGTTCATACCTCCAGAAAATTTCTTCAGAAGTTCAGTTTTAAATTCATCATATGTCTTAGCCTTGTGGAGCTTATCTGACCTTAGTAAGTCGCCTGCCGGACATCGTTCGTGGCTTATCCAAGATGAAAAAATGGCAATTTTCCCTTGTTCATCTATTATATGTCTTTTGATAAAGATCTGTTCGCACTGATTGACCAATGAAATGACGTCAATACGATCTTTTTCTGTGCTAGAAAATTTCTGGGGAGGTTTATCCTCATGATAAATGTAAACATGAGGTGGGGATGTTTGATCCGCGGTATTGGTTGCGTGATTCATTTTCACTGTTTGCTCTGTTAATTTAACTTGGACTTGTTTATCGTTGTGTGAGGGAATAGTGGAATAGGTTCGGCCTGAACGGTGAACCTTGTTAAGTATATTGTCATATGTGTGCAAGTCAGAGACAAAGTCCTCACTTGCTACGTCAGAGGGGGTTTCCCATTCATCATCTAGAACCGACATATTTGTTTCTTGATCTTTAAATTGTGTTGAGTTTTCTACAATGGGTGTGTTGCCTTGGTGCTCTCCTAATTGTGGATCCGCTGTGGGCGTTACTTGTGTATCATCTGGTATTAACACGGGTGGGGGCGAAAATATCCCTGTCATTAAGGTCTGGTGTTATGAAATACTCTTTTTGTTTATGTCCTACCTAAACAGATGAGTAAATGAGTTGTAATAAATAATAGATAGTGAGTGTATAAGTGTATATATAGAAATAAATAAAGGAGTTGAACATCCCTATTTTTAGCACTGAGAAGAAATGAGTAAGTATAATTACACTCAGTTGATGCAGACTGGAGAGGTGTGTTGATGCAACTGTCGATCTTGGAAGAAAAATGCAGGGTTGAATGAAGATCTCTCGATATTTCTAGGGCTGTGTTGATGGACGATATTACTTAGGAAACTCCATGGCCTGGTGCATGTACCAGTTAACAGCTGTAGTCACAGGTGAACCTCATCATAGAACGTCGAATATCCAACTCAATACTGTGGAAATAAATGAGTATGAGTAGGAGCTATGTGAAAAATGAGTAATGAGTAGTGGGTGAGAAGTGCCTGGTGTCAGTCACACATTGATTAGCGTGGCATTGTGTCAGCAAACTCGCGTGGTGATGTCATCTTAGCAGATACACATGGTGACATCAGTTCCCACACTGGTAGCTGTGGTGAGTAACTGAGTAGCGATGCGTAACCTGGGTGAAGAAAGGTGAGTAAGATGCGTTATAAATGTGGCTCTGGTGTTTTGCTCTGTGTCTCGACCTCTGCATCAGCGATGGAGGTAGGCGGGAGAGAGTGTTGAGGTCTTTGTGCTTGTTGCTCTGGTCATTCTTTCCCTTTACTTGCTTTGTTTTTTATTCTTCTTGCTGCTGCTTGAAGTGCGTGAAGCTTATAGAGTTGTTTTGTATACTTGTTATTTGTAATTCGCCATTGCTACAGTATGCTCGTAGACTCGTAGGCGCATAGACTCGTATGCTCGTAGACTCATAGGCTCGTATACTGCCACCATTTAACCCGCCCCATCCCGACGTTTTCTGGGCAGTGGTACGCCCCAGTCCCTATATTTTTGGACCTTTTATTTTTTTTTGGCTCAAACTTCTGCTTTTGGTGAGAAACATCGAAAATTCATAGAGAAATCACTCACCTGTTGTTTAAAATACTCGCTCTTGGTACGAGTACCTCCTTACCTGACTGGGTTTTCTAACAGGCTGGAACCAAAGAAAACGAGTTCTATGGGAGGGTAACTATTTTATCCACTCATAAACAGAATTTATTTATTTACTTGGTACGAATTTATATGTAGTACAAGAGTATATTGGTTTTCAAACAGTAATATAGGAATTTTAAGCATTGTTTCACTCACTAACTCATCACCATTCATGATCCTTTTTTCCCCACATTACCTTATCATCATTTCTGACTGTTTCTTCCTCTAATGCTATGTAAACTTTGTCCTCCACATTGTCATCGATTGGAGAATCACTCTGGCCCTGAATGTCTTTATTGGCCAGGTCACTGGTAACAGGTGAATTGCCAAGACAATGGCTTGCAGGGGGGGGGGATAGGTTATGCGGTGTAAGGCATTGTCCCTGCTTGGCATAGAGGAATAGAGGAAGGTGTCCCGTGTATACATGGCAAAAATCACTCGCGAAATCACTTGCGAATATTGAAATGTTGCCGCGTTAATTCATGTCACCGGGACGTGAGTGCACATCATGTGCGGACGTTAATTCACGTCGCCGGGACGGCGCGGGTTAATGTTAAAAGATTTGTAGCCTTAACTTAGATATGTGTAACTCTTAATTCTTGTAATAGGTGAGTCTTGAGTTTTTATTGCTATTTTGATAATTGAAGAGCAGGAGGAGTTAAAAATGAATACAGGGAGTTGATCTTGATCTATTATCTTCTGAGAAAGTCTTACGTTGAGCAGTGAATAATACAGAGACAATACTTAGTAAGTCTAGTTGGACCCCTCTTCTTAACCTCCTTTTCCCTACTACCTTCCGTTTCTATGGTCTGTCTCCTTCTGAGCTCTGCTTCCTAAATTCTGGTGTAGCAGGGGTCGTGGCATGTGTGTTACACTGTTGTTGAAATGTTCTAGAAGCCTGTGTGTGAGTATGTGTGAATGTGTGTTTATGGTCACGCTGCGTTTTTCGTGTGCCTATCTTGCTGACACACTACCTATCTCATCCCCTGACTTGCTGCATCCGGTGTATTGTCAACATTCCTTCACTTAGAGTTGCAAGCTCATATCCCATTCCCAGGCTTGCCTGGTGCTCTGTCTATCTATCTATCTATCTATCTATCTATCATGTTTTCTATAATGAATTGATTTATAATATGGAGTCCTGACATCGCTCGATCACGCCGCTGGAGGTCCTCCTACAACAATCATTATTGACATATGCTAATCCATTATTACATAATAGTCTTCTTCTTAACTCTTAATATATAATATTAATGATAATATTGTACAGGTATAATATTTATGGTAAATTGCAATGATCTAGTAATAATACATTTTAAACAAGTTTTATACATATTTGAATAAATGCACTAAAGTTAAACTATTGTACTGTAATACAGTTTGTAAATTGGTTACTGAAGTAAAATGCATATATGCAAGAAAAAAAATTTAAGTTAAGATTATGGTAAGAGCTATTAATATTTCATTTAAAGATAATGCTACTGGTATAGCCTACATCTATATCGTGGGCCATTCTTCTTCGTATTTTTTTTATGTATATAATTAATACTATATACAAAATATGTACACTTCATTCAGGGGGGTTATATTGAATGTTTACTCTACCCCCACTAAATACTAACTCCAAATTTGCAATTCTTGCATGCATTCTGTGCATTGCGAATAGCACTACTGCAAATACAATACAGAAGATTATAAAGACAGTAGGTGCTGGGCTATACACATTATATGGGTTGAACATACTCAAACTCATATCTTCCCAGGGCTTCATTGTTTCATTGATAAGTTGCATAGTTTCAGACTTAGGTGAAGTCAACTTAATACTTGTGCTCATGTTTAAGTCCATATCAGGCAGTGTGTGGAAATGTTTGTGTGTATGACTGAGGATGGCGCAGTGATTGATGGTGGATAGAGTGGACATGGATGGTTTAAATAGCGTACAGTAGTCTGGTGCTATGTATAATCCTGAGGCTGAAGAATGAGATGGTGGTATATATGGACAGACTATGTAAACTGATGTGTTATGAGTGAAATAAAAAAACTGTGAATGTCCAATGAGTTGATGGTGTACAAGCTTATTAGGAGCAAAAGTGACGTTTCAATGATGATGAATATTGTTATTTCTTATGATAGCCATTTCATAGGGGACTAAATCAGTAGGCTGAAACGTGAAAATGTACGCAGGACAAAGATGAACAGCATGTAAGGATGTGCGGCACTTTCGTTCAATCGTTGATTCACTTGCGAAAGTGACAGTGTTCCGTCTCTTGGAGACCATGATGAGTTCGGTGTCTGTGTTGATGTTGATGATGACCAAAGTGTTATTATTCTTAGATGGGAAGGGGTGTATTTGGTATGCTGTGAACAGGTCTTCAGTTAAGAATGGTACATGAACTACTACTGATGTTGGTGTTAGTGTTGCTTCTATATATGGATAATATTGCTTGAATTCCCTACTTCGGAACAAAGGCTTCACTTTATGATTATGTGTGCCTTGACTAATTTTCTGACGTACCTCATGAACTGGAAGTAAATCAATTGTGATCTTCCCATCACCAGAATTCGAAATTCCTTGCATAAGTGCCCTGTAACAGAATCTAGTGTTGTCTAATTGGAGTAGAGTTGTGTCAATATGTTCTGTGATGATAGAGAAGTGTTGGAAAAGTGTTATGTTACCTTCCATTTCATTTCTTTTATCTACACTTTCGAGAGCTATGTTTTCTGCCTTTTTTCAGATTTTTCACAATTGTCTTCATTGCTGAGTTATGTCCTGTGATGAATTTATCTTGGTATGTTAGTACCTGAGCTATTTTATTAAATTTGTTGTTTATTTCTTTCAGGTCTTCCACTGTAGCCAATCCAAAGATGTTCCCAAGAACTGCACCACCCAGGTCGAACAAACCGCCCTTTGGGCGAGTATGTGTGATGTTGTTTTTGTTCCTCAATACTTCCGTCCCATAAGATGGGAGATGTTGGATCATAATGAGCATAGTTGACTTAGCCTGTTCTATTTTCCATTTCGCTAACTTCACTATTTCATCCACTTCCTTTGTGTTATGTGCTTGTGAAACATAGCCTCCTATCATGAAGTCCAGGGTTCTCATGGGTCTTGCGATATTTTCTAGATAAGAAGGTAATTCATACAAGTAATCCAGACTTATTTCAGTTCTCATGACATCTTTTACGATTGAAGTCGTGGCCGTTGGAGCTATGAGGCATCCTTGCTGTACTGTGTGTTGGGGGTCTAAATGGGCATATCCTCTTGCTATGTAGAGGAGAATCCATAGCATAAGTCCCTTCATCGTTACCTACCGACAAAAAAATCTAATAATTTTCTAATATGGTCATGCTGTGCTCGATGATAGTGATAATGTGCGTTGCAGTTGATTAACGTAGAACAATGACTTGATTGTTATTTCATTTATAGAAGGAGTTTAAATCGATATTTAAATCTCGTAGATGATGTACTGCAGATTTTATTGGAACAGTTGCACCTATCTTTGATTGTTTAGTATATGACCTTAATTTATTTTTGTAATTATTGTTGTTTTCTTGACTGGTTTCATGAGTTACGTTCGCTTGTTCGTTGTATCCGAGGCTGAATAATTATTGGATAGTTCTCTTGAAACTCGTTTTAAACGGTCAATATGAACTTGTTTCTCTTCGCCACTAGACAGTGACTTAATTAAAACATTGTTTGCTTTCATGTTAATTACCCTGTATGGGCCCTCAAATTCTGGGGATAATTTATTGTCCCTCGTATGAATGATACCATAAACAATGTCTCCTAAGCTGATAGGTGAATCTATTGCCTGTTTGTTAAATGCCTCCGTCATTTCTTCCTTGGACATCGTTAATTGTTTTTTGACTCTTTTTTGTATGTCCTGGTAATCACGTAAACGGAGTTTAGAGTAATCATCGTAATTGTATATGGTCAGACTGCCACCTTCTAGGAGCTCATATGGTAGTTTTTTTTTATCTGTCCCGTATATAATGAAATATGGTGTGTCACCTATGGATTTATTTATAGATCCATTAATTGAGGCTTCTACTCTGGGAATCCAATCATCCCAGCTTACATAATTTTCATTGAGAATGTGTCGTAGCACATCTAATACTTTTTTGTTTTGTCTCTCTACTAACCCATTAGATGCTAGGTGACAGGCTAAAACGTTAACCTTTTTGATGTTGTATTGTTTACATATTTCTTGTAAGATATCAGAATTAAATTCTCCTCCATTATCACTTATTAGTACCTTTGGGGTAGTAAAGCGACATATTACATTATCTGTTATTGCCTTTGCTACTGTCTCTGCTGTTTTATCTTTAATTGAAGCTAAAATTACATAAAGGGAAAAATGATCCGTTGCTACGAATAGGTATTGCTTATTATTGTATGATAATGGCATCTTGAGTAAATCAACAACGACAACGTCCCATGGTTGATGTGGTACAGGGTAATTACACATTGGTGCAGGTGAAACTGGACATCCTTTGTGTTTTGAACATGATTCGCATCTGTCTATATGATTGTTTATATCTTTTCTTAATGTTGGCCAGTAATATAATAACTGGGCTTGTTTGAATGTCCTATCTTTTCCAGGATGTCCTGCATGTGGAGCTATCGTGTATCGTTCGTAATACCTGGGGTATCATGTCATTAGGTACTACCAATTGGTTAGTATTTCTTTGACGTTTTGGTTGTTTGGGGTTGATCTTGTATAAAGTATTATTGACTACTGTGAATTGGTCGAGTGGTACATGAAGTTTGGGTAATTGTATGTCATCTCCACTTTCTAACTTGTATATAACTTTAGACCATATTGGGTCAAGTCTATGTGCTTTTGTGATATCATCGTGGTTTTGGATGTCCCCTTTGAGATCTAATACCGCGACCTGAACTGTGTTCGGGTTCCTAGGTAATGCGTCGGCTACTATGTTAATTTAGCCTTGTATATAGTGTATACTTGCGTTGTAGTTTTCGAGTGTACATTTCCATCTTGCTCTCCTCCAAGAGAGGAGTTTTTCTTTAAACATACCCGCTAGTGGTTTATGGTCGGTGAATAAGTGTATTTCGTAACCATATACCAAATCTCGATACTTTTGTAATGCAAAAACCACTGCATGTGCCTCTAAGTCTGTAGGGCAATACTTTTTCTCTGCACCTTTTGTTTCTCTGCTGGCAAATGCAATTGGTTGATTCTTTCCTCTTTTATCTTCCTGCATCAGTACAGCCCCCAATCCTTTAACTGATGCGTCTGTACAGATAATAAATGATTTTGTGAAATCCGGATATGCCAAACAAGGTGCATTTGTTTGTTAAATTTTTAGATTGTTAAATGCTTGTTTTTGTTCTTCTTCCCATTGGAATATACCATCTTTTTGGAGTAGTTGGAATAGAGGAAAGGATATATGAGAGAATTATGGTACGAATGACCTATAGTACCCAGCTAGACCTAAAAATTGTCTAACTTCGTCAGTCGTAGTGGGTTCAGGAAAATCTCTCACTGCCTGTAATTTATCATCAGTGGTGTGAATACCATCAGAACTTAATTTGTGGTCTAAGAAATTTATTTCCTTAAAGCAAAATTTGCATTTAGAAAGCTTAATTTTTAAACCAGCATCACCAAGCTTTTGTAAGAGTAAGTCTAATTTCTTGAGATGTTCTGTAATATTTTTCGTTGCGATTATAATATCGTCAAGATAAACAAATTTTCCTTGTCCTAAAATTCCGGACAATACGTAATTCATAAGATGCTGGAATGTGCCTGGGGCTGTCCTCAATCCCATCGGCATCCTTGTATATTGATAGTGTCCTCCATTTGTGGAAAAGGCAGTGTATTTATGTGACTCCTGTTCAACCGGAGTGTGGTAATAATCATTTAGTAGATCTGGGGACATCTTTCCATCATCTGTTATCCAGTTTGAGTTTTCTAAAGTAGCTAATAATGTTCTTTTGATTGTGGAGACATCAGCAGTTTATTTCAATGAGCATATGGTTTGTAGTGTGCTCCCTTACAAGATCTACAATCTTAAGTAATTCTGAGATTATACCTGGCAAGAAGTTCATACCTCCAGAAAATTTCTTCAGAAATTCAGTTTTAAATTCATCATATGTCTTAGCTTTGTGGAGCTTATCTGACCTTAGTAAGTCGCCTGCTGGACTTCGTTCGTGGCTTATCCAAGATGAAAAAAATGGCAATTTTCTCTTGTTACTCTATTATATGTCTTTTGATAAAGACATAATAGATTGACCAATGAAATGACGTCAATACGATCTTTTTCTGTGCCAGAAAATTTCTGGGCAGGTTTATCCTCATGATAAACGTAAACATGAGGTGGGGATGTTTGATCCGTGGTATTGGTTGCGTGATTCATTTTCACTGTTTGGTCTGTTAGTTTAACTTGGACTTGTTTATTGTTGTGTGAGGGAATAGTGGAATAGGTTCGGCCTGAATGGTGAACCCTGTTAAATATATTGTCATATGTATGCAAGTCAAAGACAAAGTCCTCACTTGCTACGTCAGAGGGGGTTTCCCACTCATCATCTAGAACTGACATATTTGTTTCTTGATCTTTAGTTTGTGTTGAGTTTTGTACAATGGGTGTGTTGCCTTGGTGCTCTCCTAATTGTGGATCTGCTTTGGGCATTAATTGTGTATCATCTGGTATTAACACGGGTGGGGGCGAAAATATCCGTCATTAAGGTATGGTGTTATGAAATACGCCTTTTGTTTATGTCCTAACTAAACAGATGAGTAAATGGGTTGTAATAAATAATAGATAGTGAGTGTATAAGTGTATATATAGAAATAAGTAAAGGAGTTGCATATCCTTCATTTTAGCACTGAGAAGAAATGAGTAAGTATAATTACACCCACTTGATACAGAATGGAGAGCCATGTTGATGCAACTGTTGATCTTGGAAGAAAAATGCAGGGTTGAATGAAGATCTCTCGATAATTCTAGGGCTGTGTTGATGGACGATATTACTCAGGAAACTTCATGGCCTGGTGCATTTAGTGGTTAACAGCTGTAGTCACAGGCAAACCTCATCATAGAACGTCGAATTTCCAACTCAATACTGTGGAAATAAATGAGTATGAGTAGGAGCTATGTGAATAATGAGTAATGAGTAGTGGGTGAGAAGTGCCTGGTGTCAGTCACGCGTTGATTAACGTGGCATTGTGTCAGCAAACTCGCGTGGTGATGTCGTCTCAGCAGATACACATGGTGAAGTCAGTTCCCACACTGGTAGCTGTGGTGAGTAACTGAGTAGCGATTCGTCACCTGGGTGAAGAACGGTGAGTAAGATGCGTTATAAATGTGGCTCTGGTGTTTTCCTGTGTGTCTCGACCTCTGCGTCAGCGATGGAGGTAGGCGGGAGAGAGTGTTGGGGTCTTTGTGCTTGTTGCTTTGGTCATTCTTTTCCTTTACTTGCTTTGTTTTTTATTCTTCTTGCTGCTGGAAGTTGCGTGAAGATTATAGTTGTTTTGTATACTTGTTATTTGTAATTCATCGTTGCTATTGTATACTCGTAGACTCTTAGGCACGTAGACTCGTATGCTCATAGACTCGTAGGCTTGTATAATGCCACCATTTAATGTTAAAAGCTTTGTAGCCTTAATTTAGATATGTGTAACTCTTAATTCTTGTAATAGATGAGTCTTGAGTTTTTATTACTATTTTGATAATTGAAGAGCAAGAGGAGTTAAAGATGAATACAGGGAGTTGATCTTGATTTATTATCTTCTGAGAAAATCTTAAGTTGAGCAGTGAATAATACAGAGACAATATACTTAGTAAGTCAAATTGGACCCCTCACCTCCTTTTACCTACTACCTCCCGTTTCTATGGTCTGTCTCCTTCTGAGCTCTGCTTCCTAAATTCTGTTGTAGCAGGGGTCGTGGCACATGTGTTACACTGTTGTTGAAATGTTCTAGAAGCCTGTGTGTGAGTATGTGTGAATGTGTGTGTATGGTCATGCTGCGTTGTTCGTGTGCCTATCTCACTGACACACTACCTATCTCATCCCCTGACTTGCTGCTTCCAGTGTATTGTCAACATTCCTTCACTTAGAGTTGCAAGCTCATATCCCATTCCCAGGCTTGCCTGGTGCTCTGCCTATGTATCTGTCTATCTATCAATCATGTTTTCTATAATGAATTGTATTTATAATAGGGGGTCCTGGCACACCCTTCATCCTCTCCACATGGCCAAACCACCTCAGTGTATTCCTCCAAACGTTTCCTATCACATCCACATCCACACCACAACGCTCCTTTATATTCTCATTTGTCAGTCTGTCTCTCCATGTGACTCCACAGGCTTCTCTTGAATAGCTCATTTCCACTGTTCTCACTCTTGACTTGTGTCCTTCCAGCAACGTCCAAGCTTCACTTCCATACGTTAGAGGTATCACAATACTGTCATGAAGTAACTTTTTCACTTCCATGCTCACTTCCCTGCTTCTTATCACTGCTTTTAAGGAACCAGCAACCTTTCTTCCCTGCTGTACCCTTTCAAGCACTTCACCCTCCAAACTTCCATCCTTAATCATCATACTACCCAAGTACTTAAACGTACTCACATTTTCCAATTCCTCATCATCCAACCTCGCTGTACATTCACGGACTTCTCCTCTCAAAGACCATCACTTTACTCTTCCCTACATTCACTTTTAGATTCCGTTTCTTACACACTCTCCCAAACTCATCCACCATGCCTTGCAGCTCTCCTTCGTCTTCACTCAACAACACAGTATCATCTTCAAACAACAGTACAGGGAGTTTCCAAACACTATCCTCTCTCACCAGGGCCACTCCAACATCCACTACCCTACCTTGTACCTCTTTTATTACCCCATCCATGTGCAGATTGAACAACCATGGAGACATGACACATCCCTGTTTCAACCCAACCTTCAAAGAGAAAAATTCACTTAGTTCACCATCCACATGCACTGCAGCCTTAGCACAATCATACATACTCTTCACAGCATTCAACAACTTCCCATCTACTCCATATATTCTTAATACTTTCCACAATCCTTGTCTATCCACCCTGTCATATGCTTTCTCCAAATCCATGAAAGCCGCATACAACTTCTTTCCCTTCTCTAGAAACGTTTCCACTATAGATCTAAGAATGAATATCTGATCTACACAACCTCTTCCCTTCCTAAAGCCTCTTTGTTCTTCTCCAACTAATTCCTTTATTCTTTATCTAACTCTGTCAATAAGTATCCTACCATACACTTTTCCTATTATACTAAGAAGACAGATGCCCCTAAGATTACCACACACTTCTTTTTCCCCTTTTCCTTTGTACAAGGGAATAACTATACCTGACTTGTAATCCTCCGGGACTCTACCTTCCTCCCAGGCCAATCTGCACATTTTCCACATCCATTCTACCACTATCTCTTCCCCATACTTCAGCATTTCACCACACACTCCATCAATTCCTGGGGCTTTCCCCTATTTAACTTTCTTCATTGCTTCCACAACTTCTATCCTAATGATTTCTTTCTGTCTTCTCACCTCCCTCCTCCTCCCAGCCATTCCCCAGCCACTTATACTCGCATTACTTCCATCCTGTATGTTCAACAATTCCTTAAAGTGTTCTCTCCATCTGCTCACTTTTTCTCCCTTCTCCACTTGTAATCTACCATGTTTATATTTCACTCCCCTACTAACTTCACTTCCACCCTGTCTTACTCTTTTCACCTCTTTCCAGAACATTTTCTTACAGTCCCTGAACTTTACACTAAAATTCCTTCCAAATTCCTTATCCAATCTCTTCTTACTCTCTCTTACTAATCTTTTCACCTCTTTCTTTCTACATATAACTCTCTCTTCCGCCTCTTAACTTCTTCCACGCCTATATTTCTCATCCATTCATTGTATGCTTTCTTCTTTTGTGCCACAGCCTGTCTTACCTCTTCATTCCACCACGCTGTTCCTTGCACACCTCTCTGTCTTCACTTCATCCCACACACCACATCACATGCTGCACATATTTCTTTTGTAAATATCCTGCACACACCTTCCACGTCCCCTATCTGCTCCAATTCATATTTGCCCAATCGTTCCTCCACTTCTCTCTTGTACTCTGCCTTTTTCTCATCCTGTTGTAACCTTTCCACTCTCCTTACAAATACTCCTTCCCGTCCCTCCTTCCTTCTATTTCTCCATCCTAATTGGACCTTGATTCTGGCCACCACCAAGTAGTGGTCAGAAAGTCCACCCCTCCAACTTCTATAAGCTCTTGCATCCATTACACAATTTCGCATCCTTTCATCCACACACACATAATCAACCATAGCCTTCCTTTCATTCAGTTCACCAACAACCCTTCTCATCACTCGCCATGTATACCTGTGGATCATCTTGTGCCTGAAGAGGTTATTGGCTATCACCAACCCCCTCCCAGCACTAATGTCCACTAACTCACTGCCATTCCCATCTATCTCAGCAGGCACACCCCACTCACCAACTATACCATCCACCTTCACATTCCCTACTTTACCATTCATATCACCGATCAAAAGCACTCTCTCATTCCTCCCAAACTTTTCCATGCACACTTCCACATTTGTCCAGAACTCTTCTCTCCCTCTGCTTGCACGATCTTGCGTTGGCGCATACACACACACAATCGCCCACATTTGTATTCCAACTTTTAATCTTACCCACACAATCCTTGACCCAACTGATCCATACTCTATGCTTGAACTTGAAAATTCACATCATTTAGAACAAGAACAAGGGTATGAAGAAAGCTTTTCGATTGCACGAGGGTCACTGAGTTAGACATTCATTTCTTACGAGTCACAGTCTTCATTCAGAATAAATATGCAACTATGAAACATGTGTACGTGCAGGTGCCAAGTTGTACTGAAAAGTGAAAATGGACACAAGAGACATGAATTTCCTTTAACCCCTACACCGCGGGCTTGTTTACCAATGACTTGCGTGTGCCGCGGGGTTATTTGGGCTCCGACAGACTCTCAAAAAATATTTGCCAAAAGTCAGTTATTAGTCCTAGAATAATAAAATTACATATGCTTATGGCACATACCTTCAGCTTTCTCCTGGAATGATTGTTGAGCCTTCGTCGGTTACCGTAGGACTTATGGAGACCTCTGAAGTAGGGTAACGAAGTCTCCACTTTACACTTCCCGACAACCCATAATATGATTACCACAGCCAGATACAAACACTATAAACACTATTCTACAATTTTCAAGTAGTTTGGGATCCATACTAAAAAAAAAAACACTGTGAAAGCAATGGAAATTACGAGCGCGTTTGATCGTCGCACTGGCACTAGTTCGCTCTTGGTAGTCTGTCATTTATTATTCATAAAACCCCTCACACTTTATATTTCTATTACTATATAACACTTATATATATCTGCAGTCTTTATTCATAAGTTTCCTTCAGTAGTATTAATTTATTGTCACTGTAGGGATTCAATTTCTTTCAGTAAAATACGTAGCATTCACTTTCTCGTCCTGTATACTGGCATTGAGAGTGAATGTCACTTTCATCTTCACTCTCATAATTCATAGCATTCAGACAAGCTAGAGTGAAACTTTCACTTTCATTACTCCTAGGGTATATACTCGTATTCTTATAATACTACTCATTTACATTTCTATTTACGTTCTCTATTTTATTTACGTTATTTACATTTCTATTTTATTTACACTGTGTTGTGCACTGTCACTTGAAATAACTTATAAAACTATTTTCCGTTGTTCACGTATATTTACATTCATTACTTTCACTTGCTGTTTACACATTATTTACAATTCCACTTGCACTGTTTTACTCAATAGAAAGATCGTAGTCACTCTTTTATCAATTGTCAGCCCTTTACCTCTTTCCACACGAGGTTTAGTAGGGGGTAAAGGTCACAGGGCCATTTGCATGGGGGTGAAAAAAGGCCTTGAAGTCAGCAAGAAGAAACATACGTACTCTCGCTTTGGAAGTTGAGAGTAACCTGATAACGGAGGGCCAGCGTGGAGGCCTGCTAAGGGGTTATTCAGAGTTACCAATATTACTTCTTGAAACAGCTAAGTCTAGCACTGATATGATTGGCAGGAAATCTAGACAATACATTATAAATTTGGTAGTTCCAGGTGAATGTAAATATAACTTAGGCTTCTCCCTTCCCTCCTTACATTTATATTTATTTCGAAAATAGATTAGAGGCCTACTTAGGAGATATATATTCAGAGCTACCAATGTTAGATCTTGAAACATCTTTGTTTAGCACTGATATGATTGGCAGGAAATCTAGACAATACATTATAAATTAGGTAGTTCCAGGTGAATGTAAATATCACTTAGGCTTCTCCCTTCCCTCCTTACATGTATATTTATTACGAAAATAGATTATAGGGCATATTTCAAGGAAAAAAAAACAGCAAAAATTAGCGAACGAGTGCACGTGAGGTGTTGTCAGGTGATAATTAGCCAATTCCAGGTGTTTGGCACTCTCACTTACCTTATTTCTTTCTTGTATATATTATTTGGTATAAGAATAGGACATAGGGCTTATTTCAATGGATGAAATCAGTGAAAAATTCCAGGGAAGATTTACTTAGCGTAGCACGGCCGGGCAGGCGAGAGGATAGGGTAATGGAGGGGGGGTAGGGAGGGGAGTCAAGAACGGGGAGAAATGGCTAAATTGTCAACAATGGATGGGAGTACAGATGAGATTAGGAGTGCTGACTAGTGTTGGACATTGGCAGTACTGATAGATGATACAAGCCCCCACTTGGAAGCCCGGGTGAATTCAAAATAACACAGAATCACAAAAGCGACGCCCCGCGGTATGATCCCTTGCTCCCAAGCGTCACGAAAGTGACGCCCCGCGGTTAAGGGGTTAAGATGCTGTTCAACCTGGGAACTAAATTCTCTTTTTTAATTGCGGGTAGACAGAGTATGTTAACCATTATATCACCCTCACTCAGATACAGTGATGGGATTGAAATTGGTAAAACGTGGGTTTGGCTACAACTGTGTAGTGGACAACAAATATGTCGCCTTTCCTTCTCCCTCTACGAAATTTGAAAATCATTCTGTTCAATATGCCACGAGATTTAGCGCAGATCGCTGTCATCAGTGTTGTTTGTTTTAGATTCTGCAGACGAATTTTCAAAGCCCATGGGGAAAACATTAGGAGATGCTACAGAAACAACAATTTCGTCTCTTGTTTCACTTCTTCCCATTTAGGGCATGTCTGCTACATTTCTCTCGAATACGTCATTGGAAAGAAAAACATACATGTCTGCTTTCAACTTAGCAGCATTACATAGCAATGGAAAGTGAAGTTTAGAAGACATGAACTATAACCCTCTCAGGGTCACTCACACGATTCACGTTTCATGTGGATTGTTCTAAAGATGTTCAGTCACTCGAATTGTGTTTCCAAGAACAAAAAAAATTCCAAAAATTAAGTTTCTGGTGGATTTGCGTCAAATTTTAACACGTAGTGAGCGCAGCGCTTTCCCATGGTAAGGCAACATTGAGCTGGCTCACGGGGCCCAGCACGTAGTGGTAAACATCAGTCTCTTCCAAACAACCAGGCGGTGAGGTTGCGTCACGTTTACTGTCCCTATAAACTCCTACTAATTCTCCCCCTCCTCCCCAAGCCGAAGCCCCTATGGACTCAGTGTGATAATCCAATATTTGTGAGCATATTTGTATGTGATATTGTCGATGGAACATAGATATATGTCACGAAAAGGAATTGTGTCTGTTATCAATCGTTAGGCTCAGAGGCGATATGCGTGTTCACTCTTGCGGAGTTTCACCTCCCACCCTCCCCAAGGCCCTATGGCATGATTACAAATACATATATAATGAAGCCAATGCCTAAACTGTATCTTGTGTGAAAGATATTGTGCCTGGCTTGGTGAAATTATGGAACTAGTTAGTGTTATGGACGCCATGAACCATAGTGTGGAATGGGGCAGGCATCACGTACAGATTTTATAGTCGGGAAGGGAGAATTAGAGGTGTTTAGGGATGGAATTATTGTGATTCTGATAGTGAAAATGCTTATGGAATTGTGTGAAATATACATCAAACATGCTGCAGGTCTTCGTGAAGGAGTGTGGTGTGTGCCAATACAATAGAGTTGCATCGTACTCTCCCGGCAAAGGATGCTGCATCACAGTCACATTGAACTGTAGTAAGGAAGGGAATAATTGCGGAGGTTAGGGTGGAATCATTGTGGTAGTCATGTATTTGTGTATAATATTGTGTGAAGTGTAAGTGAAATGTGCCACGTATCCTCATGACGGCATAAATTATGGTGCGAAGCGTAGGTGAGCAATACTTTAGCGGCAGGTGTGCTTTGAAAGATAACGATGCCAAGGAACGAGGGACATCATTGAACAGATACTGTACCTTGGTCTGACATTTAGTGATAAATTATACTTTATATAAAATATATGTGAACTGTGCCGCATGTTTTCGTTTAGGTGTGTAGAGTAGGTGAACGGTACTTTAGCGGCAGGTGTGCTTTGAAAGGTAACGATGCCAAGGAACGAGGGACGTCACTGAACAGGTATTGTACCTTGGTCTGACATTTAGTGATAAATTATACTTTATGTAAAATATACATGAACTGTGCCGCGAGTGGTTGTTTAGGTGCGTAGCGTAGGTGAGCGGTACTTTAGCGGCAGGTGTGGTTTGAAAGATAACGATGCCAAGGAACGAGAGACGTCATTTAACAGGTACTGTACCTTGGTCTGACATTTAGTGATAAATTATACTTTATGTAAAATATGCCTGAACTGTGCCGCAGGTGTTCGTTTAGGTGCATAGTGAGTGGTACTTTAGCAGCAGGTGTGCTTTGAAAAGTAATGATGCCAAGGAATGAGGGACGTCATTGAACAGGTACTGTACCTTGGTCTAACATTTAGTGATAAATTATATTTTATGTAAAATATACGTGTACTGTGCCGCGAGTGATCGTTTAGGTGCGTAGCATAGGTGAGCGTTACTTTAGTGGCAGGTGTGCTTTGAAAGGTAATGATGCCAATGAACGAGGGATGTCATTGAACAAGTACTGTACCTTGGTCTGACATCTAGTGATAAATTATACTTTATGTAAAATATATGTGAACTGTGCCACAAGTGTTCGTTTAGGTGCATAGCGTAGGTGAGCGGTACTTTAGCGGCAGGTGTGCTTTGAAAGGTAACGACGCCAATGAACAAGGGACGTCAGTTGACAGGTACTGTACCTTGCAAAGCTGGGCAATCACGGACGTCAGTGGACAGGTAGTGTACCTTTCTAAAACAATTGTTGAAATTTATGATTCTTGTCTATTATGTTTGTGATATGTGCCACAAGTGTTCATGGAAAATATTGTATCATGTGTTGGGGGAACGTTTGGGGAAAGAAGGGGAAAAAATGTCTGCTGATATATATATATATATATATATATATATATATATATATATATATATATATATATCATACACCTCTACATGTCACCACTTCGGCACTAACACCTACCGTCCATACTGAATACTTGCTAGGGCTGTCTCATACAGGACTGGTGTATTGGTATTAGGGGGGGGTATTTTTATATGTCGGCGGGTCTTCTGGTAGATCGGTAAAGTATGCCTGTTATGAAATTCAAATCCTTAAACTGTTCCCTGCCCCAGCGGGGATTTGAACCTGGGTCTGGTAGGACCGCAGGCCACCTCTCTACTGACTGAGCCACCGCCTTCCCCAAATATATATATATATATATATATATATATATATATATATATATATATATATATATATATATATATATATATATATATATTAATATATATATATATATATATATATATATATATATATATATATATATATATGGCACACACCCATGAACGCCAGTGAACAGTTATGAGACCGTGAAAAGACACTGAAAAGTTATCTTTTATGTGAACTGTTCGTAAAAGGTGCAGCGACTTGCTGTACAGAAAGATATAACATGCCGTGTATAGTGCTACTCTCAATGGAAGGTGTTGTGTGACAGTGAATAATAACTCTTATTTTTCAGCAGAGAACCTTAAAAGCTCATACCTGACTTTCTGTGTTAGTGCTTGCCAAAATAGAGAAGAAAGGTCTGTCTTCTGACCAGTGGCAAAAGGTTCTCTTTGAGGTGGAGACCGAGAGCGAAGTAGAGAATGAGCTGAGCGATGTTCCAAGTGAGGAGGAATGGGATGATGTCCAAGAGGATTACCCTCGGGCGGCATTGCCCACACTTCAAGAACAACGGGAGCAGACACCACCACCACCAGTGTCAGGACTATCGGCCCAATCATCGTCTTCACTTGGATGACAGACATTGCCTTGGCTTGGACCTCTCGCTCCTACAGCCATCGTGGTCTCTCCACCTCAAGCCTCCAGTTCCCCCTTGGCCGAACCTATGTCACCGGAAGCAGGGCCTAGTTACACAACACTGGCATCTGCACGGCGCTCATTGTCTGCGGCACAACTTGTGCAGGAGGCGACTGTGTCGTCATCCTCTGCCTGGTCGACAAGGGCACTGTCTCCAACAGCAAACATCCCCCCTGACGTTTTCCAGCAGTAGGAGACAGTCTCGTCCTCCTCATCGTTGGAACCCTCACCACCTCGACGAGGCCAGCGTGGTTCATGGCCTGGCTATGGGGGGCGGCCAAGGGGTGTCTGAAGAGGAACAAGGGTGTTGGTATGCCGACCCACTGTCACCACTGCAGGAGGTGTTGCTGCAACAGATCCATGATGGAGCAGTGGCCCTTTCACACCAGCTAATGGGCCCTTCACAGGATCCCCAGGAATGAAGGTTGATCCGCCAACAACTCTCAAGTTCTTCCAGCTGTTCTTCACGAAGGAGTTGTTGACGTATTTCACCCACGAGACCAACAGCTACGCATCATTCCTGGGGACTGTGTTGGATGCATGGTTCATCTGCAATGAAGAGGATATGGCCAAGTTCCTGGGGGTTTACTTTTTCATGGGGGTGATGAATCTCCCGAGCATCCGGCACTACTGGATGAGATCTTGCCTCCACAACTACCCCCTCTTTACACAAGTGATGAGTGGAAGGCATTTCAGGGTGATCATGAAACACTTCCATGCCTTCAATTCACTTGCGATACCCCAGGACAATGAAGACAGCCTCATCAGGGTTCGCACGGTGATGGAGTATCTCCGTCAGCAGTTCTAGAACACCTACTTACCCGAGGAGCACCTAAGCCTGGATGAGGGCTCACTGCCATGGAAGGGGCGCCTAAGCTTCCGCGTGTACAACCCGATGAAGCCCTCAAAGTATTCCATCAAGCTGTATTTCCTGGCTGAGGCTTCCTCGGGTTACATCTGGAATTTTGAGGTGTATACGGGGCAGAAGAGGGCGTTGGAGACCACCATGTGGAGCCTCGTAGAACCGCTGAAGGATCAGGGATACAGAGTTTACATGGACAACTATTTTAACTCTGTATCCCTGTGCGAACGCCTCTTCAGTGCAGGAACCTACTTGTGTGGGACCCTAAGCCTGGCAAGAGGAGCACCAAAGCAGCTGCAGGACATTGCCAGGACCGCAAACCTGCCAGTGGGGGGCACAGCCAGTGACAGCGATGCACAAGGACAATGTGATGGTGTTGCTGTGGAGGGACAAGCGCATTGTCAACATTGTCTCCACCTTCCACAGCACAAGCACCATCCAGAGGCAAGTTCGAAGGAAGACCAGGGCTCCTGACAGGAGGAAAACCTATGTCCAGAAGACCGTGGACAAGCCCGTCGTGGTGGATGACTATAATTGACACAAGGGTGGGGTGGACCATTTTGACCAGATGGTCCAATACTACCCCATCCAGCAGCAGACCGTGAAATGGACCAAGATCACCTTCTACTTCATCCACATGGCCATTTTCAATGCATTCACCCTGTTCAAGAAATGCTCACGCGGGTCAGTCAGTCTGCTCGAATTCATGGAGGAGATAGTGGAGAAGCTCCTCTACTTTGATGAAGCAAACTGGGCCGCATCAGGGCAAGTCATCCACCATGCCCCGAGCTTCCAACCCGACGCCCAGCAGGACATCCAGCACCTGTGGTACCTGCTGCAGCGCCAGCACAGGTGCCATCACCACCGGCTCCTGCACCAACACCACCATCTCCAGGAGGAGGGCCAGGACAGGAGTCAGCACCACCATCGCCTGCAGGACCAGCACAGGTGCTGAGAGAACCTTCACTGGTTCTTGGTCCTTTGGGAGAACCTGCCGCCGCCGCCATGCCCCTGCCTGCAGCTGCACCTCCAGGACAACAGGACCGGCGAATGCCAGGAGAACATCCTGCCAAGTGTCGTCGTTTCATCGATGACAGAGTGCGTTTGGATAAGACACTGGGCCACCGACGGGATAGGATCCCCAACTGGAGGAGGCTGCAGTGCACCCTGTTTTCCCTGGTGAAGATGAGGAGGGACACAAGTCACATGTGTCCTGTTTGTGATGTGGCACTGTGCATGGGTGAATGCTTCGAACGGTTCCATGCCGAGTGAAGTATTCCTTAGTGCAGTGTACACACACGCGCACACACACACACACACACACACACACACACACACACACACACACACACACACACACACACACACTCACACACACACTACCACACTTACACACACACACACACTCACACACACACTAACACACACACACACACACACACTAACACAGACACTTAAACACACACACACAGACACTACCACACTTGCACACACAGTAACACACACAAACACACACACACACACACACACACACACACACACACAGGAGACACCAAGGAGTGCAGATGCAGGCCGACAGCATTCCATACTGAGCCAGCACGGCCAGTGGCATTACCTAAATGGTTTTCTATTATTAAAAAAAAAAGAAGTTTAAAACAAGACTTGTTCAAACAGAAAAGAAAACCGAGTAGCGAAAGAATGCGCACAATCAGCTGATTGTTTGTTTGGACTACAACTGCCCCAGTGAATGTAAGTACTCTGTGCTTTTAGTATTGCAAAATGACCACATACTTTAGTAAAGCAAATTTGGAAAAGAAAAGGGATAAAGGTTGAAAGCAGGATCATGATTTCTACTAAGAACTGGTGAAATGGAGACTAACAATAAACAGGTGGAGCGTGTACACAGACTGGAGATGGCCTTTCAGAATGAGATTGATGAAATAAAGTAGCAGATGCACTTGCAAAAGGAAGAAATAGAAAAACTAGGAAGGGAGGTCAACAAGAAAGACACAACCATATGTGAATTAACAGTGGAAGTGAGTACACTTAGGATGAAAATGAATGAAATGGCAAGTACAGTAGTCAACCACGAGAGTATTATGGAAGAGTTCAAAAATGATACAGAGACAATTAGGCAAGTAAGCAGTCTGACAGACCAGAGCAGTGATATTGAGGAGAAGATAACACAGGTGAAGGAAGCTGTGCAAAGCTACAAAAATGATGTGGAAACCACGTATGGTGAAATAGGGAAAGTAAAGAAAGACTTAGAAACAAGGGTGGAAGAAAAAAATATTAAAAAGGAAGTGAAAAGAATAATCCAAAACAATCCAAAGTTAGTCAGAGATTCAGTATATGTCAACAAATCTATAGTAATCACTGGTATAGAAGAGGAAGAAGTAAAAAACAAGATCTCAAGAGACAAAAAGGAGATGGCAAATGTAATGAGTCTATTGAAAGAAGTATCAGATGAAATCTGTAGTAAAGACATAGAGGAACACAAAAGATTAGGGAAATATGAAAAAAGCAAGTCAAGACCTCTACAGGTAACTTTCCAGAGTGTAACCACCGTGGAGGAGATACTAAAAAATACAAAGAATCTTATGGAAAAAGAGGAATTCAAAAATGTATGGATAAAAAGATACCTAACACAAGAGTACCTGGAGTTACTGAAAGAGAAGAGGGAGGAAGCAAAAACAAAAAATGAGGGAAGATCAGAAGAAGAGAAGAACACATTTTTTTTTTACAAAGTAATAGGATTGCAGGTACGAAAGTGGAACATAAACAGGAGGGAATAAGGAGGAAGGTAGTAGAACCATGTCTTCACAAGTATAATTATAAACAAGATGATTAAGTTGATGTACTCAAATGTGGATGGAATGGTATCTAAATTATTAGAGATGATTGATTATGTCAGAGAAAATGAACCACATATAATATGCCTAACTGAAACAAAATTAACACCAAGGATATCAAATGACATACTAAACTTAGAGGAATATAATATATGGAAAAGAGATAGAGTCTTAAAAAAATGAGGAGGAATTATAATATTAACTAAAAAAAATCTAAAAGTCAATGAAATAAAACTAGATATACCCCCACAAGTAGAAATGAGTGCAGTAGAGATCAACACTTCTGAAGGGAAAGTAATTGTAGCCAATTTGTACATGCCACCCAGATCAAACACATGGGAAAGAGACGAATATGAGGACCTGGCAGAGAGTACAATTCAGAGTTTAAGAGCATTACTACATAAAATGGAAGAGAAATCGGAAAAAATTATACTAACATGAGATTTTAATACAAATATAAACTGGAATACTGTAGATATAATAAGCCAAGAAAGCTGTTGGGACCAAAAGCTCCTAGATCTCGTGCAAGAGTTTTTCCTAACGCAACACGTGAGGGAAACAACCAGAAAAAGAGGACTTCATGTACCTTCAATGCTAGATCTCATATTTACTAGGCAAGAAAATGATATTGACAGTTTAATATATCACCCTCCACTCGGAAAAAGCGACCATGCGATACTAAATTACAACTTCAGGATAGCATATGACATAGTTAACAGCAATGAAAGTTACTAAAAGAGCCTAAACTATAAAAAGGGAAATTATCATGACCTAAAGAAGTATTTCTTAGAAGTTGATTGGGAAAATGAGCTTAGAGGACAAGATTTAAATGCTGTATATAAAAAATTCTGTGAATTTTATGAAATAGGAGTCCAGAAGTACATTCCACAGCACAAAGAAGCAGATAAGAAAATACAGAAATGGTTCAATACAAAATGTAAGAAATCAAAAGAAAGAAGGGATTTGTTGTGGAATAGATACAGAAGACACAATAGTGAAAGGGCATATAATAATTACAAACAGGCAAGACACGATTATACAAGAATAAGGAGGGAAGCCCAAAAACAGTTTGAGGAGGATATAAGAAATAAAAGTAGTGACAAACCGAAGCTATTTTATAGCTACATCAGAACCAAACCAAAGTAAAAGATATAATACAATCCATTACGGACGAGGGAATCTCGTATACAGAAGAGATAGATATTTGCGAAGCACTAAATAAGAATTTCTAATCAGTTTTTACAGAAGAAAATATTTTTGAGAGGGTCTATGTGGAATATGCATGCCCACACATACTACCAGATATACAAATATCAGAAAAAGTAATACAGGAGGTGTTAAGTAAATTAGACAGAGGAAAAGCAAATGGTCCTGACGAAATTTCATATTGGATACTACGAGAATGTGCAAAGGTGTTAAGTAAACCATTATTTTTAATTTTCAAGAAATCCTTGAGTCAAGGTAAACTACCTGATATTTGGAAGAAAGCAATTATTGTCCCCTTATTCAAGAAACGGAGTAGACAAAATCCACCCAACTACCGACCAGTATCACTGACCAGTGTTGTAAGCAAGGTATTAGAAAAGCTTATAAGAAAAGCTTGGGTAAATCATCTAGAAGAACACAATATGATAACAGAAAGACAGTTTGGTTTCAGAAAAGGAAAATCTTGTGTTACTAATCTGTTGAGCCACTATGACAGAGTAACAGACACAATACAGGAAAGAGAAGGATGGGTGGACAGTATCTATTTAGATTTCAAGAAAGCATTTGACATAAGACCACACCAAAGACTTTTATGGAAACTGTACCATCAAGGAGAAATTCGAGGCAAACTGTTTTGTTGGATGAAAGATTTTCTCATAAAAAGAGAAATGAGAACAGTACTAAGGGGAAACTACTCATCATGGAAAGAAGTGACTAGTGGAGTACCACAGGGCTCAGTGCTGGCACTAATCATGTTTTTAGTGTATATAAATGATATAGACAGTAACACTGGAATTGGAAGCTATCTAAATATGTTTGCAGATGATGCAAAAATACAAAGGAGAATTACTAACACAGACTCTTGTAAAGAGCTACAGAAAGAATTAAATAAACTTCATGAATGGAGTAATTCATGGCAAATGGAATTCAATGTGGACAAGTGTCATGTAATGAAGTTTGGTAAAAGTAGAAAAAGACCTGATTGGGATTATACGTTAGGAAATAAAACCCTACACACATCAGAAAGAGAGAAGGACCTAGGTATGATTATCAATAACAGACAATCTCCGGCTGACCACATCAGTGAGAAGGTACGGAACATGTATACACTGCTTGCAAATATGAGAATAGCATTCACATACATAAATGAAGACATGCTAAGAAGGATAATAACATCATTCATCAGACCAACCCTGGAGTTTGCATTAGTAGTCTGGAGTCCTCATCTCAAAAAACACATAGACAAGATTGAAAAAGTTCAAAGGGCCGCTACCAGATGGATACCAAGCTTAACCTGCCCCGTCCCGTCGACGTATGGGTACGTTGCAACGATTTGCATTTGCCAGTCCCGGCGATGTATCGGTACGTCGTGCAATTGCAAAGTGCATAATTTGGACAATTTTCAAATTTCGTGCTTGATTTGCGGTACGTATCCTTGCATGACCTTCCCCTACCTGCCACCAGGCGGGGACACTCGGTGACCCCACGCGACCCGCGCTAACCAGCACTCATCCACTCACCTGGTAGCAACGGTCCTGCTCAGACATGGCTAAGAGAGGTCTCTCAGAGGGCGAAATTCAAGCCGCCCTGGATGCCTTTACAGGCGACAGTGATTCCCCACTGGACGACGAGGTTGTGGATAAAGATTATGTGCAGCCAGAGGAGAAAGAAACCACCAGCTGTGATGAAGAAGTCCCGTCTCCCAGGAAGCGGCAGTACGTGACTTATTGTGCTGCTAGAGAGGGGCAGCCAGCCAAGAGACCATGTGCAGCATCCTATGCCCAGCCCCAACGTGATGTGGAACTAGATTTCGATGACGAGGACGAGGATGAGGACGAGGACGGTGTTGTGGGACGTGCTGCCACGTGGTATGGACGTGAGGTAATCACTCATCGTGGCCCAGAGCGCACACCACGTCGGACGAGCAGGTATGGGCCTAGTATTTTGTTTGGGGAGTTAGGAAGTGCCGTGGAGGGAGTGGGGAGTGAAAGAGAAAGTGCAGGGAGGATTAGGGAAAGTGAGAGTGACGTGAGTGAGTCATTGCTCTCCCTAGGTAGTGTGAGGCGGCATAGTGTATCACGTGGGCGAGTCTGGGTGCGTTCAGTATCACGTGGGGTTGTGATGGAGGGGGAAGGTGGGGAGGAACCACTCCCAAGCACATCTTATGCTCCCCAATATCCCCTAAAACGTGGTCGAGCTAGGGTGCATGAGAAAGCACGTGGTGTTGTCATGGAGGGTGAAGGTGGGGAGGAACCACTCCCCAGTACGTCTTCTGCTCCCCAATATTCCACTACTTCATCCCCACAGCCCCCTAATGTTCCTCAAGGCCGTAAGGGTAAGGGAAAGGGAAAGGGTAAATGCAGAGGGAAGAGGAGTGACAGTGGGGAAGCCCTCTGCACTCCTTCTCCCCCACCTCCCCCACCAGGATCTCCTCCCCACCCAGATGAAGGCGGTGATGGGGATGATGGGGACAAGGGATTTGTGGGATGGAATTGGGAGGATGGGAGTGATTTTCCTCCCCTCATTCACCCCTTCACTGAGCAGGGGCGCTCTGGCTGCATTGCTCCCGGAATTCACCATAATTCCACCAGGTTGGATTTTTTCCACCTGTGTTTTAGTGAGGCATTTGTGGAGCAGATTGTATACCAAACCAACCTTTTTGCAAGCACCCAGCGCCTTGAGAGTGAAAGATTGGGAACAAGAAGTAGGCATTCTGTCATATATGATTACCCTGTCTCCCTTTCAGAAATGTTCCTATTTTTTGCCCTGGTCCTTTTGATAGGTACTATACGAAAGAACAGAATTCCTGCTTACTGGACAAGGGACCCTGTTATGTTTACCCCAATATTTGGGCAAGTCATGAGCCGTAATCGGTTTCAACAAATTCTAAGTCACCTCCATTTCTATGATGCTCATGATCCTGCAAATGCGAACGACACTGATAAAATGAGGCGAATTAGGTTGGTCTTTGATCACCTGAGGCAAACCTTTCATTCCTCATTCTATCCCCATAGAGACCTCGTCATAGACGAGAGTCTCGTGTTGTGGAGAGGCAATATTTCATTTAGGCAGTATATACCCAGTAAAAGGCACCGTTTTGGGTTCAAGATCTTTGTTATGTGCGACTGTAGGACTGGATATATGCAAGACATAGTCTTGTACACCGGTGCACAGACAGACATAATAGAAGATCGAAGTATTGGACTGTCGGGAGCAGTGGTAAAGACGATGATAGAAGACTATCTTCATCGTGGTCACGTCCTCTACCTGGACAACTGGTACACTAGCTCTATTCTCGCGCGTTATCTTCACACGCATGAAACGGGAGTCTGTGGAACCGTGAAGGTGAACCGGCGTCACATGGCCAAGGTAGGGCGGAAACTTGCAAGGAATGAGGTTGTCTTCTTCAAAGCCAACAACATCCTTGCAACTGTGTGGAACCACAATAGAGAAGTAAGCCTCTTGTCAACGGTTCACTGCCCCTTGATGCACCGTACTGATTCCGTAGATTACCGTAGCAAGAACAGGCGTCGCATTTGGAAACCTGAGTGTGTCATGGACTATAACATAAACATGCGCCTCGTGGACCAGTCAGACTCCATGATATCGACAGTAGAGTGTGCCAGGACCACGATGAAGTGGTATAAGAAACTGTTCTTTCACTTGCTAGACATCACTGCTCTGAATTGCCACCACCTTCACGCCATAACAACAAGAGTTCAGGAAACCTTTGAAGGGTTTGTGAGGGAGCTCACAAGAGAGATGTTTGCACGTTATGCTGTAGAAAGGCCCCAACATCGCACCCGCACTGCCTCTATTGCCCAAACTCCCCTGAGAATATCCGGCCGCCATTTCCCCACTCCTATCCCTCCCCAGCCAAACAGACCTAGGCCCCAACGCAGGTGTCACGTGTGTAGCAATTCCCAGGTGAGACTCACGACACAGAGGAAGGACACACGCTATGAGTGCGTTGAGTGTGACGTGGGTCTCTGTATTCACCCATGTTTCAGCGAATATCACACGTTGATGCAATTCTGATATGGTGTGAATGCGTCAGGACGCTGAAACTATGAAGTAAATGAGACAAACAGACGCTCAGTGAAATTATCAGTCATGTTGATCTCCAAATATTAGTATAAATTGCATACGGGTATAACATAAGTGCAAAAATTGTATGTAAGTGTATAAATATGCTGTAAGTGGAAACATACATAGCGAGGGTTTTATGATGCGATATTCTGTCGCTCAGTGCAATAAATACGGCCCGTAATTATATAATTATTATTATTGGAAATGCTTACAGGTATAATATAAGTTCAAATTATTGTAAGTGCTGAAATATATTCTCAAATATTCATAGCGTGTGTATAGAGATGCGATATCCTGACGCTCAGTTGAATGAATAAGGCACGTAATAGTGAAAATAGAAGTCAACAAGTGGGAAAGTGTGTAATATATGTGAAGAATTAGTATATAAGTGTGTGAGTATTATGTTGGTCGAAACATTCATTGCGAGGGTATTTTCATGCGATATTCTGACGCTCACTTGAATAAATAATGCCAGTAAGTATGTATAGTGCAGTATAGGGGTGTAAACGTGTGTAATGTAAGTGGGAAATTATAATAGGAGTGAATAAATAAAGTAGAAGATGAAACACGAGTGTTTGAGATCGTGGTTGCTATGTGAATATGCGTTAGCATATCGTTAAATGCCCTCGTAATGAATGTAAATAATTGAAAACATTTACAGTGGTGGAGGAAAGGTTCTATGTAAAGGGAAAAATAATAGGAAAGTGATAAAACAATTGGGTATGTTGAAATACGAGTCATAGCGAGTGCGCTTACTAAGCTGATGTGCGCTAAACTTATGCTGCATGTCATCATAATGAATGAATACATCTGAAAACACTTACAAACAGTTGAAATTGGTACAGTGTCATTGAAACAGAAGTATACAAGTAGAGAAAATGATATGTTGACTGATACAAGAAACTTAGCATATAGCATGTTACGACTCGGACCTAACTTGCTATGCTCGCTCGATGGTACAAAGCTTATTTTTCATATATATGTGTCTGAAATCCATTATATTGTTACTGTTATTGTTTATTAGTTGAAATTCAATAAATATAGAGGTGTTGTGTGTTGTTTCTCCCAGTATTCCTTACCATAGAAAACGTGAACGCCTGACACGTCAATAAAAGAATACGATACCTGACAAGGGGGACCTCACCTGTTCTGACCACTTCTAGACCACGGTAAGCCCTTTCTTGGTGATTTTCCTTCGTTTCTCAACCTAAGCAGAAGTTTGAGCCAAAAAAAAAAAATTCCAAAAAGGCTCGGGACTGGGGGATGTCGGAGGTGCGGAAAACCTAGGGACGTGACGGGTTAAGGGATCTAAGCTAAGAAGAAAGACTAAATAAACTGAACCTACCAACACTACAGGAGAGAAGGAAAAGAGGTGACATGATAATGCTATATAAATGCCATCAGGGAAGGAGAAAATAGACATAAATGATTACTTAACATATGGGGAAGCATCAGCAAGAGGACACTGCAAAAAACTGCATAAGAAGAGAGGTGATAAAGACTTGAGGAAATTCAGTTTCCCAAACAGAGCAATTGATCAGTGGAATGCACTACCGAATGAAATACTGTGTGCCAAAACAATTCACAAATTTAAGGATATGTACAATAAATATGGTTTAAGACACGGGACAGTACGAGCTTGACTCATTCCTGTAAAGATACAATTAGGTAAGAACAATTAGGTAAGAATACTTACACAGACACTAACACAGACACTCACACACACACTCACACACAAAAAATGAGGGAAGAACAGAAGAGGAGAAGAATACAATTTTTTTTACAAATTAATTGGATTGCAGGTACGAAAGTGGAACATAAACAGGAGGGAATAAAAAGGAAGAAGGTAGTAGAACCATGTCATGACAAGTATATAAACAAGATGATTAAGTTGATGTACTCAAATGTGGATGGAGTGGTATCTAAATTATTAGAGATGAATGATTATGTCAGAGATAATGAACCACATATAATATGCCTAACTGAAACAAAATTAACACCAAGGATATCCAATGACATACTAAACTTAGAGGAATACAATATATGGAGAAGAGATAGGAACTTAAAAAAAGGAGGAGGAATTATGATATTAACTAAGAATAATCTAAAAGTCAAACAAAATAGAACTAGATATACTCTCACAAGTAGAACTGATTGCAGTAGAGATCAATACATCTGAAGGGAAAGTAACTGTAGCCAATTTGTACATGCCACCCAGATCGAACACATGGGAAAGAGACGAATATGAGGACCTGGCAGAGAGTACAATTCAGAGTTTAAGAGCATTATTACATAAAATGGAAGAGAAATCGGAAAGAATTATACTAACTGGAGATTTTAATACAAATATAAATTGGAATACTCTAGATATAATAAGCCAAGAAAGCTGTTAGGACCAAAAGCTCCTGGATCTCGTGCAAGAGTTTTTCCTAACGCAACATATTAGGGAAACCATCAAAAAGAGAGGACTCGATGTACCCTCAGTGCTAGATCTCATATTTACTAGGCAAGAAAATGATACTGACAGTTTAATATATCACCCTCCACTAGGCAAAAGCGACCATGCAGTACTAAATTGCAACTTCAGGATTGCATACGACATAGTTAACAGCAATGAAAGTTACAAAAAGAGCCTAAACTATAAAAAGGGAAATTATCACGACCTAGAGAAGTATTTCTTAGAAATTGATTGGGAAAAGGAGCTTAGAGGACAAGATTTAAATGCTGTATATAAAAAAAAATCTGTGAATTTTATGAAATAGGAGTCCAGAATTACATCCCACAGCACAGAAAAGCAGAAAAGAAAGTAAAGAAATGGTTCAATACAGAATGTAAAAAATCAAAAGAAAGAAGAGATTTGTTGTGGAATAGATACAGAAGACACAATAGTGAAAGGGCATATAATAATTACAAACAGACAAGAAACGATTATACAAGAATAAGGAGGGATGCCCAAAAACAGTTAAAATGACTGAATCTTAAGAAAAAATGACTGACTCTTAAGATCATTCTTATGAACAAATCGGAACTTCATTTGAGGATAGAAAATTGAAAAGTTAATATTTCAGTGCCCTCTCTATCTTTTCTGATACAGTACCAAGAAATGGTAGAGAAGGATACACTTCCTCCTTACTCATACATACAGGTTGCTTTGGATTGTTAATTTTGGCTAAGAATTTTTTAACAGTTATCAAAAAGAGCAGTGTTAAAACCATTGTTAGCAAAAAAAAAAAAAAAAAAAATCCTCAAAAATGTAACCTCCTTATGGAATAGGTTGTAGGTAGAAGTTAGGTTATAAGCTCTATACAAAAGTGTTCTAATTGCGTTGACGTTAAAAATAAAGGGACAGTAACTAAACAAGCTAGTACCCAAACCAATGAAAGTAGGCTTACGATTTACAGACATAACCAGAGTGCCATTTAACTTTTGTATTTAATAAATCAAGAAAAGGGAGTTTACCATTAACTTCAGATTCCATGGTAAATGTTTTATTCTGATGTTGTTTATTTAGGTAGTTTAAAAAAAGTGGAGCATGGCTTTCATCTTGAAATATAAGTAGAGTGTCATCCTCATATCTACGATAAAGGATAGATGTATGCAGGACAGTTATCCAGCCATTCCTTCTCCCAAACGCAGAGAAAAACATTAGCCATAGTCGGACCCAGAGGCTAGCACATAGCCACACCGTCTATCTGTTTATAAACCTCGTTATTAAACATAAAATGGCAGTTCTTAACACAAACAGAAATCAGGTTCTTAAAGAAATTTTTACTCATACCAATGACTTTGTTCATATCATTTAAAACTGAATTTACACATAAATCAACAGTTTCATTCAAGGGGACATTTGTAAACAATGAGGTTACATCAAAACTACACATGTTGGAGGAGGTTGGTAGTCTGAATCCAGAGAGAAAGTCAAAGAGCTCATATGAATTTTTTTGGTCGTATATTCATTGGTTGTTAAATCCGAAAGGATGGCAACACAGGTATTGCTTTTCCTGTACAAGTTGCGGTTCCCTCAGAACAAGCCTGTCTCAATATATATATATATATATATATATATATATATATATATATATATATATATATATATATATATATATATATATATAATAATAATAAATCTTACAATAATGTGATTCAATTATTACCGGAAAATAATTGAACAGGCAATATTAAAAAAAAAAAAAAAAACTTTGTGCAACGGACATCAGGAATTCCTGGATGTTTAGTTTGGTATAAACAATGTCAAGAGTCGGATTTAATTTTCTTTTGAGTGACAAGTCTGTGTGTGCTTGTCAATTTATCTATTTTGAGATGCCTCAACCTGTGACGGGTGACTCTGACATAAAAACATTTCTGTCTCTACTGAGTAATGACCCCCTTTCACAACACAACCTGTTTTTACATAATCTTGCACCCTATCTCTCTATGTAATGGTTAAATAGGGATATGTGCATGATAGTGATTTGTGTAAAGATCCCGTTGTGATTCAGTGGATACACAGAGTCCATATTATTGTTATCTTTCACTCGCTTAAATACCGCCAAAGGCGGCCTTTCCGCTCGATATCAAAAAGGCTGTGTTACGGTAATTTCAATGCCCAGAAAGAAAGTGATCCGCCTAAAGGCCGCCTTCAGGTGGTGTTTGCTCGATGTCAAAAGGCCAGAAATGAGTCATAACTCAGGAACCTTTGGCCTGACTGGACTGCAAATTGTTTTTTCCTTCAAGTTAGAGCATTTTAGCGGTACCTTGCCCTAAAACGAACTGTGCTACAATGCACCGATTTTGCTATGTTACGGTAACAAATGGACAAACCACCAAACATACAGAAATCAGATCATTATAATATGGATAGTCAATAACATCTCTTACTTTAATACCCTCTACTCCAGACGATTTTATTAATTTTGTCGGTGATGTCTCGTAATGAAGGCTTACACACAGTGTGCATTAACCCCATCCAGGATTACCTATACTTTTACTTCTGCTACCGTCTCGACATACTGGACAAACTTCACTATTCTGTCTCACTGGGACTATCACAATATTCCAAAGATTTTATAGTGATGATGATGATGATGATGATGATGATGATGATGATGACTGTGACGATAACACTGTCGTTGATAGTCATAATACTGATCATGAAAATAATGGGAATGCTGGTATGATGATTATTGCGATGCTAATGACGGCGCTGACGATTATATGGTAACGATTATGTGGTGATGGTGATAATAATTACAATATGTCTCTTGACTGAACTGTGGTATGAGGGGCCCAAATATGGCTGAAGTCGCTGCATCGTCAGGTATAACAAGGCAAAGTACAGTTTCTGGTTATATTAATGATGATGATAATTATGATGATAATGATAATGATCAAAGAGCGGCTTGGACGAAATTTCACATAATCTGTGCAGTCTGGTGTTCGCCGTGCACCAGTAATGTTGACTATCACGCAATCAATTATATGATAATGATAATTCCACGCCGAATAAATCATTACATTTCATAGCATATCCATTACTTAATCCGATTACACTAATTGATAACTAATTATATTTGCAAATCACGTTGGATCAAATAATGATGGGGTCGCCAGACCAACTAACCATATCAGAATGGCACAGATTCCATAGAACAGTATTTCAGGTGATGCTGAGGGGGGCGGCCTGAATCTCTCTCTCTCTCTCTCTCTCTCTCTCTATCTATCTATCTATCTATTTATCTATCTATCTATCTTTCTCTCTCTCTCTGAAGATGGAAAGAGAGTCAGACACATAAACAGCATGATCAGAAACTTGGTAGGCAGATGTTCCGGCAGCATAGCAGTTCGGTGGGGCAAACCTTGAAGGGGGGGGGGGGAGGGACATTTGTCATACTTTTTGTCTTGTGCGTGCTGTACATTTGCCGGTCCCACCCATGTTTACCAGATTCTTGTGTGATTACAGTGAGAACAAATGTGCTAAGTAACCATCGTATTTCAGGGGCCGAAAGAGCTGTCCCTTACAACAGACCCACCAGTGTAGGTAACACTCGCATTGGAAACATTTGTTTCAATGAACGAAAGGAAATAACATGACCTATGAGCGCGTGTGTCTGTGTGTGACATACAAAAGAAGACTAAGAATTAATGCCTATCGACCCCAAGAGGGATATTAAGGTACACAATCAGTTTCTGCCAAGTACCAATCTTGTTTAGATGTCGTTCGCTTAGAATGGATGTAAAGAGAAGGCTGTATGAGGGTGTTGTGGTACCGACTGCATTATATGGGGCTGAAACATGGAATATGGGTGTAGCAGAGAGGAAAAGTTTGAATGTAATGGAGATGAGGTGTCTGAGGAGTATGTCTGGAGTGACGCGTATGGATCGAGTGCGAAATGATGAAGTGCGAAGGAGAACTGGAGTTGTTCGGGAGATGGCTGGTAGAGTTGAGCAGAGGATGTTGCGATGGTTTGGGCATATGGAGAGAATGGATAATGAGCGATTGGTGAAAAAGATAACTAGATCTGATGTGAGAGGTGTAAGGCTGAGAGGAAGACCACGAATAGGATGGATGGACAGTGTGAAGAGAGCGCTGGATGCGAGAGGGATGTCTGTTGAGCAAGGAAGAGTGGCTGTGTGTGACAGAAATAAATGGAGAGAAATTGTGAATGAATAAGTGATGACTCAGCCCTGAGGGGATATTCTCCCGCATTTGGTCTGATCAGCTAGTCAGGTCAGGTGCGGGTAAGGGGATGAGTCTGTTATGATGTGGCAGGGGTAAATCAGCTCTGCTGTCGGGCCCTGCTGCGGATGTCACTGATTGCATTGCGCAGTTGACCCTTGTGCGGTGTGATGCGGTGAGGATCTGTCCGTTCTCCCCTTTGGGGCTAAGATGCGATTGAATGTGTTTGAATGGATGAGTAAATGGGGATTGTGTCGTCCTGTCTCGGCTACCTCCCTTTCCTTGGGGGAAACAGCCTAGGTACATAGATTGATACAGATAGACCAATCTTGCGTAAAATTTCACTTCCAGTAGACCTGCTGGGTAATAATAGTAACGCTGGGTGATTCGAGACGAGGAGGAAGCAAATTTGTTCCGAGAGTCTGACCGTACGGAAAGTAGAACTCATTCATTTTTTAACAGATGCGAGCTGGACGTGCTAAATCATGCCCCACCGACTCCCTGAAATAATGAGAAGAGAAGCGACATTGCCTATATCTAAGATCTCAGGCAAAAGCTGTACATAACGTCGCAAAATGGAATTAGCACCATTCTAAGCATTTCTTCACAGTCCTGCTTGTTTCTTTATTTAATTTAAAGGCATTGTGTTGTATCTTTCTCTTGCTGACTTACTCCTTTTTCACATCTTTCTACTCCTCTCTCCTTACCTTGTTATTCCATTAACTACTTCAGTAAGATAACGTCTCCTTTCACCTCATATATTTTTAAACATGGGTAATACGGAACAGTTTTTGCCTGTAATCACACTTTTTTTTTAGACAACCTATTTGTACCAATGGCTGTGGCACAGTTTTTACTTACAGTCAAAATTTTGTGGGTAAACGGGTCTGGATGCTGGCCGTGGTACAATTTGTATCCTCAGTTACAGTTTCTGAGGAAGCAATCTGTTCCTAGCAGTAGCTGTGGGACAACTTTTACGCAGTTACAGTTGATACTGATAGTTGTGTTTATATATACAATTAAACTGATTCTATTGTATTTTTGTACAACTCTAATATTAGACCGTTATAATAACATTAAAACCAACCCCCAGAAGCTCACGAGGCCGAAAGCCACGCAGCAAGGGTGGGTGGTGAGGGAAAGTAGATGCAGCGTATCTGCATAATATGCCTTTACATGAAACTTGAACAAACAACACGTAGTTTCAGTTTTTAACCATTAAGCAAGTGTTGCATTTTGGGGCACTGCGTAAACTGGTCATATACATTATACTAATTTGTTAGTGCTGTCATTAAGCATTATTATTTAACTAAGTGTAGACCTCACCTGGCAGAGGGCTGAATGGCGTTAGTTTCTGACCTCTTCACGAGTTGACGTCTTTCCTGGGCTGATGTTAACTGACAAGGGGAAAAGATGGTTAACACTGCCTAGGTTAGATTTTAACATGATTACACACACACACACACACACACACACACACACACACACACACACACACACACACACACACACACACACACACACACACCTTCCTTGTATCCACAGAATCACACCATTACAGAATACCAGACATATCATTTTAACAGTTTATTGTACCCATCGCTCTTTCAAAATTGCTCAGCACACACCACAGTATATCGCATCACTCCGCATTATGCCTACACAAATATACACACTTCACACCCTGACAACACACCCACAATAATACATCACACAGTGCAAGGCTTGGTGGATGAGTTTAGTAGAGTATGTAAGAAACGGAATCTACAAATGAATGTAGGGAAGAGTAAAGGTATGGTCCTCGAGAGAGGTGAAGTCAGTGAATATACAGTGAGGTTGGATGATGAGGAAATGGAAAATGTGAGTACGTTTAAGTTCATGGGTAGTGTGATGAGTAAAGGATGGAAGTTTGGAGGGTGAAGTGCTTGAAAGGGTACAACAAGGAAGAAAGGTTGCTGGTTCCTTGAAGGCGGTGATAAGAAACAGGGAAGTGAGCATGGAAGTGAAAAAGTTATTACATGACAGTATTGTGATACAAACTCTAACGTATGGAAGTGAAGCTTGGACGTTGTTGGAGGGACACAGGTCAAGAGTGACAGCAGTGGAAATGAGTTATTTTAGAGGAGTCTGTCGAGTCACATGGAGAGACACTGACAAATGAGGAAGTGAAGGAGCGTTGTGGTGTGGATGTGGATGTAATAGGAAGCGATAGGAGAAGCACACTGAGGTAGTTTGCCCATGTGGAGAGGATGGAGAGTGAGAGACTAACGAGGAGAGTGTATGTGAGTGAGGTGAACGGGAGAGGGGGAGGGGAAGGCCAAGGATGAGATGGAGAGATGGAGTGGAGAGGTATATGAGAGAGGGGTGTTTGAAATGGTTCATGGCAGTGAAATGGCGGGGGACAGGATGACGTGGAGGCGATTTGTTTGTGGTCACTCCTTATGAGATTAAGGCGTCTGGCAATAGATAGATAGACAGACAATGATGAAAAAACACACTGCACACACTCTATGATTATGCACCACACTGTGACAACACACCACACTGTGACAGCACATACAACATGGTATGGCAACGCAGAATCCCACCAAGATAACCCAAACCACACTACGCCAGCACACACCATGCTAGAACATTTATGATGGCAGTATTATCTGTACAACAATCATATCGCTATGTCAGTAGACCTAACTGCCAATACGCATCATACTATGCCAACACACCACACTATGAAAACACACCACACTGTGTCAACACAAACCACACTGTAACAACGAAACCACATTATGATGATACACTCCCTGTACTAGGACAAAACACACATCCACAAGAATACGCCAACACCCCCCCACACACACACACACACACCCGAGCGCGCCAAACTCTGAAATGCCACTGTTGTATTTATAATCCCTCCTGTCCCCGCACCGACGAGACTTTACCACACTATGCCAACAGAGCACCCCAGCTAACCTGTCTGCCTCATTAAGCTTATTACCTCCATTGTCGCGTCTTAACAACGCAATACACTACGACCACAAAAACCCAGCGCAAGTTTACAGTAATTACCATGACAGACGGTATTACATAATTGGATCAAGTAATTTTGGGTGCGGGAAGGACCGGCAGTTTATCAGCATTCCCAAGTCCACAAACCATTTATTCCCTCCCAGACTGCTAGATATTTACAGAAGTTCTTCGCCAGAATAGAATATTGCAATTAAATTTTATTTTTCCCTCTTGCTTAAAATGTTGCGTTCAATTAATCTCTTGTATTTATCTCGCCCTTGAACCTGTATGATATTTGTTTATTTGTTATTTGTTATTTATTTCTCGTTGTTTATGGATCATTTTATATTTAAATTGTATTTTTTTTTTTAATTGTAAATACTTGTCTTTCAGCTTCCTTTGCGTATTTATATTTTCCTCGAAATTTCATGCATCACTTCTCTTAGTGTTAATGATACACTTTCATGAAGTTCATGTAAATTCTGCCGAAATTCTTTAATACCGTTTTACTTTTATTGTTGTTAATGTACCATGGTGTAATATTCTTACCCTGTTAACACTTTCCTAACAGATTATTAAACTCTAGGGTCCACTTACTTCTTACTCCACACACACACACACACACACACACACACACACACACACACACACACACACACACACACACACACACACACACACACACACACACACACACACACACACACACACACACACACACACAGAATCTTCAGCACAGTATGGTCATCTGACGCTACCCGCAAAACACTGAAAGTTAAGGTTTTAGCAGTGATCATCGTAAATTTTCCACACGTCCAGTCTGAAAGCTTGAAACTACCGCCTTAACAGTGGACAACAGAGGGTAATTTGGTGGAGAACCCTGAAGTTTTTAATGCTTTCCTGATAAGTTAATGTGTCTGATGGGAATTAGCAATTGTTGAATGCCATCCAACTTAGTCTAATCCAGTCTATCTTACTAAGCCCAACTCAAGCCAGCACAGCGGTACCTATGCTTACCCAATCTAAGATAACTGTTTTATCTAACCCATCCAGAGTCTGATACTCGTATAACCTAACCTAACCAAATAATGGGAGTTGTATTAAAGATACGTATCATGCAAACTCGATGTGACAGACAGAGGGTTGTGTAGGAAGAAGTGATTATATTTTATCACCTCGCTGCCCTTGTAGCTAACTAACCTAACCTGACCTAACCTAACCAGCCTATCCTAACCTAGCCTAATCTTACCCAGTCCACCCAACTTAGCCTAATCATTGAAACTGAGTTATATTTTTGTGTTAGGGGAAGGTCTGTCAAACAGGAGAGCATGGGGTTTAGGTAGATGCTAAGTGTTAAGTCACTGTCCTTCCAGCTTACTAGCCTAACCCAACTTAAACTGACCTAATCTTCCCTTCCCTAACCAAACCTAATGTATTCATACCTAACCAAACCTAATCTATCCTTACCTAACCTAACCTAATCAAACTAAACCTAATCTTTAACGCTGTGGTAGATATAAGCAGCAAGAAGGCTTATTGTACGAGACAACAGGGGGTGTAGGAAGGAACTGCGTGTTGTCAAGTCTCTGTCAACACCTCCCGCCGCTTTAACAACTCCACTGCAATAACACACACACACGCACGAATAATCCTCCCTGACCGCCTCTTGACACCAACAACCGTGCATGTCTGGCTGGAAATAATTCGCAAGATAATAACACGGCTTTATGTGTGTGTGTGGACCATAATTAAGTGTACTTAAAACACAAGCCCCTTTGACTTTCAGAAATGAGATCACACCTCGCCTTGGCAGCGCATTTATAATACACGTCGCCATAACTGCTGTAGAAAGTTTTTTGCAGCATTATCATTTTCTAAATAAACCCATGCTACTGGAACTGTGCTTGGAAGGAAATAAAAAAGCATGCAGTTTTTAAAAATCCTTCAAATATGTGTACCTGATATAATACTTACTGGCCGCAGTCTCATTATTTCTTTATTCAATATCAGATGACTCTTTTGTGTTATGTATATCTGTGTATATTTTAACGATCCTTTTCTGCTTTTACTCCTGTAGTTCGGTTGGCAATGACCTCTGTTGTTATGCTGCCACGATCTTTTTGGTTTAATTAGTCATTCAATCAATCGATCAACCAGGCAATCAATTAATCAGTCTAGATTTATTTATGCTACTTGATTACTGGTTGAGAGGTGACACTATATTAGGTAGCTAGAGAGAGAGAGAGAGAGAGAGAGAGAGAGAGAGAGAGAGAGAGAGAGAGAGAGAGATGTTTAACGTGTACAAGAAACAGTAAAACATGTATGTTTCAGGCTATATTTCTGTACACATTTTTACCATTAGAATACATTCCAGTGCTAAGCATGTACAGTACAAAAGCAGTGGAAATTATTGTACTCTCATTAAGTCAGTACAAGTGCTGTATATTATGCATCTTGACCTGTGTGCTGGGGAGGTCAAAGTACTCCATAAGAAGCAGTTACATACTGAGGCATGTACAGTGCCACTGAGGACACTAATATCAGTACACTTACGAATAATAACGAGGCAGCGAACGATGGCTTTGGAAACTCACTGGTGCGATCTTGGGAACACAGCGAACTTCTCAGAATATCATGGAAGCGTTTCATATTTATTGGACTAAAGAGTGGACTGATATTTCTGGCCGTAACTGTAGCCTACATAATACAGCATAAAGATGTTCCCAGCATGCTAAGTATAATTTCATTCTCCTACACAGTAGTCTGAGAAGCATTTAATACAGATATTTAGGCCAGTATTCTCGTTGGTTAAATTATTCCACACAGAAAATTGGGTACACCTCTTGGACGCTATAATCGCGTCGGTCGCGGAGTTGGAGAGAAAAATGTGTGCAGTGATATCGCAGGGGTCAGGGCCTCTGGCCAGCCAGTGATGGATAGGTTTGTTTTGGCGCAGGTGCTTGTGTTGTGCTGACAGATATACTGACTTACTGAATGTGCTGCCAGCCAGATAGTATGTTGCTTGTTATTACACACACACACACACACACACACACACACACACACACACACACACACACACACACACACAGATAGACAGACAGTCAGATACAGATAGATAGATAGATAGATAGGAAGATAAAGAGTCAGGTAGATAAATAGATAGATAGACAGATAGACATATAGATATATAAATAAAGAGAAAGATAGACAGATAGATAGATTGACAAATAGATAGACAGAAAGACAGATAGATAGATAGACAGATAAATAGAGATACATAGACAATAAGACAGACAAATAGATAGATGGATTGATGGATAGACAGATAAACAGACAGACAGATAGATACAGTAGATAGACAGATAAATACAGATAAACAGACAGAGACAGATAATAGATAGAAAGATAGATAGATAGATGGATAGATAGATAACATGTTATCTATTATCAGCATGGATATATAAGCTTTCAGACGAAAGTGACAAGTTGGTAAAGCAAATAAATATTAGGCCATCTATTCATTTATCGTGCCAGTGTTGACAGCACCATCGATCTACTTCGAATGATTATGAAACCATTTCACAATATTCTGAGGTGCTGGCTGTGTTCTACTGGATTCCGAAGGTAGCTGTTCGCTGTCACGCTATTGATCGTAATAAAATGAAGTTATGTGGTCATAATTGGATATTGTGCAGTGTGGCTGATGATGAACTGGGGTGGTAAGGTAAAAAAAAAAAAAACACACACGTATTTTCCTGATGGTTTGGTCCTTGTGACTCAGATTGTGTCTTATGTGTGATACAATGTGCGCCTCAAAATTCCTTATACTCAACCCCTACCGCTTCTTTCTTTCCATTGTATGTTAATATCGCCTAAGGGAAGTTTGTTGTGTGTATCTCCCCATCAGTAATTACCTTTAGTCTGATGTCAGGAAGGAAGGTGGCAGATAAGCCATAAATGTGATAAAGACGCAGTGGAATAATAAGTGAGCTCTTGTCTCAATCTGTAATATTGTGGATACTAATACTGGTCCACTTTCTTACGATAAATAACAAAACAGTGAATTTCTAATCTCAGTAATGTGATCTTCGGAACACAAGGCAGCCTATTTTAAAAAGTATAGTGCAATAGTTTCATAGCTGTACGACTGAAAGGTAGATGGATATTCCTTAAGTCAATTGTATGTACGTGTATAAATATGCGTTAAAGAATGCGTGTACGGTAAGTACGTAAGTGTTCGCATGAACGCCTTTGTATAGGCTTCATATGTGTACATGAAGTTGGCCACACATGAACCTGGGACAGTGTCTGTGTAAAGTGGAGGTCTAGCTACAATTTTGGGCGTTCATGCACCACAGTTACTTAGTCGTGTCAGCTGATATTTGACGGCGTTCATTCATGTCAGTGCCACCAACAAACATGTGATTATGTCAAGGTTGTCAAGTGTACCAAATGCTAGGCCTCTGCTACACACTGATGCTGTCCCAGGTTCATATGTGGCCAACTGTATGTGTTTACAATGTGAGTGACGAACTGGGGTGCTGGCGAGACAAAGGGAAAGAAATAACTGGTTGAGTCCTAAAAACTTACGGGGTAACTACATAATGGAGCCATCCTCAGCAAACGAGACGATGGCTTCCACATTACCCCTTCCACATTCTCGCAGTCTGCTTCCACTCCCTTAACAAAGCACGCAAGAAAGCACTGCAACTTGTTCTTTCCACTTTGCTCCTCCTGGGATATTCCCGTTGACTTTCCACATTTTGTATTGTCTTATTCTTAGCAATTTACTTTGTGTTTTCTCTTTAGTTTTGGACATTTTATTAGAACTCCTGCTCAACGATTAATTTTTTGTCGTATTCTCTTTCTTTCTGGAAATTCGTAGTAGTTCTCCTTCAGAGAAGTTGTGCTTTATTCCTGCTGGATCTGGAGATTTAGTACTACAGCTTCATCAACTTTACACACACACACACACACACACACACACACACACACACTAACTGGAGATTTTAATACAAATATGAATTGGAATACTCTAGATATAATAAGCCAAGAAAGCTGTTGGGACCAAAAGCTCCTGGATCTCGTGCAAGAGTTTTTCCTAACGCAACATGTGAGGGAAACCACCAGAAAAAGAGGACTCGATGTACCTTCGATGCAAGATCTCATATTTACCAGGCAAGAAAATGATATTGACAGTTTAATATATGACCCTCCACTCGGCAAAAGCGACCATGCAATACTAAATTGCAACTTCAGGATAGCATATGACATAGTTAACAGCAATGAAAGTTACAAAAAGAGCCTAAACTATAAAAGGGGAAATTATCATGATCTAAAGAAGTATTTCTTAGAAGTTGATTGGGAAAATGAGCTTAGAGGACAAGTTTTAAATGCTGTATATAAAAAATTCTGTGAATTTTATGAAATAGGAGTCCAGAAGTACATCCCACAGCACAAAGAAGCAGATAAGAAAATATAGAAATGGTTCAATACAGAATGTAAATAATCAAAAGAAAGAAGAGATTTGTTGTGGAACAGATACAGAAGACACAATAGTGAAAGGGCGTATAATAATTACAAACAGGCATGAAACGATTATACAAGAATAAGGAGGGAAACCCAAAAACAGTTTGAGGAGGATATCATAAATAAAAGTAGTGATCAACCGAAGCTATTTTACAGCTACATCAGACGCAAAACCAAAGTAAAAGATATAATACAATCCATTACGGCCGAGGGAATCACCTATACACAAGAGAAAGATATTTGTGAAGCGCTAAATAAGAATTCCCAATCAGTTTTTACAGAAGAAAAAAATTTTGAGAGGGACTATGTGGAACATGCATGCCCACACATACTACCAGATATACAAATATCGGAAAAAGTAATACAGGAGGAGTTAAGTAAATTAGACAGAGGAAAAACAAATGGTCCTGATGAAATTTCATGTTATGTGCTACGAGAATGTGCAAAGGAGTTAAGTAAACCATTATTTTTAATTTTCAAGAAATCCTTGAGTCAAGGTAAACTACCTTATATTTGGAAGAAAGCAAATATTGTCCCCTTATTCAAGAAAGGGAATAGACAAAATCCACTCAACTACCGACCAGTATCACTGACCAGTGTTGTAAGCAAGGTATTAGAAAAGCTTATAAGAAAAGCTTGGGTAAATCATCTAGAAGAACACAATATGATAACAGAAGGACAGTTTGGTTTCAGAAAAGGAAAATCATGTGTTACTAATCTGTTGAACTACTATGACAGGGTAACACACACAATACAGGAAAGAGAAGGATGGGTGGACAGTATCTATTTAGATTTCAAGAAAGCATTTGACACAGTACCACACCAATGACTTTTATGGAAAATGTACCATCAAGGAGGAATTCGAGGCAAACTGTTTTGTTGAATGCAAAATTTTCTCATAAAAAGAGAAATGAGAACAGTACTAAGGGGAAACTACTCATCATGGAAAGAAGTGACTAGTGGAGTACCACAGGGCTCAGTGCTGGCACTAATCATGTTTTTAGTGTATATAAATGATATAGACAGTAACACTGGAAATGAAAGCTATCTAAATATGTTTGCAGATGATGCAAATATACAAAGGAGAATAACTAACACAGACTCTTATTAAGAACTACAAGAAGAATTAAATAAACTTCATGAATGGAGTAATACATGGCAAATGGAATTCAGTGTGGACAAGTGTCATGTAATCAAGTTTGGTAAATGTATAAAAAGACCTGATTGGGATTATACGTTAGGAAATAAAACCCTACACACATCAGAAAGAGAGAAGGACCTAGGTGTGATTATCAATAACAGACTATCTCCGGCTGACCACATCAGTGAGAAGGTACGGAACATGTATACACTGCTTGCAAATATGAGAATAGCATTCACATACATAAATGAAGACATGCTAAGAAGGATAATAACATCATTCATCAGACCAACCCTGGAGTATGCATCAGTAGTCTGGGTCCTCATCTCAAAAAGCACATAGACGAGATTGAAAAAGTTCAAAGGGCTGTACAAGATGGATACCAAGCTTAAGGGATCTAAGCTACGAAGAAAGACTAAATAAACTGAATCTACCAACACTACAGGAGAGAAGGAAAAGATGTGACATGGTAATGCTATATAAATGCATATCACGGAAGTAGAAAATAGACATAAATGATTACTTAACATATGAGGAAGCATCAGCAAGAGGACACTGCAAAAAACTGCATAAGAAGAGAGGTGATAAAGACGTGAGGAAATTCAGTTTCCCAAACAGAGCAATTGATCAGTGGAATGCACTACCGAATGAAATAGTGTGTGCCAAAACAGTTCACAAATTTAAGGCTATGTACGATAAATATGGTTTAAGACAAGGGACAGTACGAGCTTGACTCATTCCTGTAAAGATACAATTAGGTAAGAACAATTAGGTAAGAACACACACACACACACACACACACACACACGCACACATACACACACACACACACACACACACACACACACACACACACACACACAAGCCAAACATGTCACCCGTTGTCGCTTTGTGAGCATTTGTGTATTAAAAGTTCTCCTCGAGGAGGCGTGAATAAAGGTATTCTCGAAGTTCTCCATAAAACGTTGTTCCTAACCTGAACTAAAATGTTATACGTACCTAATATTAAGTAGAGAAAAAGGAATTGCTATGGAAGGAGAAATTAAGGTTGTTTCTCCCTCTCCATTACAGGTCCATCCGAAGCTGGAACAAAAGTCACTGATGAGTAACAAAATTAGAATAGAAAAGATGTTAGAAAGTTAGCTGTAAAGTTAATTTTATAAATTGTAACAAGCAAGCCATTATTACCTCTTATAAGGCCACAAAAGGGCCCAGAGAGTAAGAAGGCCCGACACTAGGCTACCGCAGTCGATATCATTTAATACATTATTTAGAGAAAGATGAACAGAAGAAGGAAGGAAGAACAAACTAAAAAACAAAATCAATGCTCTAGATTATAGGTGTCCTCCATTCCCCCCAAAATCTGTAACAGTTGGGACTTGAAATGCTGTAGGTTGAAAAATGAGGGGGAACTAATCTGGGGAAGCGAGTTGCAAAGAGAAGATCCTGACAGCATTTTGCATAATAAAAATCGCCAAATTATCTCTTGGATTCGAACAGTGACGAGTTAGTGAACAGCGACCTCCAGCCAGATCCCCTCCCACTGTTCTCAGGATGCCGGGTAAATACGAGTATGCCTGATAAATCCCAGCCTGGCAAACCCGCACTGGCCAGACCCACTGTTACAGTTGTTTCACCTTAACTTGGCCTACATTATCGTCCCTTTGTAGCTTATTTCACGTAGTTCTTTGGCATAAAAAACAGAATTATGGCTTAACATCTTTTCTATTGCACTTCGTGACTGTCATCATATTCCAGCGTTATATCTCATGTTACAAGTCAGTACAGAAGATGGAGGGATGGCGATTTAGGCCAAATCAGAGTAAAACTTGTATAGTCCTGTATATCATGTGTATGAATGAACTCAGGTGATGGTGTATGGATAATGTAAGGTGTTGACGTGGCCGTTGTGCCATATAGAATATTAGTTCTCTTAGTGCCAGTACCACCTAACGCGTCAGGATTTCAGTATTTTTTAAAATAATATCAGTGGAATGATAGTACAATGCACATCACTGTAGCCATGACTTAAACCAATGGACTGCAGACACAATAAGACCCTAAGTTACTGATATCACTTTCTATCTATTTACCTATATGTTTTTCTATCTGTCTTGATTATGTACTGTGTACATGACATCGCTATGTGGCTATATATTAATGAAGAGTTGATCCCGACTACTGTGGTTAGAAATGCATAAACTATGATACATATTTGGCATCACATATGGTTTCTAATACACACACACATACACACATGTTCATTATTGTTATAACAGGTGATTAATCATTGGAAAAGTGGGTTTATGGCTTTCCACAATCCATGTGCAGTATTTGCGCAATATTATTTTTCTGTCCATGAGAATACAGTTTATGTTTTTCCGGTATTATTCTTGTGACATTCATGAAATAGAACTCTCTTTCCACTCTTCCCAATATAGAATTTAAAGTAATCTAAGACTGTATGTTGTATGATTGTGCTAAAGCTGCTTACGATGCCAAAGTAGTTTGTTAGTCCTGTACTGTGTTTAGCGTAGCTTGCATGTTTTCATGATACTTGAATTTCACCATTAATGAGGAACTTTTTTTTTTCTTATGGACAGTGATCGTCTCAGTGTTTGCATACATGACAGAATATTCAATAATCAGACATTTGACAGTTTGGGGTCTCCGAAGACTTATACAGGGTGTCCAGGGAGTTAAGTCTAAAACTTTGGGAAATGATAAATGAAAGAATTCTAAGCAAAAAATGTTATATGAACATGTGTCCAAATCTCAGCCGTTACGGAGCTACAATTACTGATGACCTTATGGGTGACAATGGTTTCCTTCATAATTCGCCCATAAGGTCATCAGTAATTGTAGCTTCGTAACGGTTGAGATTTAGACCCATGTTCATATAAATTTTTTTGCTTAGAATTCCCTCATCTATCATTTCCCAAAGTTTTGGCCTTAACTCCCGGGACACCCTGTATTGCTGTCTGGCGAGAGAGTAAATTAACTAATACCATTCCAGTGAAATAATTAACATTTAGTCCTGCAGATAATGGATGTGCAAGCAACACTGGTTTCGATCTATTTCAACGGGAAGAAACTCTGGAACAAGTGAAAATAAAAAGAGTATAGGCGTTTCCTCATAAATTTGCGTTACTAGTTTGTGTAAGACGACTGTGGATCCACTTAAACGGGTAACAACAATGTAAATTACGTCTTTCTTACAAAGGTTTATTCTAATATAGAGTTGTGTCTCTGTTGCAAAATTCTTAGGAATATTAAGTCCACACAGCTGGTGTAAAGAAGTAGTGTCCATCCGCATCGCTTGTCGTCAGTTTTAATGGAATATATATTAGTGTGTAAAGTCGTGATTTTCTGACCATATTGATCCGGAAATTTAAGTCTATATAGATAGGTAAAAATATAAAAAACGCTAAAGCTTACCCTCTTGTACAACTTTAATCCAATAGACGGCTGTGTAGGATGAGACGAAATGTGTGTCTCTCTCTCAACACCCAGCACGTGGCTTGGTGTCTGTATTCCCGGCAGAGGAAGAACAGTACTAATCTAACTGAGCCTCGGAGTACAGTGGAGAGTAGGAAGGAGGCGAGGATGAAAGAGGAGACGAGGGATGGAAAGAGGGTGGATAAAAGAAAGAGACAGACAAATGGAGGGGGAGAATAAAAAGAGAAGAGGATGGACAGGATGTCAAAGGATTATATGGACTTTATCTTTTTGTTATAGAAAGAGAAGAAGTATTATCTTGCCTGGTTCATTGGCGTGACCCAGAGGGAGATAAAATAAATGTTGGCATTGTAGAGGAACGTCAGGATAGGTCGTTTCTGTCCCGTTATCCTCTTTGTATTGTAAGTGAGGTGAGGTTATAGGCATACTGAGGTCGATGGAGTTTTATTGTGAGACAGTTGCTTGACTGAAAAAGTTTAAGCACTTGATGTGTCCCGTGTATCCTCAGGGGCAGTTTGTGCAGACTGCCGCCTTCCCTCCCTCTCTCTCTCTAGCTCCTACTCTCCTTGTCCTTTCTTCTTCCCTGGCTGGTTCTCTCTCCTTCTCCTACTCCCTATCGCTCTCTGGGGGTCTCTCTAGTTCTCTAATTCTCCTGCATGTGATAATGGACTTTGTATATCCCCCTCTCACTTCCGGCTACAATGTGTGGGCGTGCGTGTGAGTACTTACGTGCGCGTGTGTGTCGGTCACGTTGCCGGTACCTGATCAGAAGTGTTCGGCATTCTTGATTAGTCTAGGCAAGGGGATGTGTAGTGTTCTCTTCCTGGAGAACTTCAGACATAAAACCAACTGTCTTTCATATTGTTACATGTTACATATTACATATTGTGCCATAACATATTAATGCCTACAGGGAGAGAAAGGAGGTAGGAAAAGAGGAAGGAGGAAACGAAAAGAATGGAAAGGGGAAAAGAAAAGAGGTACAAAGGATCGGGACAAAGAAGGAGAGAATAAGCGATAAAGTGGGAAAATAAGGGAGAGAATGGATGAGAAGGAAGTAGTACAGGGGGATGACATGATAAAGAGAGAGAGGACAGGGAAGGGATGGAAAGGGGGAAGTGGAAAGGACATTCTAGTACAAAGAATGAAGGTGAAGAGAGGAACAGAAGAGAGAGGGGGATGAGAGGGATAAGGAGATGATAGGAAGAAAGGAAAGAATGTTGGAAAGGGAGTCCGTACCAAAAAAGAAAAAGAAAAATGGGATGGAGAGGAGGGAGAGGAAGGTACAAAGGGTTTAATAGGAAAGGAATGAAGCTGGAAATTATAAAAGAGAATGTTTCTGGAGTGGAGATGAGACGGGTAAAGGTGGGAAGGGGAAACTTTGTGAGGAACACATAAGTAGGTGACGGTATAAGGCAGCTAACTGGAACACAAGGAACAGCTAACGATAAGAATTTAGGGCAAGGCAAGAAATGTAGGGAAGGACAGTGCAAAGACAGACGGAAGAAATATAAACAAAACAGCCAATCTCCTATCATCCCATTGCGGGTCCCGAAAGGATGAGAATACAAGACCAGACTACAGTAGCTGAAGGTCCATATCCTCGTCGGTTGAGGAAGCTCCCTGTCACCTTTTCCAAAGCATTTTTTTTTTTTTGCTAATTACACCATACTGTCCTATTCTGTTATATGAATCCTTCAAACGCCGTTATATTCTACAGAAAAAAACGTAAAGCAGGATATTAACCATCCATCCAATATCACCACACTTTTCATAGAGTAAGAACAAGAGGATGTTAACCAGCCATATTAAAAAGAAAAAAAAAAGTCGCTGAGGAAGAGGTGTCAGGGAGCTTCCTTACCCGACAAGAATAGGAACCGAGGTCATCCAAGCCGAAGGAAACAGCCCTATGTTTATGTAACAGAAGAGCCTCAGGCCTCCTCCTGCATTCTAGCAAGTGGCTGAATAACACACGCTCTTCTCCAACCCCGAGACTTCTATCAGTCATGCCAGTAAGGCGACCATGAAGATAACAATACACACTGATAAGGAACACTGCAAAGATATGACGAGAAATATGGAGAGACCTGTATTCTCTTCGGGTAAGGAGGCTCCCTAGCAACTCTTCCTCAACGATTTTTTTTTTTTAACTACCCATGAATGCCCTCTATTTTCCTTATATATTTTTAACGTCGACAGAGACTGCATGAATAACACACAAGAATATAGAAACGGGGCAGAATCAGAAATAAATCGGTAGGGAAGAAGTGTTTGTAAGCTTCCTAGCGGCACGAGAATACCGCCCAGGGTGTTAGACAGCAGAGAAGAGTTTCCAGAGAGAAGTGAAATGGGAGCAATGTGACAGGATGGAATAAAGACAGGAGAGGCACAGGTGCGATCTGGGAGAGGGGAAATCAGAAAAAATAGCGTTGAGGGAGGCAGAGAAAAGGGGAAGTGGAGACGGGAGCGGGTGAGAAGGTAAAAATAACGCAGGAACAGGCGAGAGGGAGGGAATGGAATAGGGAATAAGGGAGATGGGAATTAAATTGCAACATCGTGAGAGGAGAAACGAGCTGAGAGAGATATGAATGATGGAGAGGGAGGAGACGCGGGAAAGAGATTTTGGGATGCGAGGCTGGAAATCGACCTTCAGTTCGGAGATGTCACTTTATTTTCGATGTTTCTACCTCCAGTCGATCTGATAAAACTTACTGGGGACTATTCTTTGTGCAAAAGTTAATGGATGTTGTATTTAACCACTGCCATTCGAAAAATCACTAGTGCTTAAGAAAATCGTTTCATAGTTGCAAGAAAAAGAATTGCGCCCCCTTTCTAATTTGATTAAGATGATACATAGAAGGACAAAATATTATTCCCCTTCTTTGAAATATAGGAGAAAAACTCTTCCGATAGCAGGTGAATGATGTGCCTGGAACTTATAAATTTTTTAACTTAAGTCTGGAACCTAAAATTACAGCTGACTCTTTACCAAGGTGTAAGTCTCTCACCAGATAATTTAGTTCAGACTAAGGCAAAACTTGAGGTTCTGTGTTATTGGTATCGCACAGGAAATATATATCATCCCTGTTGCCACTGCTTCTTGGTCAGAGGTACAATATATGTTTTCAAGATTTTCAGGTGGTATTGGGACGGGTGTATCTGGTTCATGAGCAACAGGTCGTAAGGCAGATGGGAAGTTTAGATAAAGAATTTCTTTTCTGCTCCTAGTGTTGTACTCTTGAATATAACATGTGCAAAAATAACACTCATCATTGCGATTCTTCAGCTCCCTCCAGATCATTGCAACACCAAAATGAAAATATTTTCTTGTTTCTTTTGTTTACTGACTTACACAAATAGAGCAGACTTAACGGGAAGCCTATGAAATACACTGGTCTCTGAGTTTCACCCCCAAATATGCATACCTGTAGCACGGGTTTTCGACAAAGTCTGTAATATTTCTCTGTTGTTTCTTCATGGCAAATTAGCCACAGTTGTAACTGGAGCTGTCCGGACATCATGTAGCCATTGTCAGATACATTACAACTGACTCTGAAAAAGAATTACATATGGCATCTTGAAAAAGACGAAAAGGGGATAGCAGTATGCATTACATAACTTTTACAGGACCCTGTTCATCTATCTGTTTATTGCTTGATGCCGTCTCCTATGGATGATGGTGTAGACAAAAATATTTCCAGGTAAATTTGTACAGATCTGATAACTCCTCCTCCTCCAATGACACAACACAATCCTCTTATATTTTCCGATCTTGATCCTACAGCTTTTTCTTGGTCTTTCCATATTTTTCTCCTGCTGACCGCCCCATTCTCATTTGCTTCATACCCCCGTGAATCAAGTGACATATGTTGGTTTATTTTTGCCATCCCCTACCGGTCTTACATTACCACCATCATCCTGGATAAAGACTGTGGATCGTCCACTCCTGACACACGCCGTGTAGCGGGAAAATAATGGTGGTTTTTGTGCGGTAACTGGGAGACGATTGGAGATATAGTGGTAGACCCTTTAGGCAGTAAATGAAGGTCGACTGATCAACGCTTCTCTTGGTGACGGGAGGTTTTACTGTCAAGCCATATTATGATGGAGAAGTATATTCGTCTCCTTTTCCGACGTAGTGCCTTCCTAAACGTAGGGTAATATGGACAATTGCTGTAAGAAAAATAAGAGTTGTGAGAAGGATGTCCTCTCTTTGTCTTGTCCTTGCTGCATGAAGAAATCTAGTTACATCAGGCAGTGATGGTGGGTATATTTGTAAATCTGAGCGCCTGAACACAGTCAAGGGACGGAATTGGCTGGTCATGATAATTCAGTGGCGAGATGAGTTGGAACAGCTACTGCAAGGCAAGGGGATGTTATTGTTATAGCCTGAATAACATTTATCTCGAGCCAGGGCTTTATGTGTTTATTCTTAGAAAATGTGTGTGTGTGTGTGTGTGTGTGTGTGTGTGTGTGTGTGTGTGTGTGTGTGTGTGTGTGTGTGTGTGTCATTTATTGGTGTAAGGGTTAGGTATATTTTATGTACCAGCCAAATCTGTTAGTGTATTGACGAGTGGGTCAGGTGAATTGGTGTATGGGTCAGGTGTACTGGTGTGTTGGTGTGTGGGCCAGGTGTATTGGTGTGTGGGTCAGGTGTATTGGCGTGTTGGTGTGTGGGTCAGGTGTATTGGCGTGTTGGTGTGTGGGTCAGGTGTATTGGTGTGTAGTTCAGGTGTAATGGTGTGTTGGTGTGTGGGTCAGGTGTATTGGCGTGTTAGTGTGTGGGTCAGGTGTATTGGTGTGTTGGTGTGTGGGTCAGGTGTGTTGGTGTGTGGGTCAGGTGTGTTGGTGTATGGGTCAGGTGTATTGGTGTGCTGGTGTGTGGGTCAGGTGTGTTGGTGTGTAGGTCAGGTGTATTGGTGTGTTGGTGTGTGGGTCAGGTGTGTTGGTGTGTGAGTCAGGTGTATTGGTGTGTTGGTGTGTGGGTCAGGTGTGTTGGTGTGTGGGTCAGGTGTAATGGTGTGTTGGTGTGTGAGTCAGGTGTAATGGTGTGTTGGTGTGTGGGTCAGGTGTGCTAGTATGTTGGTGTGTGGGTCAGATGTATTGGTGTGTTGGTGTGTGGGTCAGGTGTATTGGTGTGTTGGTGTGTGGGTCAGGTGTATTGGTGTGTTGGTGTGTGGGTCAGGTGTATTGGCGTGTTGGTGTGTGGGTCAGGTGTGCTAATATGTTGGCGTGTGGGTCAGATGTATTGGTGTGTTGGTGTGTGGGTCAGGTGAATTGGTGTGTTGGTGTGAGGGTCAGGTGTATATGTGTGTTGGTGTGTGGGTCAGGTGTATGGGTGTGTTGGTGTGTTGGTGTGTGGGTCCGGTGTATTGGTATGTTGGTGTGAGGGTCAGGTGTACTGGTGTGTTTGTCAGGTGAGCTAGTGTGTTGGCGTGTGGGTGTGTGGGTCAGGTGTATTAGTGTGTGGGTGTGTTGGTGTGTGGGTCAGGTGCATTGGTGTGTGGGTGTGTTGGTGTGTGGGTCAGGTGTAATGGTGTGTGGGTCAGGTGTACTGGTGTGTTGGTGTATAGGTCAGGTGTACAGGTGCGTGGGTGTGTGGGTCAGATGTACTGGTATGTTGGTGTGTTGGTCAGGTGTATTGGTGTGTTGCTGTGGGGGTCAGGTGTACTGGTGTGTTGGCGTGTGGGTCAGGTGTAATGGTGTCTTGGTGTATAGGTCAGGTGTACAGGTGTGTTGGTGTGTGGGTCAGGTGTATTGGTATGTTGGTGTGTGGGTCAGGTGTGTTGGTGTTTGGGTCAGGTGTATTTGTGTGTTGGTGTTTGGGTCAGGTGCATTTGTGTGTTGGTGTTTGGGTCAGGTGTATTTGTGTGTTGGTGTGTGGGTCAGGTGTATTGGTGTGTTGGTGTGTGGGTCAGGTGTATTGGTGTGTGGGTCAGGTGTGTTGGTGTGTTGGTGTGTTGGTCAGATGTGTTGGTGTGTGGGTCAGGTGTATTGGTGTGTGGGTCAGGTGTGTTGGTGTGTTGGTGTGTTGGTCAGATGTGTTGGTGTGTGGGTCAGGTGTGTTTGTGTGTTGGTGTGTGGGTCAGGTGTGTTTGTGTGTTGGTGTGTGGGTCAGGTGTGTTTGTGTGTTGGTGTGTGGGTCAGGTGTGTTGGTGTGTTGGTGTGTGGGTCAGGTGTGTTGGTGTGTGGGTCAGGTGTATTAGTGTGTTGATGTGTGGGTCAGGTGTATTGATGTGTTTGTGTGTGGGTCAGGTGTGTTGGTGTGTGGATCTGGTGTTTTTGTGCAGTAACGTGTGGGTCAGCTGTTTTGCTGTATTGATGGTATAGTCAGGTGTGTTAGTTACATTGATATATGGATAGATAAATAGACAGATGGATAGATGGGTAGACTGATAGACAGTTAGGTAGATAAGTAGGCGGATAGATCGACTGATAGATAGATACCAATTTTGTGTTTATACCGAGTCAAATACAAGCTGTGATTATTTAACTCCCTATCTGACGTGATTTGAACGAGAGCTTTGTTCGTGAAAAGCAATAGTTTACTCACTCGGGAATATTGTTACAAAACAGACACAACATTTTCGGCCCGACTTAAACCCTCATCAGGTACCATTCGAATCGGTGCAAAAATGTGTATAAAGAAGCTGGCTAAATAATGCGATACCTGAATGTTTAATAATTTGGCCACCCTTCGTATACATACTTCCCTTCGCATGTTTCGTTTAGTCTGTTTATACGTGAGAGTCTCGGTTGGATTTAAGTTCTTATCTCTTCTCAGTAGCAACAACTTCACATAAGTATAATATCCTCTCTTTGTTTTTCTAATTATCTTCCTATCTTTCCATCCATCTACCCATCTATCTATGTATCTTTCTATCAGTGTTAGTCTGTACCTATATACCTTACTACCTGTCTATTTTTCTGCCTATCTATCTATCTACCTATTTACCCATCAGTTGTTCAGGTGTGTTGTGTAGTGCAGGTATAGTCAGCCGTACTTGAGGTAGTGGCCTTACATTCTCTGTTGACCTGCTAGCCCTCTTTTCTCTTTCCCTGCCCCGCATACTCCCAGGCCAGCGCTGTCTCCCACACTTGTCATCCTGTTTATTGCTGCGCTGAACATTTTGAGAATATTCACATGCCAAGAATATGAGGATATATTACGTTCCAATGAGTCTGTCCTCGTCTTTGTGAGCCCGTTGGCGAGACCACGGCTGAAAATCTGTTACAGCGGTGCAAGGATGTGTGTGTGTGTGTGTGTGTGTGTGTGTGTGTGTGTGTGTGTGTGTGTGTGTGTGTGTGTGTGTGTGTGTGTTGTGTGTGTGCAAAAATTGGGACACAACGCCTCGTCGGTTAAGAAAATTCCTTAACATCTCTTCTTAAATAATTTATTTTGCTCATTACTCCATAATAACCTCTCATGTGTCATTTAAGTCATTCAAATACAATCATACTCTGCATAAATGACACACTGAGTGATAGTAACTAGCCATATCCAAAAATAACACGGTAAGAAAGAGGTGCTAGGATGCTTCCGTAACTGGCGACAATACTAGCTGGAAGATCGACCTTGGACACAAGACCTCGTATTCTCGGTTAAGGAAGTACCCCTCCAGCTCTTCCTTAACGATTTGCTTTGGCTATGAGTAGTTAGTATCTTTGTGGACGTTATTCATGCAGAGTATGCCAATATTCGAAGGATTTATTGAACACAGTAGAGGACAGTAAGGTGCAATAAACAAAATAACTTAAGGCTACAGTGGAATATAAAACAGAGAGAGAGAGAGAGAGAGAGAGAGAGAGAGAGAGAGAGAGAGAAAGGTGCTGAGAGGTAATCAAAGAAAATTTCAACAATGATAGCAGAGTTAAGTGTTGGGCAGCCCATTGTTCCCTCGTCTAATACACTCAGGCGACGAGTACCTCCTCTTAATATACTGTATGCATAGGAGCGGGGAGTGGCATAGATGGAAATCACACAATACGTCGTCTGGGAAATACAGCTGTCCGCGTGTCTGTGAGTGTGGGTGGGTAGGTGGGGGTAGGTGGAGGGATGTATGTGTGTGTGTGTGTGTGTGTGAGTGTGTGTGTGTGTGTGTGTGTGTGTGTGTGTGTGTGTGTGTGTGTGTGTGTGTGTGTGTGTGTGTGTGTGGAGGGGGTGATATAAGAGATGCCTGATAGTCAACTGAGTGAGATCTGGCTGACAGTGTGAAACTGAATTTAGTGTTTAGGTGCACTCATATATCACGACAATATCACAGTACACTGCTGTCTACCTTTTTACTCGAACTTGACCTAAAACCGTCACCTCCATATTGAACACCGAGTTGTAACAAGAGATTGACCATAATATATGATGGCACATACGAAGTGCTACGAAAAGATGTAAAGTCATTTTCTTATTCTGCCAGTGAGCTACCTGAAATAAGCTGGAAATGGACAAAAATCTGAGCCAAGTTAACGTAAAAGGACTATTGCATTAGGACTCCGATGATAACCGAAATGATCAGTACAGATCATGATGTCCCAGGATTACTATTTTAAATTGTAAATACTTATATGACAATAGTAATGACTAGGAAATATATCCCGGACATGAGATAAATTGCACCGCTATGAAAGAAGGTTGAACAGCGTGAGTGGAGTCATAGTACATCTCTCATTAATTATCACGGATATCAGTCTGTCTCTCGCGAAGTGTGCATCTATACTTTTGATGCAGGTGTGTAATCAGACAGGTACTGATAAAGGATTTTCACCAGCTGCTTTTATAATGGATAAGTCTCCCTTCCAGTTAAGCCTTCTAGACTTGGAACGTTCTTTTAATTTTCCATCTGCAATCTCCAGACGTTTTATTTAGCTCAGGGATGACTCTTGGAACAGGACAGGTAAAGTCTTCCTTCTTTAACACCTTGATTAGTAGGTTATTCCTCTAAGCTAAACAAAATCCCCTTTGTAGCAGCAATAATAGATTACAAAACACATCTTCTGGCCATAAGAAAGAGTTACTTTCCTGCGAATTCATTTCTGTATAATAATTTTCAACAGTACATTTCTTTCACTTAAATATCCACTCTAGTTTGGCTGGGAAGTGTTGGTAGGTAAATAGGTACAGATAAAGTTGAAACAAATAATCTTATGAACAACTTGCGCTCAAAAATGTATATAAACATTGCCATGGTGGTGTTCTATCTATTGCCAAACCCCTTAATCGTGGAGTCGGTGGCTGGATACGAATCCCATCCATGTCACCCAATCCTCCTCTATCAGCATGCCTTATCTCCTCCTGTCTCCTATACCTTTCCATCCCATCCCTTCCTCTCCCCCTGGATCTCCACCTCCTCTTACCCCAGTGAACCTCACTCACAGACACTGTCTTAGTCAGTTTGTTTGTTTGTTTGTTTTATTGTGTCTTAATGGCCATCGCCTCCAACGTGGGGCATTAGGCCAGCCAGGGTAAATGAACAATATGTAGCCAAAATGTAGCCACTCTTTCACTGTGCACCACCGACGATCTAAGGGGCCAGACGAGGTGGGAGCATGCGATAAAATGCTCTGAGGTCGGCTAGACACACTTCCTCCCCCCTGACAATCAGCGCAGGTCTTATAGTCCTCACCCCGGTCTGCAGCTCGGAGCAGATCGTAAAGGGTGGTATATGTCTTTGATCCAAGCTGGTACGACCGGGTGTGAGTGCTGAGAGCCAGGAGGTGTCTATAGGAGGTCACGTCTAGCC
>NC_136987.1:17763763-17846263 GCF_032717465.1 Coenobita brevimanus | reverse complement strand
ATACATGAAGAACTGGAAGAAACGGTTAACTCTTGCAGTAGAGACTTGGACAGAGAGGGGATGAGAGTTTGTTACTAGACGGGTGCTAAGCGTCCGCCGTATTGGTAGAAGGATGAATGCAGACAGTTGAAATGAGCAGTGACCTTTGAAACAGAGACATCAAGGAGGTAAAGATGCAACACTGCGGCGAAGAGACAGAGGTTGAAAGGAGCCAGTAAGGGGAGGAGAGTTCTATCTATCTATCTATTGCCAGACGCCTCAATCCCGTTTGGGGTGGCCACAAACAAATCGCCTCCAAGTCCCCCTGTCCCCCGCCATTTCACTGCCCTGCTCCCAACTCACACCCCCCTCTCTCATATACCTCTCCACCCCATCCCTCCATCTCATCCTCGGCCTCCCCCTCCCTTTTCCCCCCTCCACCTCACTCACATACACTCTCTTCGTCAGTCTTTCACTCTCCATCCTCTCCACATGGCCAAACCACCTCAGTGTGTTCCTCATAACGCTTCTTATCACATCCACATCAACACCACAACGCTCCTTTATATCCGCATTCGTCAGCCTGTCTCTACATGTGACTCCACAGGCTCCTCTTTAATAACTCATTTCCACTGCTCTCACTCTTGACTTGTGTCCTTCCAACAACGTCCAAGCTTCACTTCCGTACGTTAGAGTTGGTATCACAATACTGTCATGTAGTAACTTTTTCACTTCCATGCTCACTTCCCTGTTTCTTATCACTGCTTTCAAAGAACCAGCAACCTTTCTTCCCTGCTGTACCCTTTCAAGCACTTCACCCTCCAAACCTCCATCCTTACTCATCACACTATCCAAGTACTTAAACGTACTCACATTTTCCAATTCCTCACCATCCAACCTCGCTATCTCTCAAAGACCATCACTTTACTCTTCCCTACATTCACCTTTAGATTCCGTTTCTTACACACTCTCTCAAACTCATCCACCAAGCCTTGCAGCTCCCCTTCGTCTTCACTCAACAACACAGTATCATCTGCAAAGCAAAGTTAATGAGACAAAAAGCCTCTGACACCACCTTGTATAGGACAGCTGTATGTGGGGAGCCTTCACACACATGAGAGTTGTACTCTTCACAGGGGCAAATAAGACGTGTAGAAACAACTGTGCAGGAGGTAAGGAGAGCATGGAGTCGGCTTAGCACACATAATCTCATGGAAGAAGAAATTACAAGAAAGGTAATATGATCTTTCCAAAATAAATCCCAAGAGAATGAAACCTCAAGTATGCTTAAAGATGATGCAGGATTGAGTTGGATATTGTTAAAAATTAGATGATACTCCTGCGGAAGATTTTGACCCAAGTCAGACACTACACGTGGCATCGCCTTATCCCTTGTTTGATGAAATAATTGATGAGATGGACGCTGCGAGAAGCAAATGAATCATCAGAGTAGTGGGTGGATAGGGTTAGATGTACAGCTTAGAGGTCATTGATGAGTAATAGGAAGTGAGTTGGGGATAGGACAGAGCCCTGAGGAACACCAGTATTGATAGCTCTAGGGGCAGAACGCTGACCTTCTACAACAGCAGCTATAGAATGCTCAGAGAGGAAGCTAGAGATGAAGGCACAGAGATGATAGAAACTGTCAGAGGGCAGTTTGACAATTAATGATTTATGACAGACTCGATCAAATGCCTTTGATATGTCAAGTGAACTAGCAAAGCTTTCCTTAAAGTCCCGAAAGGAGGATGACCAGGAGTTTCAAAGACAGATGAGAAGATCACCAGTGGAGTGTCCCTGGCGAAACCCACACTGACGATCAGAAAGACGATTGTGACAGGAAAGATGGTTTATTTATTTATTTTTTGTTAGGAATAAATACAAAACTTTTGAAATCCAGGATGTTAAAGTAACTGGCCGATAGTTAGAGGGCTGGGAATGGTCACCCTTCTTTAGGACAGGCTGAATGAAAGCAACCTTCCAACAAGAAGGAAAGGTGCAAACTGATAGACCAAGGCGAAAGAGTTTACCTAGACAGGATGTAAGCACAGTTCTTGAGGACAGCAGGAGGGACTCCATGAGGCCCACATGCTTCTTTTGATGTAGAAAATACATCAAACATGAGGATGTCAGCAGAGGGAACTGATGAAGGAACAGCACTGGAATCGTCTATGGTTTGGCAGGAGCAGAAACAAAATTAATTATGTCCTTAGACTGAAGGGGTAACATGAAGACGGTTGGAAAAATGTTGCAAGCCATTTATTGCTTGTGTATAATACAGTATGTGACGGTGTAACAAGAAATGACAGTTTCCCCACAAGCACACTATTCGTCCATCAGAAGCTTCTGTCCAACAACGATTTTCTTCTATTTTTCCTGGTCCTACATACTGGTCGTCCTAAAAGAGCCAGCGTCATAGTTACTAACTTACTTAGGTCTACTTACCATCTCAAGAACAGAATAGGAATGAGTCATTCACAACTCTCCTAGAATATCCAGGCTTCCTGGACAGTTAACTGTGCTTTTCAAGAGTCCCCTCCTCCCCGAAGGTTAAAAGATTTGAGGCATACTCACAAAGCAGTTTAAACTGAACTTTTTATATAAATGCCTTGAGTCTTTATGAATATAAAGTAAGATTTAGGATTATGAGGTCAAATTTATGCAAAGATCTTTGTCCTTTTGAGGGCAAGAACCCCGAGGTACAGGCAACAAACAACTTTGCTGCTCTAATATCCTAGCTACTGTTAAGCGACTGTATTCAGCTTCCGAGTGACTTTTCATCTTGGAAGAGATAAGTATATAATATGCTTTTAAATTAAAGGAAAGTGTTCCTTTCTTATCTTGATTGGATATATACTGTATATGTTACAGTCAATATCTAAATCCAGACAATTTGTAAAGTGACTGAACTTTTCAGGCAATATGTGAATTGCCTGGTTCACCCAGTCAATTTAGAAATCAGCTAAAAATTGTAGACAATTTACAAAGTGACTGAAATTCTGATAGATTTTCTTGGCATATTGACTAATATGGGGTAATATATTGACAGACAAACAAACAGTATTCTTGAGTAAAATTTTATTTTCTAAAACCTACGTGACGATAGAATGTGATAATAAAACCTACGTGACAATATAACGTGATAATAAAACAATGAAAGAATAATATATGACAATAAAGTAAGACATTAAATCAGTTTTTATTCTTACAGGTCAAACTAGAGTTTGAATCCTGGTATGGGTAATCGGTCAGTTTGCCTATTGGCAGTTTGTGTGATGATGTCTGGGTAGTTTATCAGTGTGTGTGTGTGTGTGTGTGTGTGTGTGTGTGTGTGTGTGTGTGTGTGTGTGTGTGTGTGTGTGTGTGTGTGTGTGTGTGACCGGTACAGACTTCTGGGTAGCTAGCCAGTGCAGTTGTGTGTTGGCCTTGTCCCTGGCATTTACTCTTGTGTCCTTCCGTGAGGTGTACCTCGTTTGTAGAACATATGGCGTGTTCTGAGGAAGCACTTTTTTACGAGAAAGTGATGTTGAAGAAAAAATCGGATTCAAAGTCATTACTATTGACTAAAATTGAGTACTACAATCTGATTGAGGAACTCAGGGTAGCAGCATCTGCAAAAAATAAATCAAATCGGCAGTATTACATCCTTGGACGTTACGAAGTTCTTCAGTATGGTGACGTTGAAAAGTTGATCAAAAAACGGAATGATAGAACTCAAGAACCTGTTCATTTTGTGCACATTGAGGATATGTTTGACACAATAAAACGTGCTCACATTACTACGGGACATGGCGGCAGAGACAAAATGGTCAAAGCTTTGTCAAGCTATGCAAACGTTACTAGAGATACTGTAGAACTGTTCAAATCTGTGTGTGTTCAGTGTTAAAAGAAATGGAAAAGATGTACGACCAAGGGTGTTACTGTTAAACCGATTTTGTCAAAGGACTTTGGCTCACGAGCTCAGGTGGATCTTGTTGACATGCAGTCTTGTGCCAAAGGAAAGTATAAGTGGATAATGGCGTATCAAGATCACCCAACAAAGTATTGCATATTGCGTCCCTTAACTTCAAAAAGGACCGCTGAGGTTGCATTCCAACTAATGGACATATTTTTAATGTTTGGAGCACCTCAAATTCTTCAAAGCTATAATGGTAGTGAATTTACAGCATTAGTCATTTCGGAACTCAAACTTCTTTGGCCAGACTTGTTAATGGTTCATGGTAAACCAAGGCATCCGCAGAGTCAGGGATCAGCTGAACGCCTTAACTGTGATATAAAAGACATGCTAGTTTCATGGTTAGGTGATAATGATACAAGTGACTGGCCCATGGGACTCAAGTTTGTGCAGTTTCAAAAGAACACCAGTTACCATTCTGGGATCAAACAATCCCCATACAAAGCACTCTTCGGTGTTGAGATCAGAGTAGGTCTACGCTCAACTGCACTTCCAGAGGAAGTTTTGAAGACAATGGTTACTGAAGATGATTTACTTGGAGCTTACACTTTCCCCTCGGACTCTGCTCATCCAGATGATTCACCTGAGTGCTCTGTTCGTCCAGTTGATCCACCTGAGTGCTCTGCTCATCCAGATGATTCACTTGAGTGCTCTGATCATCCAGATGATCCACCTGAGTGCTCTGTTCATCCAGATGATTCACCTGAGTGCTCTGCTCATCCAGATGATTCACCCGAGTGCTCTACTCATCCAGTTGATTCATCGAAGGGCTCTACTCATCCAGATGATTCACATGAGGGTTCTACCCACCGTGAGCACTTCGCTCATCCAGGTAGTGACGCTCACACACAGAAAAAAAAAATGTTAAAAAAATGTAACTGATAACTGATCTCATTAAGCTCATAATCACATGTCAAGTCTATCACCATTAATTAAATACTTATCTCTGTTATAAAGCTAAAAATCCATTACTTTTATTCTTTTTTTGTTCATTCAGATGGTTTATCCGAGGGTTCTGTCTATCCAGACAATTCACCCTGTGACCAGAATCCTACAGGAAGACTTCATGTGCTCCAAGAAAACATAGCACTTCAACGGTCAAGAGCAGCTGCTGGTCAGTTAGCCCAAGCTGAACGCATGGTGAAACGTAGTTGTTTAGATCATGCCCCTGGTAATCCCGGAGATAATGTGACAATTCCCATCCCGTTGGTTGATCGAGGTAAAGATGATCCCCGAAACGTTATAGGTGGTATCTTAGATCGTAACAAAAATGACATGTATCGAATAGCCGTGAGAGAAGGAATACTTAAGGGACGCTACAGTAGAAGTCAGTTTGATATTTGTACCCAGCAACTATATAGCCTTGGTGACGTGAGTGCAGACAAGGAAATAGGACTTCGTCAGGCAGTACAGCAGTCATCTAGGTTTGGTGGTCAAGGTTATACTAAGTGCAATTGTACTGTGAGTAAGAAACAATGTCAAACAAATCGCTGTAAATGTTATAAAGAAGGTCACAAGTGCAATAGCCGGTGCCACTCTAGTTTGACCTGTAAGAATAAAAACTGATTTAATGTCTTACCTTATTGTCATATTTTATTCTTTCATTGTTTTATTATCACATTATATTGTCACGCAGGTTTTATTATCACATTCTATCGTCACGTAGGTTTTAGAAAATAAAATTTTACTCAAGAATACTGTTTGTTTGTCTGTCAATATATTACCCCATATTAGTCAATATGCCAAGAAAATCTATCAGAATTTTAGTCACTTTGTAAATTGTCTACAATTTTTAGCTGATTTCTAAACTGACTGGGTGAACCAGGCAATTCACATATTGCCTGAAAAGTTCAGTCACTTTACAAATTGTCTGGATTTAGATACTGACTGTAACATATATATCATCGGACTGAAGTATTTAATCAAATCCGTGTATAACCATATGTTTGGAAAAGTCTCTTCAGTTCTGACTATGTCTGTCTGGAAGAAGGAAAAAATTTGATAAAGAAGGCGTGAGTGTAGGGAACTGGTTATAGAGAGAACCATAAAGCTGTGATATACTGCAGTGGCCGCTGTGATAACATTCACGACCACACAATTTAGATGACATGATACTGTGTACACTATACAGCATAGTGAAAGTTGAGAGAGAGAGAGAGAGAGAGAGAGAGAGAGAGAGAGAGAGAGAGAGAGAGTAGAATATAATGGCTTACTAAGAATCTTGATCGAAAGGTAAATCCCGGTGTTTGTAACCATTTGTAATAATGTGTATTGTGTAAGTATCGTATCTAAGTAGTTGTAAGTGGGATCCAAGTAGGGCGTCACTGAGCGCTTACTATTGTCTGGCTTGATTGAAATTTTGCTGAACCATGAGTCTGTGGCCGTACCACCGCCTAGCCAGAGTCGAGCTGTTAGCAACGGTCTGGGTTTGGACACGGGTGGTGTTCACGGCTGCTGTGTGAAGATATAAGGCGGTGCTTAATATATTATCAGAAACTACTCCAGGTCTTTGAATTTACCTACGAATGGCGTCAAGGGGCATTAACATATATTAACATTTGGTGGAAAGCGAGTGGGATAATAGTGATTGCACGTCTTCTGTGGGCAATCCTGGCTGTGTCTATTTTCCCACGCTGCTGTTCTTCCCACGACGACACACAGTCTATCTCCGTTCCAGCCACCAGCCTTTTTTGCATTCCTTATGTGGTTTTCCCGTGGTTGCGGAATAATCCTTGCAGCTTTGGTGTGGTTTTGGGACTTTCCTCCACACCCACACTCAGCTACCACCATACCACCACAGCCACGTAAACCTCCACCATTACCCTCACTACCTGCCTTCGCCTGCCAGTCCTGTGTGACCTGTTATATTATCATGCTGTACGGGATAGTTTCAGCCCCCACGATCTCCAACCCAGACCCCACTCTAGGAAGTAGCCCCCAACTGCGGCCCGACTCTGTTACGTCATCGTTCCCCCACCTACCACACAGACCAACGTCACCCAGGGAGCGTGGCCACTCACACCAACCTACGTCACAGTCTCAGGCTCCTAACCGCTCCACCCACTGCTTAGTGCCGCCCAGTGACGTCACGAACACCTCCGTCCAATCAACGCTGCCGGGAGGAGGAGACACTACGATACGAGAGCTTCACTCAACATCAAGCTATCGCACGGAACACATCTTACTACAAGTATTTTTCTGTCTGCATTTTCATGCATTTTCTCATTCCATCACATTAATAGATTTCTTTCTACAGAGAAGCCAAGCTGTCTCCATTGATTGTGATAGTTTCACCATTTACTCTTATCCATTTAATGCATTTCGTCCCTCATTGTTCATTCACTCAGAATTTTTTGTTCACTCACTCCTGCTTCATCCCATTTTCTCCCAATTATACTCATACTCAGCTGTAAATAACGCATTCATTTTCACTCATTCACTGTATATAAATCATTTGTTCATATTCAATAATTATTTTCCTTTATTAATTCTTTCATTTATTCATCCATTTGTTCATTTATTTTCATTTACTTGCTTCCTATTCTGTTAATGTCCTTTTCTAAAAGGGTGGTTCTCTCCCCTAGTGAATCTGATAGTGAAACAGATGATCCTGTGTATGAGGATAGTGTAACTGTTTGTAGTGCTAGATCTTACAGTAAACAAACTGTTTCTACTACGACCACTTTTGTTACTCTTCCCACACCTACAACCACCTACATTAAGCCTGCTACTCCTACCCTAAATCCAGATATATCGAACCAGATATTCTATCACCTTCCCCAACTTAATCTGTTGAAGTCAATCAGCCTTCTCCACAGCCTTTGTCCTTACCTTCTACTACCACACCACCACTAACCACGGCACACACCACTGCTGCCACACTTCCTTCCCACACACCGTCTCAGTTTACTACTTCACTTCGCTGTCACACCCTCTTCCTCCAATGTCGAATCAGAACCCTCCACCTCCCCAGTCCATATATTTGGACGATGTTAACAGACCCAAATTTACAGGAGAGGATAATACAGTTTCCATTTAAGACTTCCAAATGAGGGACATTCATAATCGGCAAATCACAATTGAACCCTTGAAAGTTTCTTATCTGATGGGTCGACTACATCAGGGCAGGTCACTAATAGGATCCGCTATTCGTGCGGGGCATTTCGAAGATTGCCAAATGTTTGATGCGTGTCGCCAACAGTTAATTCAACTTTGTTGCCAAAATTCCATTGCTGCATCTCCTATAGGGTTGACAAACCTCAAGCAAATGGAAGAGGACATGAAGGTACCTCCCCAACATGCAAAGGTAATTGAGGCAACCGCTACTATGAGGGCGATGAGTTCAGAGCTGCGCCAATTGTTCCGTGGTACTCAATGGGTAGCCAAAATTAATGGAGTGCTTATGGTTTCATTAAATAATTTTATATCAGAGGAAACGTGGGATATGATAAAAAAGAGAGGTGAGGCTAAATTGAGGAGTGAGATGCAATGCGTTGATGAACAAGAGATTGAATTAGCAAGAGCTGCGTACTGGAGTTTGAATTCAGAAGTAAGAAGGTTAGCTAGGAGAGATAAAAGAAGATGTGTGGATGAAAAGGTTCCAGAGACTGAAATCTTAATAAACAAAAATGATGGACAGAGTCAAAGAATAGCATATGAATCGATTAGAGAACTGAGTGGTAATGCAGGTAAACGCAAGGAAATACCAGTTAGAGACGGGGAAGGAAATTTATTGACCAAAGATGGAGATATTAAAAATAGATGGAAAGAGCATTTTGAGACAGTTCTTAATAGACCAATACCACCAGAAGAGGATATACCGTCTGCTCAGGAAGATTTAAATATAGAAACAGGAGAGTTAAGGCTTGCAGAAGTGGAGAAAGCAGTAAAACAGTTAAAGAATAATAAAGCACCAGGGGAGGATGGTTTATTTCCGGAAATGTTTAAAGTGGAGGGGGATAGATTAATAATGATCTTGACCAAGCTATTCAATAAGATATGGGTGACGGGGTTACTACCATCAGTTTGGAAGAATGGTGTAATTGTTAAAGTTCCGAAGAAGGGAGACCTGAGTGAATGTGGTAATTGGAGGGGAATCTCGTTGTCACCGATAGCTTTGAAAGTTTTCAGTAGAGTGTTGTTAAATAGGTTGGAGCCAGTGGTTGAGGGTATTCTGAGGGATGAACAGGCTGGTTTTAGAAAGGGACGTGGTTGCAATGATCAGATCTTTATAGTTAGGCATTTGATGCAGCAAGTTAATGAAATGAGTGCCGTTAAGTCTTTGTTTTGTTGATTTTGAAAAGGCTTTTGATAGTGTTTCGAGAGAGACTATGGGGAAGATCATGAGACATTATGGAATACCAGAGGAGTTTGTGAGGGTCATTATGAACATGCATGAGGACACATTTTGTAAAGTGATGGTTGATGGTTGTCTGAGTGATTCGTTTGAAGTCAAGTCCGGAGTAATTCAAGGTGGTGTTCTATCGCCTTTACTATTTATATTGATTATTGATTACATTATGAAACGCGTTGGAACAGAAACCGGTGCAGGTATACTTTGGGGAGAGAACAGGAAACTTTTGGATTTAGATTATGCAGATGATATAGTTTTGATTTGTGATGGGCCAGAAGAGATGCAGAGAGTGTTGGACTGTTTGGTGAGTGAAGGTCGCAAGGTGGGTTTGGTTATTAATTGTGGAAAAACTGAAATAATCAATATGAATATGGAAAATGCGCAGGAATGTGTAACTGGAGGTATGGTTGTAAAGCAAGTTGATAGGTTTAAATATTTAGGTACTTATTTAGCCAAGGATGGTTCTTTGAACTTTGAATTCGAGGAAAGGTTAAAGAAGGCTAATCTGGCAATGGGAATGCTTAAAAATATTTGGAATAATAACAATTTCTCTGTGCATATAAAAATCAAACTTTATAAGGTAATGGTTAGGAGTATCTTAATTTATGGACACGAGTCTTGGTACAGCACAGTGACTATGGAAAATAAATTTTTGGTGTTTGAAAATAAAGCACTTAGAAGAATATTAGGAGTTAAGTGGTGGGAAAGGATACCAAATAGTAGAATTAGAGAAATAACGGGAGTGCAGCCGATCGATGAATATGTTAGATTCTCACGATGGAAGTGGCTAGGACATGTGTATAGGAGACAGGGAATAGTACGAGGTACACCAGGGTGGGTGGCACTTGGTAGGAGAGGTAGAGGAAGGCCAAAAGAGACGTGGGTGAGGACAATGAGACGGGAAGCTGGAGATGAGTGTTGGGGAGATCTTGAGGAGTTAGCACAAGATAGGATGTGGTGGTGTGAGTTCATCGAGGCCCTATGCATCCCCGAGGGTGCCACAGGAAATGATTGATTGATTGATTGAAATAATTTTACAGATTTGTTCGGTTACTTTAGATTTCTTAACAGGCTTTCTGACAACCAAAAACAAATAGCACTACAAATTGGCTTTAACCCCGGAGACAAAATAGTTAACATCTCAAAGGCTGTAATAGAAAGGTCAGGATCAGACTTCACTCACCAGGCCGGTTCTTACACCTCAGCCTCTCACTCTGCAGTTAGTACTACACACCAGCATTACTTCATCTGATTCCTCTCGTTCGCGGCTAACTACAAAAACCAAACCTAGTAATCGGTCTTACTCACACTATGGCTCACCATCTAGCAGTCATGACAAATCTACTGTCTGACAAAGCAAACAATCCTCGATTGTGTGCTGGCACTGCGGTAATGCAGGTCATCGAGAGTCTAGTTGTGCACGCAAACAAAGACGTTTCTGCTCACGGGAATGACACCACACACCTCCACAGTCCTGTCGTCTGACATGCAAATATCACAAGAATAGCACAACTCATTTCACTGACGAGTGTTGTTACCTTAAGAGCCGTCAGTCAGGGGAAGAGGAACGCTTGGATTGGAAAAATGTAACCTAATAGCAGAAGATCCGCTGGTGTCTGAAAAAAAGATAACAGAAAATCAACTCCCCATTCGCCAGGTAGGACCTATAACATCTTTAGGCCTAATCATTCTAGGATGGAGTGAAGGGGTACAAAGCTATTTCTTTATGGACACCGGATCTATGGTAAACCTGATCTCAGATACCTCTTTAAACATCATTAGGGAAACAACTAAAAGAGTTGGGCTCGTCGAACCACCTAACATTCGCCTATGCGGCGTGGATGGCTCAGAATTTCAGGACAAAGGAAAGATCATACTAGAAGTACAACTTGATAAAGCCTTAAGACATTTTGACATGGAGTTTCATGTCACTAATGATCTTATTATCCAGCGGACACTCTCATTGGCTTTTCGACAATGGCTCAACAAGCTATATCTCTCCTCCCTGCTTCTTGAACCATAAATATCAATGGATTCTCATTATTTAGCATGGAATTACCATGTCCGGTACTTTCCCAAACAAACTCAGTTATTCACTCTCACATGATTCCAACATTACTAGAGAGTAAACAGGTACACACACCGTTACCTGAACATCCAAGTTCACTACCATCTAGTACTACACCCTCTGAGCATTTACCAGTGGATACACCCTCTGAGCATTCAACTGTGGATTGTATCAACCCCTCTAATAGTGGCACATTTGCCGACTCAGACACGTCTCATTTAACTACCTCACATAGTGTGAATGATGTTTTACACCATGCAGAGACAAGGCATGCAGTAACAAATCAGTGTACAATTTTGTTGCCGCATAAATTTACCAAAGTCTCTGTTCGTGCCATGGGTGCGAAAGCAGGAGTGGATGTACTAACCTTACCTGAGACGTGTTGTGTGAATGGCTTAGCTTATGAGTCGGCTTTGTGTACGGTGCTGGAGGATTGTTTATGCTACTTGTACTTAGCCAACATTGCTTATGCCCCACTTAAATTACAAACGGGAACACAGATTGGTGACTTCTTGGTATACCCAGCAGCCGTACATGTGCCCCAAGATTTCCCACTCTCTGTTGCAGATGTGTGCTCAGCTACTCAATCCACCGACATTCCATTTAATCTTGAATCTCATGTGAAACAGAGTGATTACCCAGAATACAGAAGCCACTTACTTAATCTCCTGTGAGGCTATCGTGAAGCTGTAGCCTTACCCGGTGAGAATATGGGCAAAACAGAATTAGTAAATTGTCAAATTATGTTACAGCCTGCAGCTCAGCCAGTATATATACCTGCCTACCATTTACCACACAGCCAACGTCAACAAGCTGATCGTCTTTGGATAACGAGGTAATTGAACAATCTGATAGTCCGTGGAACAGCCCACTATTTCTGGTTCCAAAGAAAGATGGTGAGTTACGACCAGTGATAGTTTACAGACGCGTGAATGCACTGACTGTCCCGGACAGATTTCCAATTCCTGTACTCACTTATTTGTTGGAATCCTTAGGTGAAAACAGTTGTGTTTTCTCCTTCCTAGATCTTTTGAGTGGTTACTGGCAAGTAGAAATGGAGGAGTCATCTCGTCCTATCACTGCCTTCAGTACTCCATCCAGGCATTACCAATTCCATAGACTTCCATTCGATTTGAGAAATGCACCATCGGCGTTCATGTGGCTAATTCATACAGGTTTCACCGGCATGATAGGTCACTCAGTTTTTGCTTATCTAGATGATGTCATAATCGCTAGTCACTCGGTAGAGGAACACTTGGAAAAATTGGCAGAAGTGTTCACTAAACTCAAACAAGCTGGACTTAGGAGCAATCTCTCAAAGTGTGGCTTTTTACGTAAGAAACTCCAATTCCTAGGACATGTTGTTGATGCTCACGGAATTCCCACATCAGACGACAAAGTCAAAGCCCTGAAAAATTTCCCAACTCCAACCAACACCGATGTTGTATGCAGTTTCCTCGGTCTTAGTGGCTATTACCGCAGATTTATTAAAGGGTATGCCCAGACAGCTGCGTTGTTAACAAATTTGCTAAAGAAGGATGTCTTTTGTGTGGGTTGATGAACAGGCAACCGCATTTACAACACTGAAAAATGCCCTAGCACAATCCCCGGTTTTGGCATTCCCTGATTATTCAAAACCATTTCTTCTCTATACTGATGCTTCCGGAGTCATGCAAAATGACTCCGAAGGGAAGAAACGTGTTATTGAATATGCCAGCCGTCTGTTAAACGCCACAGAAAAGAATTACAGTGTAATTCACTGGGAAGCCCTTGCCGTGGTCTGGTCTCTAAAACATTTCCGTGACATCATCTACGGTTATCCTGTTCACATCCAAACAGACCAACTTCCCTTATGTGACCTGTTTCAGGGACGTAACCTTACCGGTCGACTTGCATGTTGGGCAGTCACTGTGCATAACTCTATCATCTCACACTGTCGTTACCATCTGCATTAACTTCACCTCTAACATCAACTAATTTTATAGGAAAGATGCTATGGGTCTACGTGCTGGCAGTGCTGACTAGTCGGGTCTGGATTGGGTGAGGAGGATGGTGTCGTACGGCCCGGGGCCTTGGTTGGCGCAGGAGGTGAAGTAATGGTGGTGAAGGATGTAGTCTCCTTGCGCTACCACCTAGAGCGGCTGGTCGCGTAGCTATCGCCCTACCTGACTTTGCACATCAGCTAGAGGACCTGCAGGGACTCCTATCTATCTATCTATCTATTGCCAGACGCCTGAATCCCGTTTGGGGTGGCCACAAACAAATCGCCTCCAAGTCGCCCTGTCCCCTGCCATTTCACTGCCCTGCTCCCAACTCACACCCCCCTCTCTCATATACCTCTCCACCCCATCCCTCCATCTCATCCTCGGCCTCCCCCTCCCTCTTCCCCCCTCCACCTCACTCACATACACTCTCTTCGTCAGTCTTTCACCCTCCATCCTCTCCACATGGCCAAACCACCTCAGTGTGTTCCTCATAACGCTTCCTATCACATCCACATCCACACCACAACGCTCCTTTATATCCTCATTCGTCAGCCTGTCTCTCCACGTGACTCCACAGGCTCCTCTTAAATAACTCATTTCCACTGCTCTCACTCTTGACTTGTGTCCTTCCAACAACGTCCAAGCTTCACTTCCGTACGTTAGCGTTGGTATCACAATACTGTCATGCAGCAACTTTTTCACTTCCATGCTCACTTCCCTGTTTCTTATCACTGCTTTCAAAGAACCAGCAACCTTTCTTCCCTGCTGTACCCTTTCAAACACTTCACCCTCCAAACCTCCATCCTTACTCATCACACCACCCAAATACATAAACGCACTCACATTTTCCAACTCCCCACCATCTAACCTCGCTGTACATTCACCAACTTCACCTCTCTCAAAGACCATCACTTCACTCTTCCCTACATTCACCTTTAGGTTCCGTTTCTTACACACTCTCAAACTCATCCACCAAGCCTTGCAGCTCCCCTTCGTCTTAACAACACAGTATCATCTGCAAACAACAGTACAGGGAGTTTCCAAACACTATCCTCTCTCACCAGGGCCACTCCAACATCCACCACCCCACCCTGCACCTCTCCCATCACCCCAGATATTAAAAATCAACATCCCACAGACACAGTTTGGTACCCACTTTACATACCCATCTGCTGAAAGTTAGATTATATTCATTATCAGTTCAACCATCTCCAAGATTCCTTCGCTAACCAAACGCCTGTGGGCTGCTCACGAGTGAAACGTAGACTTTTTTTTTATCTTGGAGGAGAAATTCTGAGCGGATTATTTGGTGTAGCGACTGCCCGTGACCTTTCTGGATTTAAGGAAGATTTATTTCGATTAGCAAATACTCTAGAGTCACAGAAAAAGGTGTTAAGTGTTCAACATTCTATGCAACAAGAGATCACACACCATTTAAATGATGTTACAAATACCTTAAATAATTTTACATCAATTCTTAAGCATGAAGTATCGAAGGTAAATATTGTATCAGAGTTGATGTATATAAAATTACATGTGGATAATTTGCAGGTTTCTCTGGACTCTCTTGTCTCCCAAGTTTCTAGCCTAACTCGTATTTTAACAATGCTGTTGATGGTCGTGTCACCCTAGATTTAGTACCTATCTCTGACCTTAGCTCTACCTTGGAATGGGCTTACTCAACCTTCGACTTGTCTCCTGTGATTTCATTTTCCTCCTTAGAACACTACTACCCAGTCTTAGAGGCCACATTCCTTACTAAAGATATAACTGTTCATATCCCTCTTCGTTCTTCTATCACATTCGATCTCTTTCACATCGTTCCTTTTCCTTTCTGGTAAAATAACTCCCTGGTACAAGCCTCTGTCTCTTCAGAGTACTTTCTTCTCTCCCATGATCATCTCTATACTGCCTTTATCTCCTCAAGTGACCTCGACAGATGTGCCTTTCTCACACCCAACTCTCGAGTTTGTGCTGCGTACCTCCTAACAATTTTTCCTGGCAGCGTTGCTCCTTGTGAATCTGCCTTAGTCCGTAACTTCTCAGTACAACCTGTCTGTACCTTTGTTCCGGCCCCCAAAAGCCAAGTACACCATGCTCGTCTAAATCACATCCGCTATTTCTTCTTTAGTGTCTCAACTCCTGTCAGTCTTATTTGTCCAGGAACCCCTGTACGTTCATTATCCGCAGTTGGTTTATATAAGGCTCCTGATTACTGTACAGTAAAGTCTGAGTCTGTAATAGCCCATTCTACACATTATCACTTCGCACTTCGCTCCCACAAATATGACATCTTCAGACCTATTAATACTACATTTCATCTGCCAACAGACAATCTTTCCATCATATCAGACAACCTACGTATGTTGAACTTCTGAATCACTCTAATTTCATTATGAACCAGTTCTCTTCAGCTTTTAACCGCTCCTGGGTACATCCAGTCTTTGTATTTCCTCCGGTGGTCTTATGTTTTCTAGGTTTTATTCCTATTGTATGTATCCTGTACTGTTGTGTCAAGCAAATGGACAAAAGGTTACATGAGATCCGCGTAGCAACAAGGTTAGTGCGACAACCAAAAGACCTGGAAACTGGTAGTTCTAAGTAACACTCATTATGATTGGTGAAGATGTGAAGATCATACTGAAGAAAAGAAAAGACAAGAAAATCCCTGTGCAAAATAGAAATTTGAGCTACTTGAAACAAAATGTAATAATATTCCTATAATTACTACACATTGAGTGAAGGATATGAAAACTAGTGAAATAAAAATGAGATAAGGGAAGTGAATATCTGATAGTGCTTTCTAAGTAAGATAAACTGGAGTGTATGAAGTGGTGCATTCCGTTGCTACATTTCTAATAGAGGTATTATTGTGATTACTAATACTTACTGTATATATTAACATATCTGTTTGTTAATTTGACCAAACCTATATGTATGCTAACACAACTCTTGTCATAAACCTTGTGCCTGGTTAATTAGCGGCCTGTACCACGATAGTGCATTATTTACATTCTACTTTTGTATTTATTAGTACTTATACCCTTCACAACCTTTCCAACATGGCCATGTACTGTAAATATATTTCTCCCTTATTACATCCAGCTTCTTGAATTATATTATAATATCCCTTTTATTATTATACTCCCATGTAGTCCCCAGCCGAATGTATACTCTGTCCGGTTGCATTCTTGCCACATTATGACTTAATGCCTCCACCACTGTGTCAGGAGACGCACCTTTTAATGCGGGGGAAAATTGTATGTAACCATTTGTAATAATATGTAGTCTGTAAGTATCGCATCTAAGTAGTTGTAAGTGGGATCCAAGTAGGGCGGCACTGAGCGCTTACTGTCTGGCTTGATTAAAATTTTGCTGAACCATGAGTTTGTGGCCATACCACCGCCTAGACAATGGGAGTCGAGCAGTCTGGGTTTGGACACAAGTGGTGTTCACGGCTGCTGTGTGAAGATGTAAGGTATTGCTTAATATATTATCAGAAAACTACTCCAGGACTTTGAATTCTCCGACTGGCGTCAAGGAGCATTAACATACATTAACACCGGGCCACCAGTGCCATTTAACTTCAGTCCGAGAACGCCACATGAATTTTATTCTACTGTATATACAGTTTTATTTTGTTTACGATATAAATAAACAGCTACAATAACACACACACACACACACACACACACACACACACACACACACACACACACACGCCAAAAATATATACTCGTTTGAACATATCTATAACTATATCTATCTGTATCTATATCTATATATCCATCTATCCATCTGTCTATGTATATCTCTCTCTCTCTCTCTCTCTCTCTCTCTCTCTCTCTCTCTCTCTCTCTATATATATATATATATATATATATATATATATATACAGAGACTTCACTTCACCATGAAGATGTATATGCAAATTAACCACGGGAGAAATGAAAGGAACAACAGTGAGTACTTTCTTATATTACATCTTCATTTCTCCTGTGGTTAGTTTGCATATATCTATCTATCTATCTATATATATATATATATATATATGGGGTGTATATTATGGTGCACTCTCAACCCTTAATTAACCCCTTAACTGCGGGGCGTCACTTTCGTGACGCTTGGGAGCAAGGGATCATACCGCGGGGCGTCGCTTTTGTGATTCTGTGTTATTTTGAATTCACCCGGGCTTCCAAGTGGGGGCTTGTATCATCTATCAGTACTGCCAATGTCCAACACTAGTCAGCATTCCTAATCTCATCTGTATTCCCATCCATTGTTGACAATTTAGCCATTTCTATCCGTTCTTGGCTCCCCTCCCTACCCCCCCTCCATTAGCCTATCCTCTCGCCTGCCCGGCCATGCTACGCTAAGTAAATCTTCCCTGGAATTTTTCACTGATTTCATCCATTGAAATAAGCCCTATGTCCTATTCTTATACCAAATAATATATACAAGAAAGAAATAAGGTAAGTGAGAGTGCCATACACCTGGAATTGGCTAATTATCACCTGACAACAACTCACGTGCACTCGTTCGCTAATTTTCGCTGTTTTTTTCCCCTTGAAACATGCCATATAATCTATTTTCGTAATAAATATACTAATAAGGAGGGAAGGGAGAAGCCTAAGTGATATTTACATTCACCTGGAACTACCTAATTTATAATGTATTGTCTAGATTTCCTGCCAATCATTTCAGTGAAATACATAGCTGTTTCAAGAGCTACGTTGGTAGTACTGAATATCCCCTAACTAGGCCTCTACCCGGGCCGGCCCTCTTTTATCAGTTCTCTCTCATCTTCCGAAGAGGAGGTATGGCTCATCCTCTTGCTGACTTCAGGGCCTTTTTCACCCCCATGCAAAGGGCCCTGTGACCTTTACCCCCTACTAAACCTCGTGTGGAAAGAGGTAAAGGGCTGACAATTGATAAAAGAGTGACTACGATCTTTCTATTGAGTAAAACAGTGCAAGTGGAATTGTAAATAATGTGCAAACAGCAAGTGAAAGTAATGAATGTAAATAAACGTGAACAATGGAAAATAGTTTTATAAGTTACTTCAAGTGACAGTGCATAACACAGTGTAAATAAAATAGAAATGTAAATAATGTAAATAAAATAGAGAACGTAAATAGAAATGTAAATGAGTAGTATTATAAGAATACGAGTATATACCCTAGGAGTAATGAAAGTGAAAGTTTCACTATAGCATGTCTGAATACTATGAGTTATGAGAGTGAAGATGAAAGTGACATTCACTCTCAAAGCTAGTATACAGGACGAGAAAGTGAATGCTACGTATTTTACTGAAAGAAATTGAATCCCTACAGTGACAATAAACTAATACTACTGAAGGAAACTTATGGATAAAGACTGTAGATATATATAAGTGTTATATAGTAATAGAAATATAAAGTGTGAGGGGTTTTATGAATAATAAATGACAGAGTACCAAGAGCGAACTAGCACAAGTGCGGCGGTCAGACGCGCTCATAATTTTCATTGCTTTCACAGTGGGGTTTTTTTTTGAGTATGGATCCCAAACTACTTGAAAATCATAGAGTAATGTTTATAGTGTTAATATCTGGCTGTGGTAATCATATTACGAGTTGTCGGGAAGTGTAAAGTGGAGACTTCGTTACCCAACTTCAGAGGTCTCCACAATTCCTACGGTAACTGACGAAGGCTCAACAAACATTCCAGGAGAAAGCTGAAGGTATGTGCCATAAGCATATTTAATTTTAATATTCTAGGACTAATAACTGATTTTTGGCAAATATTTTTTGAGAGTCTGTTGGAGCCCGAATAACCCCGCGGCACACGCAAAACATCGGTAAACATGCCCGCGGTGTAGGGGTTAAGCACCAAAAGGGATAAGATAAAGTTTAAGACTCTAACTTAACTTTACTGTACACTATAACATACACAACCAAAGAAGAAACCAGGGTTCGTTTTACAAAAGGGGAGGATTCTTATAGGCCTCAGAATACAATTATAAAACAAGTTATTTCATACCTAACCAGAAAACACTCAGTGGAAGCTAAGTACTCACAAAGCTCGAGGAAACGTGGACACTTCGTAGGTTAAATCCAGATATAAATCACACACTAGTGTAAATGGAGGAGTCAATCAAAAATGGGAAATTGTACACAAACAGTGTGTTTTGTAATCAAAGTCACGTATTGAGTAGTGTTGGGGAAAAGTGCAACACAATGTGACAAAAGTGTAACGAGACAGTAAATGTGTACAAATGACAAAATGTGTACAGGGGTGTGTGTACAAAATGAGATAAAAATCTGTCTCTTCACACTTTCCTGGAGCTTATAAAGGTTACTTACTCCGCCTTTCTCAGCTAATTAACCACTAGGCTGTCTTAAAAATAATCTCTGTCCATACAGAAACAATAGAGCCACCTGCTACCAAAGAGGGCCTCATACGCTTCAGACAGAACCAATTGCGTGCCATCAAGAACGTAACGAAGGAGCCATTTAGGCCTCTAATTGGCAAACATCCCTACTTTGCTCCTCCCACCTTATGTCACACCCACAGTTCAAGGACAAGAGGAACTTTCTGCGTAAATTGTGAGAAAAACAACTGGTGTCTTATCAATTGAGAAGGCAAAAGTGTCCACATGGGTTTACCCTTACAGGCAGCAAAACTGATAAGAAAAATGATTACTGTTCTTGAGGCTCGCTTCTCTCCTTTCATTATCATCCTATTTCTATTTCACCCATTCGCTACTGGGGTAACTACACCAGTGACACCTCCCTTCCTGAGAGAAGAAATTTCCCAAGGGGAAATTTCTGGATACTATACAATCAAGTTCTGGACAGATAATCTGCTAAAACTTTACTAACATCTTTTACATGTCTTACATCAAGGGAGTATGCTTGCAAAAATAGGGCCCAGCAGGTCAATCTTAAGATTTTTGTGCTTAAATCTGGACAAATTTCAGAGGATGGTGATCAGTGTACACTACAACATCACCTGACCCATTGGGTTTTGGAACCACTATGACCGGGGAGCACCACTCACTTTGACAGGACTCGATTAACCCCTGCTGCAACATGTAGTTCAGCTCCTCTCGAATGATGGTCTGCTTCTGAGGACTAGCCCGGTAGGGGGACTGCTTTACAGGGCTGGCATCTCCAACGTCCACATCGTGCTGTGCCACTTCCGTCCGTCCTGGGGTGTCCCGGAAGACATCAGGGAACTTCCTGAGAAGGGCAACAAGATCAGCATACCGCTCTGCAGTCAAGTGGGAGAGTTTATCAGTCAGTGTACTTCAAGCTTCGTGGTTTTCTCTCCAACTGGTCATCTGGTCCAAAGTCAAAGGTCAGCTCTCGTCCTCCGCCAACTCGACAGCCGACACCACACATACAGCACTAGGGGGGTCCGCAAACTTGACAGCCGACACCATGCATGCAGCACTAGGGGGGTCCACGTCTCGCCTGTGGTACACCTTCAACATATTTATATGGCACAATCTTCGTTCCTTCCTCCAGTCTGGGGTTAAAATGACATAATTTACTTCACCTACCCTCTTTTCCACTTGATAAGGGACCACAAAATTTGCCTGCAGAGGCTGACCGTGAATGGGAAGCAAGACAAGAACTTGATCGCCTGGGTGAAACATTCTGTGCCTAACTTTCTTAGAGTGGTCATACCACCTCTTCTTCTTCTCCTGAGAGCACTCCAAGTGTGCCCTGGCTACTTCCATACTATAGGCCAGTCTTTCTTTAAATTTTGACACAGTCTAGCAAGTTAATTTGGTCATCATCCTTGACCCATTGTTCTTTAATGACTTTAAGAGGACCTCTTACTTCATGGCCAAAGATTAACTGAAATGGGGAGTAGCCCAAGGACTCGCTCGGTGCCTCTCTGGTTGCAAAAAGTAGGAAAGGCAAACACTTGTCCCATTCCTTTTCATCAACACATAGTTTTCTAAGCATACTCTTCAAAGTTTGGTGATACCTCTCTAATGCACCTTGACTCTGAGGATGATATGCTAAGAAAGTGATTTGTGAGATTCCTAGCTTCTTAAGGGTTTGTCTGAACAATCTGGAATTAATATTACTGCCTTGATCCGACTGCACCTCCTTAGGGAGGCCAAAACGGATAAAGAAGGTTAGCATCTCTTTTACAACCAATTTAGCTGAATTATTTCTCAAGGGAATGGCTTCAGGATATCTAGTGGCCATGTCTAACATTGTGAGGATGTACTGGTGGCCTGAAGAGGTCTTAGGCAAAAGGCCAACAATGTCCACAAGGACTCTAGTGAATGGGGCCTCAAACACAGGTAGAGGAATCAAATGAGCCACAGGGATGGGCTTATTGCTCTTACCGACTAGCTGACAGGTGTGACATGACCTACAGAACCGGGAGACATCTCGACGGATTCCAGGCCAGTAAAAATACTGCCAGATGCGGGAGAGAGTCTTCCTCACCCCTAAGTGACCTGCTAAAGAAGAGTCATGAGCAATGGACATAATTTTTTGCCTAAAGGGTCTTGGAACCACCACCTGATGTACAGTCTCCCACTCGTTATCATGAGCAACACTAGGAGGCCTCCATCTCCTCATTAACACGTTATTTGGTCTTAAATAATAACACTCAGTCAGTTCAGACTCACATTCATTTTCCCTAACTGCTGAGTCAATTAAAGTGGCAATCTCTGGATCAGATCTTTGCATATCAGCTAATTTTGCACTTGCATCAGTTTGGTGAGAATCATCAACCTCTGAGTCATTTAACTGGGCAAAAAAGGTATCACCAAGCCCAATATCATCATCGGCATTGCCAGTCCCATTACTGTCAACATTCTCCTGGCTGGCTTTTGCCATCATAGCTCTAGTTACAGCACATGCGGAAAACAATTTAGGACATGTATCTTCCAACTCTTTAGTCCTATCCTCACTCAAGGGAGTTTTTGACATGCAGGGAACAGCACTCGCCTGTTCTCCCGCCAGGTCATTACCCAAAAAGAAAGTGACCCCTTGTACAGGAAGCTGGTCAACAACACCCACACGCACTGAACCAGTAACTAACTCTGATTGGAGCTTCACCTCAACTAGGGGAACAGATACAAACTCAGCTATACCCTGTAACAAGACACATTCATTAGGGTCAGCTACATCAACAATCCCCTTCAACATTAGTGACTGTGATGCTCCTGTGTCTCTAAGTATAGTAACTTCCTTACCACCTTTTCCATCAACTGAAACTAACCCTTTAGAAATAAAGTTAGCAAATAAATGACCTGGGAAGGAGTCACTTTGAGTACTGCTTGGGGGAGGACACTCTGATGGAGTCTTATGACCACTCTCACCTGAACCTGACGACTGCACTGCTCCAGTCTTACTAGTGTCTAACAATGGCTCTACAGGAGTCTGTCTGTCCACCACTGACATTTCCACTCTGGCCTTATCAACAATATCCACCTGCTGGGGTTGTGTCTGACTACCGCTAACAATATCTGTGGGTGGCTGCTCTGTGTTGGTGTCAAAAGATCCCCAAGAGTTTATCAGAGTAATTGGTTTTACATTTGAACTTTTTCCTCGTTTTCTCCAACACCAATCCTCCAAGTGCCCCGTTTTCTGGCAATACTGGCAAAATCTGACACTTTTCCTTGACCCTCTGGCAACACTGTCCTCACTTACTTTCGTAGAACTAACATGCTCTGGGGTTGCAGTGTTCCCAGTAGTGTCACTTGACATTAATTTGCCTTTACCAGAAGAAGGGTTCACAAAAACTGGTTGGTTTACTCTCCTACCCTTAACAAATAACTGAGGCTTACGTTCATGCTTATGAATTATACTATAGTTATCTGCTACAACAGCAGCCTCAGCTAGGGTATCTAAATCTTTTTCCACTAGGTATGTAGCCACATCCCTATCTATCTTACCGGTGAAGTTCTCCAAGATCATTAATTCTTTAAGTTTACAGAAATCATCAACTTTCTTAGAATGCAACCATTGATCAAACAAGTCTGTGAGTACTCTAGCATATTCCACATGAGTCTGATCTTTCTATTTAAAGGTGGATCTAAATTTAAGCCTATATGCCTCTGGCACGAGTTCATATGCTTTGAGAATGGCATCTTTTAAACAATCATAGTAGGCACTTTGATCAACAGATAGAGAAAAATAAGCCTCTTGAGCCTTTCCTTTCAAAACACTCTGCAGCAGTACTGTCCAAGAGTCTTTTGGCCACGAGAGACGACCTGCTACCTTTTCAAACATATGGAAATACTTGGTGACATCTTGCTCATTAAAGGAAGGTACTAGCTTAATGTTCCTAGGAACATCAAAAGATTCCTTGGCAGATGAACCACTAGCTCTAGGTAAACTATCAGGGCGCTTCAGTCTGAATTTGTGATCCATTTCCTCTTGTCTCATTTGAGCCTGTAATTCAATTTCCCTCATTTTGGCATTCCATTCTTGTTCCCTCATTTTGGCATTCCATTCTTGTTCCCTCATTTTGGCTTGCACTTCTTGTTTTCTCATTTTTGCATGCACCTCTAGTTCCCTCAGCTTAATTCTGGCTAACTCAAGTTGCACATTGCCACCAGTATCATGAGCAGAAAAATCACTAGAGCCAGGTATCTCTGATGCCAAAGGCTCAGGGTCAACATCTTGTGCAGTATCAAATGGCTCAGAACTAGCTACAGAAGACTCACTTTGCTGAAACATGGTGTCCAATATTAAATCAAGTAACTTAGTCTTAGTGACTGAGGCAGGAAATATCAACTGTATGGCCTGGGCAAGCAATATGAGCTCGTGTTATGTGAGTGTTTTCACTCTGTTTGGGGAAGGCTTAGAACCAAAAATGCTTTTACATCACTATCACTCATTAGGGCCATGATTACTGAATACAGTTAAGTAGGTAAGGGTAATCACTGTGTACGTGGCCAAGGTTGCCAATATTATGTCATAGAGCTATCCTAGTAGGAGGTCGCCAAATTGTTATGGAGTGTATATTACGGTGCACTCTTAACCCTTAATTAAGCACCAAAAGGGATAAGATAAAGTTTAAGATAACTAACTTAACTTTACTGTACACTATAACATACACAACCAAAGAAGAAACCAGGGTTCGTTTTACAAAAGGGGAGGATTTTTTTAGGCCTCAGAATACAATTATAAAACAAGTTATTTCTTACCTAACCAGAAAACACTCAGTGGAAGCTAAGTACTCACAAAGCTCGAGGAAACGTGGAGACTTCGTAGGTTAAATCCAGATATAAATCACACACTAGTGTAAATGGAGGAGTGAATCAAAAATGGGAATTTGTACACAAACAGTGTGTTTTGTAATCAAAGTCACGTATTGAGTAGTGTTGGGGAAAAGTGCAACACAATGTGACAAAAGTATAACGAGACAGTAATTGTGTACAGATGACAAAATGTGTACAGGGGTGTGTGTACAAAATGAGATAAAAATCTGTCTCTTCACACTCTCCTGGAGCTTATAAAGGTTACTTACTCCGCCTTTCTCAGCTAATTAACCACTAGGCTGTCTTAAAAATAATCTCTGTCCATACAGAAACAATAGAGCCACCTGCTACCAAAGAGGGCCTCATACGCTTCAGACAGAACCAATTGCGTGCCATCAAGAACGTAACGAAGGAGCCATTTAGGCCTCTAATTGGCAAACATCCCTACTTTGCTCCTCCCACCTTATGTCACACCCACAGTTCAAGGACAAGAGGAACTTTCTGCGTAAACTGTGAGAAAAACAACTGGTGTCTTATCAATTGAGAAGGCAAAAGTGTCCACATGGGTTTACCCTTACAGGCAGCAAAACTGATAAGAAAAATGATTACTGTTCTTGAGGCTCGCTTCTCTCCTTTCATTATCATCCTATTTCTATTTCACCCATTCGCTACTGGGGTAACTATGCCAGTGACAATATATATATATATATATATATATATATATATATATATGTCTCCGACTCTGGGCATAGGCTTCACAGCCTGCTATCAAGGCCTAGCAGTCCTCCTTCATACCATACACCTCTCTCTCTCTCTCTCTCTCTCTCTCTCTCTCTCTCTCTCTCTCTCTCTCTCTCTCTCTCTCTCTCTCTCTCTCTCTCTCTCTCTCTCTATATATATATATATATATATATATATATATATATATATATATATATATACATATATATATATATATTGTTACGGAACAGAGAAAGATAATGTACACTTTAAGTGAGAATGCTAAAAATCACTACTGTCCCGTAAAGTTCCAGGTTCAAAACAAAAGAGTTAGGTAAAATTACAAGTTAAAGTTTAATGCTCAAACTAACAACAAAACATTCAGGACTCATAAGGATAATGTAATGGCAAAAACAGGTTAAATATATGGTTAACTGCAATAGTCTCTATTAACACGAAGTTAGCAAGAGTAAATTTATCTAAGTCAGCCCTGATAAAATGAGATACCAGATAATACTCAGTGAATGCCAGATAAATTATTACAGATACAAACTATTATCAAAATGACTGACATAAAGATCCATACATGAATTACAAAAACTTCACTAAGCCTACAAATTAAACTTATGCTATACAGTACAAGAAAAAATGCAACAGTTATACTCAAATTACACACAGCTGCTAGATGTTTGGAGATTTCTTGAGCACTCACAATAATAACATCTGTACAGGGGAGGACAGAGATGTGAACAAAATGAGGAGCAGATCTAAGTGGCAATGATGCAGAGACTGAGCTCATTATATAGGGGCCAGGAGAGCTTGATACAACTTGTAATAAGGACGCGCAAATGAAGCCATGGGGACAAAGAGATGACAATCCCGCAAAGTATAACAGAGATGTCGACTTACTCTACTATAACGGTAGAAGGGGGGGACTGAGGCAGAACACGCTCGTGATCAAACATGCAGCATACTGTGCGTTAAAATTACACAAAGGATGATGAAATCATAGGCTATGTAACACCTCCCCACAAAGAAAAAAGAAATTTACAAAGGAAATTTCTTATTACTCTAAAACAATCTGTACATGGCACTACAGAACATGCAAATGTCTTTCCTAGTGTTACAAAACATGAGATCTCCCTAGCACGTTCAGTCATAGGTACTTGCCAGTATCCCTTTAACAAATCAAACTTACTTATGTACCTAGCCTTTCCGATCTTGTCTATGCAATCTTCCACACGAGGGAGAGGGTAAGTGTCTGTTTTAGTTATCTGATTAACACGTCTGTAGTCGATGCAAAGCCTCTGTGACCCACCTGGCTTAGGGACTAGAGTGACAGGAGAACTCCACTCGCTCTGACAGGGCTCAATCATCTTGTGGTCCAACAGGTAGCCAAGCTCCTTCTGGATGAGAGGAACTTTCACTGGGTTCACACGGTAAGGAGGCAATTTAATTGGCTTTGCGTCTCCAACATCGACATCATGCATCAACACAGTGGTTCTTCCTGGAGTGGCACGGAACACTTGCGGGTACTCCTGCAGTAATGCCGAAAACTCCTGCCTTTCCTTGGGTGGTAGATGAGAAAGCTTAGTCTGGAGATCATTCATGATATCAGGATTCTTCCCCAAACTATCGCTCAGGCTCATACTGCATGGGAGAGCTTCACTTGCAGACTCGGGTGGAACAGCTACAGTGCAGACTGGATTATTTTCGTCCCGCCTGTGATATAATTTTAGCATGTTGATGTGACATAGTTGCTTGTTCTTTCTACGATCTGGTGTGGCGATGACATAGTTGACATCACTGAGTTTCTTCTCCACGAAATAAGGGCCACTAAACTTGGCTTGAAGAGGTTGCCCATGCACCGGTAGCAGAATCAAAACCTGATCTCCTGGCTGAAAGTGGCGTAACCTGGACTTCTTATCATACCAAGTCTTCATCTTCTCCTGAGCAGCTCCTAAATTCTCTCTCGCCAGCTGTAAAGCAGTGGACAGCCTTTCTTTGAACTTCATCACATACTCCAGCAGGTTGACGTCATCTTCCTCCGACAGCCAGCATTCCTTGAGTAACTTAAGGGGTCCTCTTACTTCATGGCCAAACAGTAGTTCAAAAGGTGAGAAGCCCAGTGATTCATTTGGAGATTCTCTTGCAGCAAACACAACGAATGGAAGACCTTTATCCCAGTCTTTCTGATGTTCCAAACAGTATTTCTTGAGCATCGATTTGAGTGTTTGATGATATCTCTCCAACGCTCCTTGGGTCTGGGGATGGTAAGCTGAAGACATGATCTGGGTGATGCCCAACTCTTTCAGAGACTGCTTGAAAACGTTTGACATGAAATTACTTCCCCGGTCGGACTGTACCTCCTTAGGCAGACCAAACTTTGTGAAGAACCCCAGCATTTCCTTAACCACGTTCTTTGCTGAGATGTTTCTAAGTGGAATGGCTTCAGGATAACGAGTAGCCATGTCAATCATGGTCAACACATAAGAAAATCCTGAAGAAGTCTTAGGAAGAGGGCCCACAATATCCACCAACACACGGGTGAAAGGCGCCTCAAAAGGAGGAATGGGAACTAGAGGTGCAACCTTTTCGATCTGATTACACTTCCCCACAACTTGACAGGTGTGACAAGACTTACAATACCAAGAAACATCCCTGAAGATACCTGGCCAGTAGAAGTGTTTCAAAATGCGTGCCACAGTCTTCCTCACTCCAAGGTGTCCTGCCAAACTGGAATCATGAGCCACTCTAATGATATCCTGCCTACAAACACGAGGGATGACAACTTGATGTACAACCTCCCATTCACAGTCGGCTGATGCTGTTGGGGGTCTCCACTTCCTCATAAGTACTCCTGACTTTACATAATAACAAGTAGAAGCACCGGCTGACTCTTCTTCACTGTAAGCAGAGTTAGCTAGACCTTTCAACTCAGGGTCAGCAACCTGCAACTCAACCAACTCTTGACGAGACAAATTATCAACACTACGGGGTACTGCCTCATCTGGTGAGTGGTCCAAATTAGCAAGAAAAGTGTCAGCTAGGATAACATCATCATGATCATTATCCTCTAAATCACCAGTAACTTTAGACTTAGCCCTAGTGACAGCACATGCAGGGAACACATCAGGGACATCACAATCCTGGGACGCAGCCACTGGCTCACTAGACAACTGAGGAGCTGGACACACTTGACTTCCACCAATATCATTTCCAAGTAAGAAAGTTACACCTGACATTGGGAGTGTCTCAACCAACCCAACCATAACAGAACCATTAACAAAACCAGACTCTAAATTCACTCTGCACAGAGGAACAGAGAAGTAATTATTCCCTACACCTTGTAAGATTACAGTTTCATCAGAGGAATTAACATTAGAGCCTAGAACACTGGTCAGCATATGGGATTGGCAAGCACCTGTATCACGATATATTTTAACTGATTTCCTGTCATTACTGTCCAGAGGACTGACAAAACCATCAGACAGGAAATTAGCACATGAACTCTTGAGAGTGTCACCCACGTTACTGCTCAAAAGAGGAGCTCCATCATGAGAATTTAAGTTACCCCTCAAAGCAGGTTCAGTTAACTCAGTTAAAGAATTCTGGGAACTCTCAAGAGTGGACACTAGACCAATTGACTGAATATTTAAAGACTCCTTTTTGTTCACATCACGCTGTCTCCTGAAACATCTCTCCGTAGTATGACCAAGCTTACTACAATAAGTACATTTACTTTTCTGAAATCTAGAGGTGAAGCTGGTATTTACTTCCTGAGAAACATCATCCTTATTCTCTTTCCTGTTACCTGTACTCTGAGTAGAGGCAACGTACTTACTCTTAGCTTTCCCTTTTTCTCTAGAATATCTCTTGTGAGTGAGAACATACTCATCAGCTAAAACTGCAGCATCAGACAAATTATCTATTCTTTTCTCATCAAGATATAGGCTTACATCTTTACTAATACACCTTTTGAAATCCTCCGGCAAAATCATCTGCTTAAATTTACCAAAATCAGAATCCACATTCTTAGAATTTAACCACTGCTCCAACAGATCTTCTTTGATTTTTGCATACTCAACATGGGATTGCTTATCTTGCTTGTAAGTTGTCCTAAATTTTACTCTATAGGCTTCAGGAACAAGCTCATAGGCCTTAAGAATCAAGCTCTTAACTACATCATAATTATCAGACTGATCCTGAGGCAAAGATGCATAAGTTACTTGAGCTTTACCGGTGAGAACAGTTTGAAGGAGTACTGTCCAATACTCCTTAGGCCAATTAAAACCTGTAGCTACCCTCTCAAACAACTGAAAATACTTTGTTAAATCAGATTCATTAAAAGGAGGGACAAGTTTAACATTTTTAGCCACATCAAAATCATCAGAGCTAGATGATCCAGTTCCACCTTGTTTCATGCGATACTCATGGTCTGCCTGAATCCTGGCAAGTTCAACTTGTGCCTGAGCCTGTATCTGTGCCTCCTGAATCCGAACCTGAGATTCCACCTCCTTAGCCTGAGACTCAGCCTCCTTAGCACGTGCTTGAAATTCAGCCTCCTGAATACGAGCCTGAGACTCCGCCTGCTTAGCATTTGCCTGAAATTTAGCTTCTTTAGCACGAGCCTCCTGCAGAGCTAGCTGTAACTTAGCTAATTCAATCTGCGTTTGCTCATTTGGAGGAGTTACATTAAACAAGCTTTTATTAATCATGCCAACAATTTGATCTTTAGAATGATGAGAGCGAACAGCAATTCCCAATTGTTGAGCAACAAGCTTAAGTTCATTCTTTGTTCTGTTTTCTATATCACACACTGTTTGCACATTTGACAAAAAATCTTTGGCTTCATCAAGTGTAGAAATAGTAGCCATCATGAATATATCACAGTCACAAAATATCAAACAATATCCTTATAATAATATCCTGAATATCCTGGCGAGGTCGCCAAATTTATGTTACGGAACAGAGAAAGATAATGTACACTTTAAGTGAGAATGCTAAAAATCACTACTGTCCCGTAAAGTTCCAGGTTCAAAACAAAAGAGTTAGGTAAAAGTACAAGTTAAAGTTTAATGCTCAAACTAACAACAAAACATTCAGGACTCATAAGGATAATGTAATGGCAAAAACAGGTTAAATATATGGTTAACTGCAATAGTCTCTATTAACACGAAGTTAGCAAGAGTAAATTTATCTAAGTCAGCCCTGATAAAATGAGATACCAGATAATACTCAGTGAATGCCAGATAAATTATTACAGATACAAACTATTATCAAAATGACTGACATAAAGATCCATACATGAATTACAAAAACTTCACTAAGCCTACAAATTAAACTTATGCTATACAGTACAAGAAAAAATGCAACAGTTATACTCAAATTACACACAGCTGCTAGATGTTTGGAGATTTCTTGAGCACTCACAATAATAACATCTGTACAGGGGAGGACAGAGATGTGAACAAAATGAGGAGCAGATCTAATTGGCAATGATGCAGAGACTGAGCTCATTATATAGGGGCCAGGAGAGCTTGATACAACTTGTAATAAGGACGCGCAAATGAAGCCATGGGGACAAAGAGATGACAATCCCGCAAAGTATAACAGAGATGTCGACTTACTCTACTATAACGGTAGAAGGGGGGGACTGAGGCAGAACACGCTCGTGATCAAACATGCAGCATACTGTGCGTTAAAATTACACAAAGGATGATGAAATCATAGGCTATGTAACAATATATATATATATATATATATATATATATATATATATATATATATACACACTGAAGAACAAGGGTTCGCGTCCCGTCAGGGTAATAAACTTTGCGAGCGTTCTTTTGGCCACGTACTGCTTTGGTGGACATCAGGGATGCTGTAGTTGAACCAGTGTCGCATACTATAAAGAATGCTTGCAACCAGTCTGCTTGCGCGGGCCGATTACACTTGGTTCACAGACTACACACACATCCAAAGCCACTCCAACACAACAATTACACTTACAAGCACTTCTCACCCTACATACAATCTCTACTAGACAGCCTAAGCCACTTCGTAGAGATACATTGGCTGCATCGTCTCCACTTCGGTAGGGGTAGGCCGGTCCTGCAGTGAATAGTCAGACGGCTGATGCTGATGATCATATATATATATATATATATATATATATATATATATATATATATATATATATATGTATGTATGTATGTATGCAGTTGATACTCAGACGGCTGTTGTTGATGATCACACAGATATATATATATATATATATATATATATATATATATATATATATATATATATATATATATATATATATATATATATATATATATATATATATATATAATCCAATCGTACATTGCCCCATGAGGAGCATAGGAGTCCGGGGCTAGGCAAGTTGGTAATATATATATATATATATATATATATATATATATATATATCAATCAATCATTTCCTGTGGCACCCTCGGGGATGCATAGGGCCTCGATGAACTCACACCACCACATCCTATCTTGTGCTAACTCCTCAAGATCTCCCCAACACTCATCTCCAGCTTCCCGTCTCATTGTCCTCACCCACGTCTCTTTTGGCCTTCCTCTACCTCTCCTACCAAGTGCCACCCACCCTGGTGTACCTCGTACTATTCCCTGTCTCCTATACACATGTCCTAGCCACTTCCATCGTGAGAATCTAACATATTCATCGATCGGCTGCACCCCCGTTATTTCTCTAATTCTACTATTTGGTATCCTTTCCCACCACTTAACTCCTAATATTCTTCTAAGTGCTTTATTTTCAAACACCAAAAATTTATTTTCCATAGTCACTGTGCTGTACCAAGACTCGTGCCCATAAATTAAGATACTCCTAACCATTACCTTATAAAGTTTGATTTTTGTATGCACAGAGAAATTGTTATTATTCCAAATATTTTTAAGCATTCCCATTGCCTGATTAGCCTTCTTTAACCTTTCCTCGAATTCAAAGTTCAAAGAACCATCCTTGGCTAAATAAGTACCTAAATATTTTAACCTATCAACTTGCTTTACAACCATACCTCCAATTACACATTCCTGCGCATTTTCCATATTCATATTGATTATTTCAGTTTTTCCACAATTAATAACCAAACCCACCTTGCGACCTTCACTCACCAAACAGTCCAACACTCTCTGCATCTCTTCTGGCCCATCACAAATCAAAACTATATCATCTGCATAATCAAAATCCAAAAGTTTCCTGTACTCTCCCCAAAGTATACCTGCACCGGTTTCTGTTCCAACGCGTTTCATAATGTAATCAATGACCAATATAAATAGTAAAGGCGATAGAACACCACCTTGAATTACTCCGGACTTGACTTCAAACGAATCACTCAGACAACCATCAACTATCACTTTACAAAATGTGTCCTCATGCATGTTCATAATGACCCTCACAAACTCCTCTGGTATTCCATAATGTCTCATGATCTTCCCCATAGTCTCTCTCGAAACACTATCAAAAGCCTTTTCAAAATCAACAAAACAAAGACTTAACGGCACTCTCATTTCATTAACTTGCTGCATCAAATGCCTAACTATAAAGATCTGATCATTGCAACCACGTCCCTTTCTAAAACCAGCCTGTTCATCCCTCAGAATACCCTCAACCACTGGCTCCAACCTATTTAACAACACTCTACTGAAAACTTTCAAAGCTATCGGTGACAAAGAGATTCCCCTCCAATTACCACATTCACTCAGGTCTCCCTTCTTCGGAACTTTAACAATTACACCATTCTTCCAAACTGATGGTAGTAACCCCGTCACCCATATCTTATTGAATAGCTTGGTCAAGATCATTATTAATCTATCCCCCTCCACTTTAAACATTTCCGGAAATAAACCATCCTCCCCTGGTGCCTTATTATTCTTTAACTGTTTTAACAATCGTACATTGCCCCATGAGAAGCACAGGAATCCGGGGCTAGGCAAGTTGGTCCTGACATTTAAGATCAGAGTGACCAGCCTCACTCATCCCTGAGTGGCATTACGTGAGCAATATACCTCAGTCATCCCTTGGATATAAACCTTCACCGGTTCAATCCGATTGGAGTGCCGTAATTACCCACTAAACCACCAGGTGCCAAAATTTGGTTATATGGTTACCACTCAGCTTAGTAAATCGTTTCCTGGAGTACAGGAAACCATTTGGCTTGTCACTCAATGTAGAGTCACCTATAGGCAGAAGGAAGTGGAAGAAAATGATGGAAAGAAAGACAGAAGAGGGAGTGTAGAGTCACCAGTAGGCAGAAGGACGAGGAAAGAATGAGGGAAAGACAGAAGAGGATGGAAGGAAAGAAGGCTGAAGGAGAGGAAAGGGCAGACACCCGACAGCAGCACTACATTGAGTGAGTGGATGGTGAGTGCCTCCCCCATATATATATATATATATATATATATATATATATATATATATATATATATATATATATATATATATATATATATATATTTATAATCATCATCATCAAGCATGAATCATTACAAGTCCACTGCTGAACAAAAGGCCTCCCCCAACCTTCTCCACGAATTCCTTGACTGAGCCAATCTCTGCCAAGTCTTCCCTGTAAATTCTTCAATCTCATCTCTCCACCTCCTGTCTGGTCTTTTTCTGCTACGCTTACACTCTCTTGATGTCCAGTCAGTCAACCTCTTACTTCATCGGTTATCGTTTGTTTTTGCTACGTGGCCTGCCCACCTCCATTTTTGTTTTTTTATAACTTCTGTAATATCTTTGACTCTAGTCTGCTCTCTCACTCAAGTTGACCTCATCCTGTCTCTTCAAAGGTATTCCTTAACATTGACCTTTCCATTGCTCTCTAAGGACGGATTGGTTTATTTTTCATCGTTTTGTCAGTTTCCAGTTCTCGCAACCATACCTCATAGCTGGAATTATACATTCTTTGTATTCTTTTCGTTTCATACAAACTGACAAGCTACTTTTCGTAATGTCTCTATGTTTACCGAAAGCTTGCCATCCAATTGCAATGCGTCTTTTAGTTTCACTATCATGGTCTTTCGTTAATTCTAGTATATATTTGCCCCAAGTAATTGTACTCCTCGACTTCCTCAAGAATTTTTTCGCGAATTCTGATGACGCTCTTTGGTGTTTTGGATTAAACATTACTGTAGTTTTACTCTGGTTCACCTTCACCCTACTTTGAGATTTTTTCTGTTCAGGTCATTTAATATTTCCTGCAATGTCTCTGCTGTTTCTGAGATGAAGACAATGCCATCTGCAAATCTGAAATGGGTAGCTTTCCTCCATCTATATTTACTCGTTTGTTTTCCCAGTCTAGCTTTCTGAAAGTACTTTCTAGGCATGCTGTAAATAATTTTGGTGCAAATGTATCGCCTTGATGCACGCCTTTCTCAGTTTTAACTTTTTCCGAGTCTTAATGTAATTTTACTGTAGCAGTTCCCTTTTTTATAAACCGGTATGTTTTCGAGCAGTTTTACAATGTCCTCATTTACTTCTCGTTCTTGCAATGAATTTATAATTGCTATGTGCCCCACTGAGTCGAAAGCCTTTTCATAATCAACAAAACCTAGGCCAAGTGGTTTATTATGTTCTGTAGATTCTCAGTTAGCTGATTCATTGTGTGTAGATGATCAGTAGTCAAATACCCTCCTCGGAATCTTGCCTGTTCAGGAGGCTGGCTTTCTTCCAGATTTGTTGTTATTCAGTTCACAAGGACTATAGTGAAGAGTTTGTAAATGACTAATAATAGGCTAATGGGTCGATAGTTACTAAGTTCTTTTGAGTCACTTTTTTGTAAAGTACATTAACACTTTGCATTACATCATATTTAGGGAATTTTCTTTTTTATACATTGAGTAAATGAGTGAGCAGGCATGTTTTGTACTTCTTCTCCAGCATCCAACAGTAAATCTGTTACTATTCCATCTTCTCCCAGAGCCTTCCCTCTTTTCATATTTTTAAGAGAAATATCTACTCCGTCTGGTTATACCTCAGGTATTTCATTTGTGTCAACTGAAATGTTAGCTATTGATACTACTGTCTTTGATGCATACAGTTCTTTGTAAAATTCTTCAACCCTCTTCACCATCTTATCTCTGCATTTAATGACTTTACCATTTTTGTCTTTCAGTGATCTAATTTGTCGCTTTCCTAGTGTCACTTTACTTCGGACCTGTTTCAGACTTTTTCCCTTGGAGGGGATTTCTTTGATGTGTTCCATGATTCTCTTCTTTCTTCTTCTCTTTGTCTCTTGTTGATAAGCTTATTTTATTTCGCTCGTTCTGTTTAATTTGTCTATGTTGTTATTTTGATTTCCCTTCTTTTTTTTCATAAGCTCGAACGTCTTTTCCGAATACTTCTTGGCTTTGGTTGTACTTGGTTTCCCTACAGCCTTCGCTGATTATTTTAGCACTTTTGTTAGTCTTTCATTCAACTCTTCAGTGTCACATTCAGCATTACTTAGAGACTGATATCTTTTCGTTATTTCTAACTGTAAGGCTTTTTATTTTTATTTTTCGTTTACTTTTACCGGGTTATTTTTGTATTTTTAACCATCTTTCTTTCACGTATAAAACTGAATCTGGCTGTGCAACCCACCATTCTTTGGTCACTTCCTATACTGTATTTGCTTTGTTGATCCATCCATTCAGCCATCATCCAACCCTACGTTGCCCCATGAGGAGCGTAGGAGCCCGGGGTAGTCAGCTGGTCCCGACATTTAAGAGGAGATGTGATCGTGTTATTCTTTTCTGCCATTATGAAGTCGATTTCATTCTTTGTTTCTCCATTTGGACTTCTCCAGGTCCATTTTGTCCCTGTTCTTTTGTGAAAGAATTTGTTCATTATTCTCATGTTATACATTTCAGCAAAATTTACCAGCATTTCTCCTCTTCCATTCCTTCCTGCCTTTGAGTGGCATTATGTGAACAATAAATCCCAAATCCTCTTAGATGCAAGCCCTTACGGGACTCACTGGATTAGAATTCCTCACTAGTGCATCAGATGTTATTATATTATTTGGTTACTGCTGAGCAAAGTATATGATTTCCATAGTTATAAGAAACATATTGAGTTGCTACCCAGTTTAGAGTCATCTGAAAGAAGCACTATTTCCACTGAGCTGATGGTGGAATTTCACAGAATGGTTGTCAGCTTTAATAACGTCGTGTAGTAGACTGCCATTACTCGACACTCACAATTGTGTTTTCAGTAAATAACTTTAGCACGATGACATCTGTTACAGTATATTTTCTACTTGCTACCCTCAGCTGGATTTTAGTCAGGATAGGAAAGACGTATAACTGGCAGGGTTATATAACGCCGTCATTAACCTCATTAATATTGAAAGTCTCCGGCATGTATCAACAGCACCCCCCCCCCCACCACCACACGTCATCTTACCAGCCAACATGTAACAGGAAGAGGCACACTAATACCAACATGTTATTCCTGAATGTAACAGTCCTAGCATGTTTCAGTGTAGACTGCAAGGCATTATTGACCAAACTGTGACATATGAATGTGTGAGGTGGTATCTGCTGAGTCTACGAGTATGAGGAATATTGAGCACAAGGAACGGACTGTCTAGAGTACAACTAGTGTGGATAAGAATAAAAATGTGAAGAGCTATACGATTTCATAATAATATGGGAACCTTCAGGAAGCACAGATGTTATAACCTGCTGTAGCTCCCTCAGGCTCCCATGACACAGTAGCAGCTGAATAAAGCCGTTCTATTTGAGAGACCCCTCAGGCTGAAATGGGTAAAATCCATCTCAAATGAATTTTTAATTCAAAGAAAGACTTTTTTATATGTATAATCTGTTTAATGTCAAACAATTTCTTTAAATAAAGACTAGCCACAGTTGAGGGTCATGATGTCTAATAAATAGAGTAGTATATAAACCCCCTCTGACTGTGGGCGTCATATTTATTTATTCTTACAACCTCGCAATGATTTTATTAAGCTGAAGATAGAGTTTTCAAACTATAGGGCTTAAATACAGCCTTCATTAACGCCTTCACTACTAGCTTGCTCTCCTCAACTAAAGAAAATAATTTGAGAGTGAATATAAACTGGAAAATCTTCCTAGACAACTGATAAGTCCTTTTACCCTGCCCTCAGGGACTACATAGAGCTGAAGAAACCATGTAAACTTTTCTTGGCTCGGATCCACAGACAGACATACGATCAATTCCCATTCGTAACTGTGATTTGTTTCCCATGAAGGACAAGGAGCGGCCAGAATATTCTCATCCTCTTGTTCTCTTACCAAAAGTAGATCTTAGGTAAGACAGAAAAAATGTTACTTTGTGTTGCAGAAAAGTTCAGTCTTTTTTTTTTCTTACCACACCCACCCACACACACCCACACACCCACACCCACACCCACACCCACACACACACACACACACACACACACACACACACAAAAGTTCCGACAGGGAATCAATGGCAAATGCGTTTGAGAATCTTACCCCTGGAAGATCATGTTGGGTTGGGAGATGGTGAAGTGGATGGGCAGGTGGTGGTGATCAAGTGGTAAGGGTTCGCTCCATTCTTCTGTATTTTCAAAAACATATAATTCGGGAATGTTGGGAAACGATTCGCTTCGTTTTTTCGTTTATAAAGGCTCCGACATTCTTGCATGAATCGGCCTTGGTCATCTAATGGCGGATGTTGGTAACCGATACAATAAAATAATAATGATACCAAACTGTATATCAGTAGCGATCCTTTGTTTGTGCATGGCAGGCCGGTGAACTGTGATTATTAGAATAATTAGTGCGATGGTCTTGTAACACGAGAGTTCACAGGATTCCCATCCCAGTACTGGATGATCGTATGTATTATTGGTATGAATGAGTTCAGTATTTATACATATTCTGTGATCCATGTCATTAACCATTACCACTGATACAAAGCATTGTTCATACATCAGATAATCTCATTAAGCCTCCATGATAGCAGATGTCCTTATTACTGTTGGCTTTGCAGAGTTGGTAAAACCTTTCCCCCACCAATATAATCTATTTATCTATATACCTAGGCTGCTTCCCCCAAGGAAAGGGAAGTAGCCGAGACAGGACGACACACTCCCCATTTACTCATCCATTCAAACACATTCATTCGCATCTTAGCCCCAAAGGGGAGAACGGACAGAACATCACCGCACCACACCGCACAAGGGTCAACTGCGCAGTGCAATCTGTGACATCCGCAGCAGGGCCCGACAGCAGAGCTGATTTACCCCTGCCACATCATAATAGACCCATCCCCTTACCCGCACCTGACATGACTAGCTGATTAGACCAAATGCGGGAGAATATCCCCTCAGGGCTGCGTCATCATTTATTCATTCACAATTTCTCTCCATTTATTTCTGTCACGCACAGCCACTCTTCCATGCTCAACAGACATCGCTCTCGCATCCAGCGCTCTCTTCACACTGTCCATCCATCCTATTCGTGATCTCCCTCTCAGCCTTACACCTCTCACATCAGATCTAGTTATCTTTTTCACCAATCGCTCATCATCCATTCTCTCTATATGCCCAAACCAACGCAACACCCTCTGCTCAACTCTACCAGCCATCTCCCGAACAAAAAAGTTCTCCTTCGCACTTCATCATTTCGCACTCGATCCATACGCGTCACTCCACACATACTCCTCAGTCACTTCATCTCAATTACATTCAAACTTTTCCTCTCTGCTAGTCCCATATTCCATGTTGCTGCCCCATATAACGCAGTCGGTACCACAACACCCTCATACAGCCTTCTCTTTACATCCATTCTAAGCGAACGACATCTAAACACTTTTTTCATTCCTCCCAGCACCTTACCTACTTCATTCATTTTAAACTTCACTTCTGCATCTATTCTTCCATCCACAGCAACATGTGACCCTAATTATTTAAAACACTCTACCTCCTCAAGCAATTCACCATTCAAAATTATATTCATCCCCCTACCATCTACCATCCTCGTACACTTCATCACTTTACTCTTGATCTCATTTACTTCAATTTCCTCCTTTCACACACCCTTCCAAACTCCTCTATCAACTGTCTCAATTTCTCCTTTGAATCAGCCACCATTGCAGTATCACCTGCAAACAGCAGCTGCTTCAGATTCCACTCTCCGTCATCAACATTCACAAGACTCAGACCTCCACCTAAAACTCTTGCACCTCCCTTACAACACCATCCATATAAATATTAAACAACCAAGGCGACATCACACATCCCTGTCGCAGCTCCACTCTCACGGGAAACCAATCACTCACAGCATTTCCAACTCTTACACACGCTCTACTATTTACATAAAAACTTTTCACCCTTTTTAGTAACCTACCATCAAGTCCATACAATCTTAAAACAGTCCACAAAGCCTCCCTATCAATTCCATTATACGCTTTCTCTAAATCCATGAATCCCCCAAACACATCCTTGGTTTTCGCTAAATACTTTTCACACACTTGTCTCACAGCAATCACATGATCCACGCATCCCCTCCCTCTCCTAAAGCCACACCGCTCATCACCAATCACTCCCTCTGTACACTCTCTAACTCTCATAATCAACACTGTACAACACTCAACAGACTTATACCCCTAAAGCTAGTACATTCATACTTATCACCCTTGCCCTTATACAAAGGGATCACACAAGCACTTGCCAAGTCAACTGGCACCATACCTTTCACAAAGCACACATTCAACAATCTTACTAACCAGTCAACAGTAGTCACTCCACCACCCTTCAGGCATTCCACAGCACACCCATCCATACCTGCAGCTTTCCTTGTTTTCATCTCCTTTACTGCCTTCTCCACTTCCTCCTTCATGATCAAAGAATCATTCAACTCTCCCAACACATTTATTCCTTGCACCCTTCCATCCGCCACAATCTCAGCCACACTTTCCTCCTTTACATTTAACAATCTTCCAAAATACTCTGCCCATCTCTTCCTTACTGCATGCATCTCAATTAACATCCTTCCAGCCACTGCTTTTACTCGCTCTTCCTTCCCAAACTCTCCCTTTCGCACCCTTTTAACCTCCTTCCAGAATATTTTCTTATTCTGTGGAAAATTCTCAGTCAGCCGCCTACCCCACCTCTCATCTACTGCCTAATATTCCTCAATCCCTTCACTCCGAAGAGATTTCTCTTACTCTCCCCACATGAGATGAGCCAGGATAGGAGAAATTGTTAATATTGTGGGTGTTAGATAATGACTTATTTAACTTCCTAAAAATGAGAGGCCTTTCTTGAGTAAATTACTGAGATGGTACCAAGAATGAACTAGTAGATAATATGTCACCATGTACATTATTTCGGTGGTTTCCAAACACTCAAGCAGGAGGCCCCTCAAACTTTCATATATTCTCACAACGTCCTCCTCTACCACACTCTTTGCAATATCGATGTAATTAATAAGAAAAATAGCATATTTTATCATCCTCACTTAATGGGAAGACGACTTACATGGGCAGTGATGATAAAAGGGGTAATTAAATAAAAAATGATATAGACGGTTTTTTCTTTGACTTTTAAATCCTTATTTCTCTCTCTTATTTAGTGTGTTCACCTTTATAAAATGAAAAAAAGAAAGAAAAAGAAGAAAAAGAAATATTTTCTATTAGTGACTTGAAGGGGAATAAAAGAAAAAAAAAAGCGAGAACGCATATTACAGTAATATAACTAGATTTGTAGAGTGTGCCACAACTGAAGTGAAAACGATTGAAGCTGGTGTGCTGACGGCCACAAATATTCGAATCCTCCACGGAATCGCTGACTTATAAGATTTTCATGACAACTTCATTACTTTATTAATCAGAAAAATTATGAATAATGCAAATTCATTATACATAAAAGAAAAGATAAATGTAGATGCTACTTCCAGATTTTTCTCAGCAAAAATACAATTGATTTTAGCTAGTTTTTATATCTTTTATCATGCGACTGTGTCCCCTTTGCCCATGGTAGGCATGTGGCGCGTCTCACTCAGGAAAACACTACATTATTATTGACTCTTCTCTTCATTACGATGATGACAACTTTTATCGTACTCTCCTTACGTACAGGTATTTTGCCTCACCTACAGGGGCGACCAAATATGGTACATGTCTCGAACTATGTCACTACCTTCCTTCCTCCCTCCTTCATTTACTCACTCACCCATAGACTTACTGTACATTCATATGGAATGGGAGGAGGGTTAGGAAAACGAAATTTTGCACAATGGTAGACCTCGCCCCCGAACCATTTTTCAGGCATGGGAAGACCCCCGAGGGCCACCCCCTCAGAGAGGAGAGATGCGTTGGTCTCAGTCAGACCTGGCCCTGCGGCATCAATGCCATAGTTTTCACGTAGGAACAGAACACTAAATATTGCACTGTAGAAGATTTCTCCCGGACCAAAGTTTAAAGAGGGTGGGATCCCTGGGGTTTGCCCCTTCGCCACCTGAGTGAATAATTATCCGTACAATATTCTACGGGTTGATGTGGCTTTCAAAGGTGTCTTTTGTCTTGCTTTTCGTTACTACTAGGGAAACGTCTTAACTTCAATGGAGGCAGATTCGCTTCAGCTACACAGTTAAGATCGATTAACCCACAGCTAAATGAAATCGTCAGCCGGCTGCAAGAATACAATGAAAATTACGCCAACCGAGAGTAAAAAAAATATAAAAATCATATAAAAGATTGGAGGAAGGTGCTGCAAGCAAAATAAATCGGTTAAGAAGTTATATATATATATATATATATATATATATATATATATATATATATATATATATGATGTCTGCTATGCCAGCTACAATACGCCGACCTGTTACAGTGTATGCCTACGTGTCTTTAGTGTGAACCAAGATGACATTCACAGAGTGACTTTTATAACGTATCCTCTCGAAATTGATTAAATCCTCTAGCGTGGAAAACAGAGAGAGAGAGAGAGAGAGAGAGAGAGAGAGAGAGAGAGAAAGAGGTACTGTACACTGTGTACTATTGGCCACAAGTATTCTTACACACCTCAGATTTGCATCTCCCAGATTTTATCTGGTATGGCTAACTTCATGTCCAGACGATATCCTATGTTCCCCACCTTATTTTCCTCTCACATACTTCTAGTTATTTACTAACCTTTTGGTTGTGTTCTATGAATATTGTTATTAATCCCTCTATTCAGCCAGGTTTATTTGCTCTTGTAGTACTCTTATGTGTGAAGAGAACTGGTCTCTTCTTCTCACCCTCCCTCTATCTCTCTCTCTCCCTCTCTTTTTCTCTCCCCTACTTCCTCCTTCCCTCTCTTTCCTCATTGTCTCTCTCCTTATCCATCCCCTCCCTCTCTCTCGTTCTCCCTCCCTCTCTTCCCTTATTCTCTCTTTCCATTCCCCCTTCTCTCTGTCTGTCTGTCTCATGCTATGACTGTCAAATAAACAGGTGGCAGTGCTAGGTTTTTTGCTACAAGTATTTTCCCACTCTTACAGAAAGTTTTTTTTTTTTTTTTCCCTGTATTTCAGAGTCGTTTCATGGCGAACTCTTGATATTTTTCTTCCAGTACTCTTCCATATTTCGTATAAAGCTGGAGTTGAGCTGAAAATATCTACACATCTGTGTATAGGATATGGAGATTAAGAAGGTAATAAAGGTATGATTATTTTGTTAATGGAGTAAAATATCCATAAAATATTGTGGGAATATTACTATATAAATGCACTGGTAACAGCTCTCTAGCATAAAGAGGAGTTCCTACATAACCTAATAATCAAATGTGTGTTTTATCAAAACCTTTAAATTACCCCTCACTCTGTGCCAAGAAAAGTTTGTCATGGATGGTTCCTCCCAGCAATTAGCGATAACCTCCTGCAGCCTGTCAGAGAGAAAGGTAACATGTCTGTATACCTACAGTTCTTTAATTTCTTCTGCATAGTTGCCACTCGGCCATCATGAGGTGTTGGAGTGTTCTATTCAGCGCTGGGACCAACAAGTAAACGATACAACCTCAGCAGTCCTCGCTGGGCTTCAGATGGTCCGCCAGTTGATGTGTATTGGGCAGTTATCCCCCCAAAAAAGTAACAAACCACCCACCCTATACTTTGTGTGCATGAATCCTCTAAAGGCATTGGCCTAAGAATATCAATCTCTCTCTCTCTCTCTCTCTCTCTCTCTCTATATATATATATATATATATATATATATATATAGATAGATAGATAGATATGCAGATATATATATATATATATATATATATAAATATATATATATATATACAGTATATATATCGTCTCCCTCATAAAGAAACTGCCTAAGTAATTTTTTCTACTTTTCAGGAAATCGAGAAAAACCTGTCTCATTTTCTTAACTTTTAAATGACATAGGCAGAAACTTGAGGCACATTTTAGACCACTCACACCTTAGACCTGGCAAAGGCAGCTATACCAATAGATGCGCCTCGTGATGAAGAATTGATTTAGGCAATAATCCAGAAATCGTCGAAATTTGACTTAGGCAATTTCTTTATGAGGGTGACGATATATATATATATATATATATATATATATATATATATATATATATATATATATATATATATATATATATATATATATATATATATATATATATATATATATATATTGTGGTAAGTAGGGGCGCTCACCATCCACTCACTCGATGTAGTGCTGCTGTCGGGTGTTTGCCCTTTCCTCTCCTCCAGCCTTCTTTCCTTCCATCCTCTTCTGTCTTTCCTTCATTCTTTCCTTGTCCTTCTGCCTACGGGTGACTTTACACCTCCTTTTCTGTCTTTCATTCCTTCATTCTTTCCTCTTCCTTCTGCCTGTGGGCGACTCTACAGTACACTGAGTGACAAGCTAAATGGTTTCCTGTACACCAGGAAACCATTTACTATGCTGCTTGGTAACCACAGAACCAAATTTTGGCGCCTGGTGGTTTAGTGGGCAATTATTGCGTTCCAATCGGATTGAGCTGGTGAAGGTTTATATCCAAGGAGTCGTTGGGGTTGATTGCTCATGTAATGCCACTCAGGGATGAGTGAGGCAGGTCACTCTCATCATAAATGTTGGGACCAACTGCATAGCCCCGGGCTCCTACGCTTCTTATGGGGTAATGTAGGATTGGAAGATCCTACCTGGGGGTATGGGTGTTTTCAAGAATACTCCCCCAGTATCCCTGCTTGTTGTATGAGGCAACTGAAAGTTTTGGCGGAGGTTTAGTGCCCCTCCCCGGAATACAGCTAACTAAAAAGACGAATAAGAAGCCTCGGACAAGGACCGACCAAAAGATGACTACCGGACAAAGAACATGGTACACATCGTGGAATGTAAGGGGTGCAAATGATGAGGTGAAAGACAGAGAGAGTGTCCATGTGCTTGAGGATGCGAAAGTGGATGTATGTGGAGTAACTGGAACTAAATGGAGAGGAGAGAGTGTGAGAGAATGGGAGTATGGATGGGGTATATGTGCAGGAGTAGGAGAGAATGAGAGGGCAAACGAAGGAGTGTGTATTGTTGTGAGTAAAAGATGGAAGAAGAACATAAGAGAGTATGGATCAGTTGGCTCAAGGATTGTGTGAGTAAGATTGAAAGTTGGAATAAGAATGTGGGCTATTGTGTGCATGTATGCGCCAACGCAAGATCGTGCAAGCAGAGTGAAAGAAGAGTTCTGGACAAATATGGAAGTGTGCATGGAAAAGTTTGGAAGGAATGAGAGAGTGTTTTTTCTGGTGATATGAATGGTAAAAGTAGGGAATGTGAAGGTGGACAGAATAGTTGGTGAGTGGGGTGTGCCTGCTGGGATAGATGAGAATGGCAGTGCGTTAGTGGACATTTGTGCCGGGAAGGGTCTGTGTATTGTTGTGAGTAAAAGATGGAAGAAGAGCATAAGACAGTATGGATCAGTTGGGTCAAGGATTGTGTGGGTAAAGTTGAAAGTTGGAATACAAATGTGGGCGATTGTGTGTGTGTATGCACCAACGCAAGATCGTGCTAGAAGAGTGAGAGAAGAGTTCTGGACAAATGTAAAAGTGTGCATGGAAAAGTTTGGAAGGAATGAGAGAGTGTTTTTGATTGGTGATATGAATGGTAAAAGTAGGGAATGTGAAGATGGACGGAATAGTTGGTGAGTGGGGTGTGCCTGCTGGGATAGATGAGAATGGCAGTGCGTTAGTGGACATTTGTGCCGGGAAGGGGTTGGTGATAGCCAATACCCTCTTCAGGCACAAAATTATCCACAGGTATACATGCCGAGTGATGAGAAGGGTGGGTGGTGAACTGAATGAAAGGAAGGCAATGATTGATTATGTGTGTGTAGATGAAAGGATGCGAAGATGCGTAATGGATGCAAGAGCTTATAGAGGTTGGGGGAGTGGACTTTCTGACCACTACTTGGTGGTGGCCAGAATCAAGATCCAAGTAGGATGGAGAAATAGAAGAAGGGAAGGACGGAAGGAAGGAGTAGTTCCAAGGAGAGTAGCAAGGTTACAAGAGGTTGAGAAAAAAGTAGAATATAAGAGAGAAGTGGAGGAACGATTGGGTAAATATGAATTGGAGCAGATGCGGGACGTGGAAGGTGTGTGCAAGATATTCACAGAAGAAATATGTGCAGCATGTGATGTGGTGTGTGGGGTGAAGAGACGATGGAAGGGGGTGCTAGGAACAGCATCGTGGAATAAAGAGGTGAGACAGGCTGTGGCACAAAAGAAGAAAGCATACAATGAATGGATGAGAAATAGGGGTATGGAAAAAGTTGAGAGGGGGAAGAGAGAGTTGTATGTTGAAATGAAGAGAGAGGTGAAAAGATTAGTAAGAGAGAATAAGAAGAGAGTGGATGAGGAATTTGGAAGGAATTTGAGTGTCAAGTGGAGGGAATGTAAGAAAATGTTCTAGAAAGAGGTGAAAAGAGTAAGACAGGGTGGCAGTGAAGTTAGTAGGGGAGTGAAAGATAAACATGGTAGATTACCATTGGAGAAGGGAGAAAAAGTAAGCAGATGGAGAGAACACTTTAAGGAATTGTTGAACATAGAGAATGGAAGTAATGTGAGTATAAGTGGCTGGGAATGGCTGGGAGAAGGAGGGAGGTGAGAAGACAGGAAAAAATCTGTAGGATAGAAGTTGTGGAAGCAATGAAGTAAGTCAAACTGGGGAAAGCCCCAGGAATTGATGGAGTGTGTGATGAAATGCTGAAGCATGGGGGAGAGATAGTAGTAGAATGGATGTGGAAGACGTGCAGATTGGCCTGGGAGGAAGGTAGAGTCCCGGAGGATTGGAAGTCAGGTATAATTATTCCCTTGTACAAAGGTAAAGGGACAAAAGAAGTGTGTGATAATCATAGGGGCATTTGTTTTCTTTGTGTAATAGGAAAAGTGTATGGTAGGATACTTATTGACAGAGTTAGGGAAATAACAAAGGAATTAGTTGGAGGAGAACAGGGAGGCATTAGGAAAGGAAGAGGTTGTGTAGATCAGATATTCATTCTTAGATCTTTAGTGGAAAAGTTTATAGAGAAGGAAAAGAAGCTGTATGAGACCTTCATGGATTTGGAGAAAGCATATGACAGGATGGATAGACAAGGATTGTGGAAAGTATTAAGAATATATGGAGTAGATGGGAAGTTGTTGAATGCTGTGAAGACAATGTATGATGGTGTTAAGGCTGCAGTGCATGTGGATGGTGAACTGAGTGAATTTTTCTCTTTGAAGATCGGGTTGAAACAGGGATGTGTCATGTCTCCATGGTTGTTCGGTCTGTACATGGATGGGGTAATAAATGAGGTACAAGGTAGGGCAAAGTGTGTTGGAGTGGCCCTAGTGAGAGAGGATAGTGTTTGGAAATTCCCTGTACTGTTGTTTGCTGATAATACTGTGTTAAATGAAGACGAAGGGGAGCTGCAAGGCTTGGTGGATGAGTTTGGGAAAGTGTGTAAGAAACGGAATCTAAAGGTGAATGTAGGGTAGAGTAAAGAGATGGTTTTATGGTTTTTGAGAGAGGTGAAGTCAGTGAATGTACAGTGAGGTTGGATGGTGAGGAAATGGAAAATGTGAGTAAGTTTAAGAACTTGGGGAGTGTGATGAGTAAGGATGGAAGTTTGGAGGGTGAAGTGCTTGAAAAGGTACAACAAAGAAGAAAGGTTGCTGGTTTCTTGAAAGTAGTGATAAGAAACAGGAAAGTGAGCATGGAAGTGAAAAAGTTATTACATGACAGTATTGTGATACCAACTCTAACGTACGGAAGTGAAGCTTGGACGTTGTTAGAAGGACACATGTCAAGACTGACAGCAGTGAAAATAAGTTATTTAAGAGGAGCCTGTGGAGTCACATGGAGAGACAGACTGACAAATGAGGATATAAAAGAGCGCTGTGGTGTGGATGTGGATGTGATAGGAAGCGTTAGGAGCAACACACTGAGGTGGTTTGGCCATGTGGAGAGGATGGAGGGTGAGAGACTGACGAGGACAGTGTATTTGAGTGAGGTGGAGGGGGGGAGAGAGAGGGGGAGGCAGAGGATGAGATGGAGGGATGGAGTGGAGAGGTATATGAGAGAGGGGGATATGAGTTGGGAGCAGGGCACTGAAATGGCGGGGGACAGGGCAACGTGGAGGTGATTTGCTTGTGGCCACCCCGTACGGGATTATGGCGTCTGGTAATATATATATATATATATATATATATATATATATATATATATATATATATATATATATATATATATATATATATATATATATATATATATATATATATCCCATTGGAGGCCAGGGTCCACAGTTTTGGACAGAACTGGGAAATTTAATATCTTAATTAAGTAGGGAACCCCCGGGTAGGGACCTATGAGCTTCGCGACTATGAGCCGATAGGCGGAGGCGGTACACTTAGCACCCTCCCAGCGCAGTGCCTCGCCCAGCAGCCATGGGATCCAATGGGATATATATATATATATATATATATATATATATATATATATATATATATATATATATATATATATATATATATATATATATATATATATATATTCAATTAACGGTGGTTACAACAGTCCACATGCATTATGACTATCATTAGATTTAAACCCAGGATGTAATGGTGTGGGTAATTAAAGACACAGTACTGTACACCAGACCATTAACCCAAAGCGTCACTGATTAAATGGGACGTAGCGAGTTGAAAATAACGATGTCATACCAAGTATATCACCATTTTCATCATCATCATCCTTGTCCTGATTCTGAAATACATTAAATTATCAAACAGGCGTTATACAATCAAATAAAAAAACAAATGCAAAACTGTATGTTTTGTAATTAAATCGAAATTCAGGGTGTCCTGGTAAACGACTGCGATATCCTGGGATAATTTTAAGAAAGAATGCTATATCATAGTATGCTCAATTTTCGTCCACTACGGAGCTACAGTTATTAGTGACTTCATGGGCAAATTATGAGGGATGCTGTTTTTGCCCATAAGTCGGTCAACAACTGCACTTCCTAAATGGCTGAGAATTGGATCCCAAGAATATTCTTCCGAATACTTCTTAAGACACCCTGCATACCACCACCACCACCACCACTACCACAACCACCATCACATCATCATCATTATCATCAACATCATCATCATCCTATCTCCGTTTCTTATCACTGTATTAAGCCCAATTGCTCATGACCGTCACTCTAAAGCGAAATTTAATAGCAAAATGAATCCGTAGTTAAAAATACTTTTCTAAATGAAAAAGTTTATCATCAACATCATCATCATCATTCTAATCACTGTTCCCACAAACCGAAGCTTGGAAAACTGGCATGTTTATCCAGAAAAGCAATGCTTTTAAAGATACATACTTCCACAGTAAAAATTTTTGTATCAGAGCAGTATGTATATCACCACCATTATGGCATCATTGTAACCCTACTTCCCTTAGATAACACTGAAACGCAATATCGGTACACATTTTTTTTCCAAAAGCGCATTTCAAATGCAGCTTCCAACATAGCCCAAATATGAGAACAATGGGATGAAATCGAAATGTATAACTTCACCACCACTATCACTACCATCATCGTATTAATCATCATCATTACTTTCATCTTCGACAGTATACTGTTTCCATTTGTAGCGAATTATACACTCAGAATCACCCAGTGCAATGATACTATACCGGTTTTCAAAACTTGGCCTTATTTTTTTTTTGTCCTGAATGCAGAGATAAAACAGTAACACTAGAAAATGATGCTTATTCTAAACAATTGCTATCCAAATGGCGTAATACCAAAATATTGTGTTATACTGCCACTGAAGTACCGTGACAAAAGCTGCAGAAAAACGAAAATGTTAGTCAGGTTAAGATTAAACGAACTACTCGACAGTAAACACATTCATAAGTGATAATACTGCAGTCATACCGAAATTCGTCGCCACCATCCCACCGCCACCTTCACCATCGCCACCACAGTCATAATTATTATCATCATCATCCTTTTTTCTCTATCTTATTTCTCGGTATTCAGTAGCATGATGTATGCACACACACACACACACACACACACACACACACACACACACACACACACACACACACACACACGTCCAAAAAAGCGATTCCAGTAAAGCCACACATCCGCACTTGAAAATATTGGAGTCAGTTCGAAATCCACCTCCTTCACGGTCAAAAGCACAAATCTCCTTGATCCAATCAGAGCTGGACGGCCCGGCTGCCCCTTGTGTCCTCCTCTTGCAAACTTAATAACGGATTGAGCCAGACTCACACGCAGACGCTCAAGAGGCCACGCAAAATCAGAATACAGGTATTAAGGTATTATCATGCCTGACATGTAAATAATAAAGTTCTGCAAAGATAGGTAGTGGTATTATTGTTCTGTTCTGATGCAGCTATTAGTTGATGAGGCTCCTACTGATATTCTATACAGAGATATTCAAGAAAGTCAAGATAATTAAAGCTCTGGAAATACTGTTTTGTAGAGATGATAGGTAAGATGCTACAATTAATCAAGCTATTACTATTATGGTTCCGTCCTGTCTGACTGATGTACTCAAGAAGCACTCAAGTCAAGATGCTGGTATGATTGTACGGGTAAAAAATGCTCTATAATCAACGTACAAGTAATTTGATTATCTCCTGTAATGGTTGGAGAGACTACAGAAAATCAAGGTACTGGTATTAATGTTCTGTGGGAATGGTAGGTCAAGAGGCTGTGGAAGATCTAGGGTCCTGGTAATATGTTGTTTTCCACATAGGCGTAGCCAGACGGTTAGTCGAGGTGGCAGTGGCCATCCCTGATTATGCCGGTCCACTCTAAAAATCCAGGGGAATGCCCTCAAGCCCTCGTTAACAGTTTTCCTTTGATCACTCAGTTAGGCCAGGCAGCAAACTGATCATCTCTTTTAAAAACCTGGCTACACCCCTGGTCATTTCTGAAAGAAGCAAACAAGACGCTCTGCAAATCGAGATACGGGTAGTAACGTTTTGCTCTCTCACCAAGGTGATGTGTGAAGAAGATCTAACATGAAAGTATGGATTAAATTGTTCTGCAATCAAAGCGCTGACATCATTGTATTGTTGAAGATTCTGGAAATGTACAGTCGTGGCCATAAATAATCACCTATACTCCTGTACCCCGTGCCTCAGACTGGCTCCTTTATGCGCAGCAAATCACACTGAAGTAAGAAGGGCTGAGAGGGAGGGACCAGAGAGAGAAGGGAAGGTGGGTGAGGGGAACAGCGATGGTGCTGGGGGTGGAGTGGGGGAGGGGAGGGACGGGAGGTAGGGAAGGTATAATGAAATGCGAAGTTGTGGCCACATAATTTATCTATTCCCTTTTATTCAGGGCATCATACTGTATAAAGGAGTTACTATTCGGTAGATAATGCTGCATTACACCTTATATAGCGGCGTCAGAAAACAAGCTTTAGGTACGTGGTGATATCAAGGACTGGCTCGTGAGAGAAGTATACTGACATGATAGATCAAATATTAGTGCAGAGCCATCGAGATTGAGTTGGGCCCAGATTGTCAACACGTGGCGTGGAAGCCAGAGAACGAGAGGACACGGGCCCGCCTCCTCCAGCACACCAAGACGAGTGGGAGTTGTTCAGACGAAACCAGCAAACCATCAACAACATTGTTTTCCCGGTGCCGCGAAGCCTGCATGAGGTTTTTAAGGCATGAGGCCACTGGACTACTTACTAAGGCGTTCCTGGTTGCTTTGGCTTGACCAGTGTCGGTAAACATTGTCAGATAAATTTTGGGAGTCTGGGTAGGATTTTATTTCATTTTCCCTCTAGCAGTTGATGAGAGATACCGTTATCATATCCACCCAAGAGCACAGACATCAAATTATTTACCTTTTATGCACATTTACTTTAAATAGCCTTTTCATATAGAGATGTCATTAAATAATTATTGAATTTACATGATGACTGTATAGAGGGAGTGTATACCGCGAGGGTGATCATATTTACAGTGGACACAGCCATGTCAAAGGTTGCATATAATAACTATTTAGTTCCCAAAATTAATTACATGAAAGGGTAGAGGACGTTTCTTACACAAACATTACGGAAGTCAAAGCCATCCAGATTCCATTCTGCGTCTGAAGTCAAAATACACGGATAAACACAAATATCTGGCTTCGCATAAATGTTTATTGTCACGTCACTATATTTCTCTCACGAGCCAGTCCTTGATATCACCACGTATCTAAAGTTTGTTTTTTGGCGTCGCTATACAAGGTGTATCGCAGCTTTATCTACCGAATAGCAACTCCTTTATATGATGCCCTGAATGAAAGAAAATAGACAAATTATGTGGACACAACTTAGGATTTTATTCTCCCTCCCCTACCTCCCCTCCCTCCCCTCCCCCACTCCTCCCCCGAACCATCGTTCGTCCCTCCACCCACCTTCCCTTCTCTCTCCGGCCCCTCCCTTTCAGCCCCTCTTACTTCACTGTGACTTGCCGTGTATAAAGGAGCCAGTCTGAGGCACGGGGTACAGGATGATAGGTGATTATTTATGACCACGACTGTACAGTACATAACCTGTCGGTAAGAATTTCTTTTTTATTATTTAAAGATAACTGCCGTTCTTAACACTAACTTTAGTACCGGCCACATTAATTATTATAAATTATATATTATAAATATAATGAAATGCTGGGTACGGTTCCAGGCTTTGTTATGTAAGAAGAAGAAAAATCACCTTAACTAACAACACACCACCCAGCGGGCGGTGGAATCATATGTTAGACTACAAATACATAGTAACATGACGATCATATACCTAATAAATAAAGACACGCATACCACACATAACATGACAGTGCCTAACACTATATTCATTACGTTTCACTAAAACTGTAATAATTAATACCAGGTCGCCTATAAGGATAAATAATGTCAGAGTTTTAATAAACACAGTCTGTTATGTATAACTAGTATTGTGAAGGGGATTATTGTGTCCATTTATCACTCTGTAGCTAAATTAGGGGTTATACACAATTTTATGTTAATGTGCCGCGAGCCGTGCTACAAGGAAGGTCGGGTCGCTTGCGGGCCACGGACAACAGGTTGCCTATGTAGCGAGGCGTTCGTCCGAGTGGCGTAGCTCTTGAGAAACACTTGGAGAAGATGTGATAGGGAGGGTTGGGGAGAGAGGGGGATGGGGGGAGGAGAGAGCAGTTGCTGATTTTGCAAATATTTTTATTATTATTTCACATCAGTACAAGGCTGACCAGGTTCCTTGGAAAGTCAAAGCCCAACCTGGCTGCGCTAGCTAGCGACGTGGTCAGACTGAGGTGATGGAAAGGATATGGACTAGGAGTAAATGCGGAGTCCAATCCACAAATCCTGGTGACCGGAAGAGCCTTGATTTCGCGATTCTTCGGACACAAATTCATTTAACTAATATCAGAATATGAGAGCAAATACCTTGCATAAATTATTGGCTGGATGGAGGGATTAACAAAAACTACTCATCGATAATGGCATAATAGACGAGAGAAGTATCGTCTCAAGCGAGGTAAATATCTGGAAGCATGAGAGAGAGAGAGAGAGAGAGAGAGAAGGGGGTTGGAAGGGAGGGAGAATAAGGGGAACGAGGAAGGGAGAATGAGAGACATAGGAGGGGAGGATAAGGAGAGAGGCAATGGGGAATGGGAGGGAGGAAGTATGAGAAAAAGAGAGAGAGAGAGAAGGAAGGGGGAGGGAAAGGAGAGACCAGTTTCTTTCACGTTAAAGATAAAAGAGTAAATAAACATTTGGCTGACTGGAGGGATTAATAACAATATTCATGGAATATCGTCCCAAGGTAAGTACATAGCCAAAAGTATATGTGAAAGGCAAATGAGGCGGGGAACATAGGACCCGGTACATCTGGACATGGAGTCTGTGTTACCAGATAAAATCTGGGAGAGGAAAATCTGAGGTGTGTAAGAATACTTGTGGCCAATAGTACAATAGGATAACAAAATGTGCAAATACATCGCCAAAGGAGAGGTGTTGTGAAATCTCCAAGACCAGCGAGACTACAAAGCTAGTTTTGCAGACTACAGCTCTGAAAACTAATCACCTGAATGGTCTGGGGTGACGTGGACAGACCATGTGTCAAAGTCGTTGAACTCTTACAGGTTCACTAGTCTTTCCCAGACGGTGTGTGGAATAGTCAGGATCCTGTCTGGCAGTGGAGCCTCAGACTCTTTCACTCTGTGTGTGTGTGTGTGTGTGTGTGTGTGTGTGTGTGTGTGTGTGTGTGTGTGCGGAGAGGGAGGAGGAGGAGGAGGAGAAAGAGAGCTGATGATGCGTGTGTGTGTGTGTGTGTGTGTGTGTGTGCGGAGAGGGAGGAGGAGGAGGAGGAGAAAGAGAGCTGATGATGCACTGGTTAATCTATCCAACTTGTAACTGCAAAAACAGAAGCTTGATTCTCGTCCAGTCAGACTGGTGGACTTGGCTTGATCTTCCCTTGTCCCTATTCATTTATCAGTTTAAGTTGGGACCTGGATCTAAACCAACTACTCCGAATCCCGTTCTTGGGAAGACTAAGATTTGGGAAAATTTATTGCTTTAATGGTTCCGTCTGTAGTCGATAGACATTATTGCTAACCTTCTACTAACTTTATAGCAACCCGAGTATATACTAACTGATATTGTTTTAAGTTTCTCTGGCCGGCATGATATTGGTCCGATACTTATGAGGATGCCAAACATTAAGACCATCTCTCCTCAATTCCGCTTTCACACTAAGCTCTGGCAATCCTGACGAGGGCATGACCATTAACATGAGTTTCAATAGAAAGGTTCCCATGAAATCTTTGCTGAGCTCCACATCTCTCTTGTGAAGCTTACCGTGCTGGGGACTCACGTCACTGAGATGCAAACAAATCAACTGTGGACAAGGTCCATAATTTCTCACTTCCCACAACCACAGTCTTCATGTCATAGATAGTTTACCCCCCCCCCGCTGCTATGACTCCCTTTCAAGTGAATCGTTTCCGTCAGCTGGAGTGGAAGAAGGATGATGGCACTAGGAACAACTGGAACAACATACTCAGTCTCCTGTGACACACGATTAGCTGAATAAAATCATCTGGTGTTTCTGGAAAAGAACACTGGAGTTGTTCTGACCATGAGGGGGTGACGAGCTTATGGTACAACCTCTATTTCCTACAGCCCGACTGCAACCAGCTGGAATCATGATTCGTTTACCCCAAGCTGCCTGAGATTGTCGTCGTTTTTTACAGCATATTCCCTGAAACTTAATGGCACACTAGGACAGTTCTGTAGGTCTACTTCCTTTCCACACCGCTCCTTTGTGCTTATCACCACACTTTCCTTTTAACCTCAGGGTACAATTAAGCATTCAAAACGAAGAGGTGGCAAACTTATGCCAAATTAAAGTGAAGAGGGTATACTTAGTAGTTAAGAAGGTCGTGAGGTGGTCTGAACGTTATCGGATCGCCAGAGGAAAAAGACATATTCCTTCCTCCTCCATGGCCCCCCCGTGAGCAATTCTTTGCAAGAGTAAATAGGATGAAATTGGAAAAGTTAAACTTCAAAGACCCCTCTCAGTTCGGACAAGAAGTTTCCTTCTTGTGCCACTTTAGTTCTGGATTTCTTCCCTCGAACTCCAGAACCTCACCTGTGACTTTTTCATTTGAAAGTTTCGCACCACCTTGACCACCAGACAGGATGTAATTGCAGGTGTAGGCATAAGACGATGTGCAGGTGTAGCGGAGTTGTAATGTGTGACTTTCATTAACCTACATTAGCTGAATATTGGGAACACAGATGTAAAAGGCGTCAGCCATTTATCCTTCACACACACACACACACACACACACACACACACACACACACACACACATGTGCATATTAGCTGAGTCTTGCCACAATTGGGTCGCCAAGACGACGTCTCGTATGATCCATGTCGGGTGTAGTGTTGGCTGGAATAGTACTGCACACTGGAGTTGTTCTGACCATGATGGGGTTAACAGGTCATGGCATAATCTCTGTTTCCCACAGCACTTACAGTAATGCACCTTAACCCTGAAAGCACCAGTAATTAACCAACTATGATCCTCTTCACCTGCATATATATATATATATATATATATATATATATATATATATATATATATATATATATATATACATATATATATATATATATATATATATATATATATATATATATATATATATATATATATATATGTGTATATATATATATATATATATATATATATATATATATATATATATATATATATATATATATATATGTATATATATATTGTTACACAGCCTATGATTTCATCATCCTTTGTGTAATTTTAACGCACAGTATGCTACATGTTTGATCACGAGCGTGTTCTGCCTCAGTCCCCCCCTTCTACCGTTATAGTAGAGTAAGTCGTTCTTTCTGTTGTTCAGAGCAGGATTGTCAACTCTTTGTCCCCATGGCTTCATTTGCGCGTCCTCCTTACAAGTTGTATCAAGCTCTGCTGGCCCCTATATAATGAGCTCAGTCTCTGCATCATTGCCACTTAGATCTACTCCTCATTTTGCTCACATCTCTGTCCTCCCCTGTACAGTTGTTATTATTGTGAGTGCTCAGGAAGTCTCCAACCATCTAGCAGCTGTGTAATTTGAGTATAACTGTTATTGCATTTTTTCTTGTACTGAGTAGCATAAGGTTAATTCTTAGGCCTAGTAAGGTTTTTGTAATTTATGTAAAGGTTCTTGTTGTCAGCCATCATTAATAATATTTTGTATCTGTAATAATATATCTGGCATTCACTGAGTATTATCTGGTATCTCATTTTAACAGGGCTGACTTAGATAAATTTACTCTTGCTAATTTCGTGTTAATAGAGGCTATTGCAGTTAACCATATATTTAACCTGTTTTTTGCCATTACATTATCCTTATGAGTCCTGAATGTTTTGTTGTTAGTTTGAGCATTAAACTTTAACTTGTAATTTTACCTAACTCTTTTGTTTTGAACCTGGAACTTTACGGGACAGTGGTGATTTTTAGTGTTCTCACTTAAAGTGTACATTATCTTTCGCTGTTCCGTAATATAAATTTGGCGACCTCTTATCAGGATATTCAGGATAATATCATAAGGATATTGATTGATATTTTGTGACTGTGATTTATTCATGATGTCTACTATTTCTACACTTGATGAAGCCAAAGATTTTTTGTCAAATGTGCAAACAGTGTGTGATGTAGAAAACAGAACAAAGAATGAACTTAAGCTTGTTGCTCAACAATTGGGAATTGCAGTTCACTCTCATCATTCTAAAGATCAAATTGTTGGCATGATTAATAAAAGCTTGTTTAATGTAACTCCTCCAAATGAGCAAACGCAGATTGAATTAGCTAAGTTACAGCTAGCCCTGCAGGAGGCTCGTGTGAAGGAAGCTGAATTTCAAGCACATGCTAAGGAGCATGAGTCTCAGGCTAAGGAGGCGGAGTCTCAGGCTAAGGAGGCGGAGTCTCAGGCTTGTATTCAGGAGGCTGAATTTCAGGCAAATGCTCGTATTCAAGACGCACAGGTACAGGCTCAGGCACAAATTGAACTTGCTAGGATTCAGGCAGACCATGAGAATCGCATGAAACAAGGTGGAACTGGATCATCTAGCTCTGATGATTTTGATGTGGCTAAAAATGTTAAACTTGTCCCTCCTTTTAACAAATCTGATTTAACAAAGTATTTTCAGTTGTTTGAGAGGGTAGCTACAGGTTTTAATTGGCCCAAAAAGTATTGGCCAGTACTCCTTCAAACCGTTCTCACCAGTAAAGCTCAAGTAACTTATGCATCTTTGCCTCAGGATCAATCTGATAATTATGATGTCGTTAAGAGCTTGATTCTTAAGGCCTATGAGCTTGTTCCTGAAGCCTATAGAGTAAAATTTAGGACAACTTACAAGCAAGATAAGCAATCCCATGTTGAGTATGCAAAAGTCAAAGAAGATCTGTTAGAGCAGTGGTTAAATTCTAAGAATGTGGATTCTGATTTTGGTAAATTTAAGCAGATGATTTTGCTGGAGGACTTCAAGAGGTGTATTTATAAAGATGTAAGCCTATATCTTGATGAGAAAAGAATAGATAATTTGTCTGATGCTGCAGTTTTAGCTGATGAATATGTTCTCACTCACAAGAGATATTCTAGAGAAAAAAGGAAAGCTGAGAGTAAGTACGTTGCCTCTACTCAGAGTACAGGTAACAGGAAAGAGAATAAAGATGATGTTTCTCAGGAAGTAAATACCAGCTTCACCTCTAGATTTCAGAAAAGTAAATGTACTTATTGTAGTAAGCTTGGTCATACTACGGAGAAATGTTTCAGGAGACAGCGTGATGTGAACAAAAAGGAGTCTTTAATATTCAGTCAATTGGTCTGGTGTCCACTCTTGAGAGTTCCCAGAATTCCTTAACTGAGTTAACTGAACCTGCTTTGAGGGGTAAATTAAATTCTCATGATGGAGCTCCTCTTTTGAGCAGTAACGTGGGTGACACTCTCAAGAGTTCATGTGCTAATTTCCTGTCTGATGGTTTTGTCCGTCCTCTGGACAGTAATGACAGGAAATCAGTTAAAATATATCGTGATACAGGTGCTTCCCAATCCCTTATGCTGACCAGTGTTCTAGGCTCTAATGTTAATTCCTCTGATGAAACTGTAATCTTACAAGGTGTAGGGAATAATTACTTCTCTGTCCCTCTGTGCAGAGTGAATTTAGAGTCTGGTTTTGTTAATGGTTCCGTTATGGTTGGGTTGGTTGAGACACTCCCAATGTCACGTGTAACTTTCTTACTTGGAAATGATATTGGTGGAAGTCAAGTGTGTCCAGCTCCTCAGTTGTCTAGTGAGCCAGTGGCTGCGACCCAGGATTGTGATGTCCCTGATGTGTTCCCTGCATGTGCTGTTACTAGGGCTAAGTCTAAAGTTACTGGTGATTTAGAGGATAATGATGATGATGATGTTATCCTAGCTGACACTTTTCTTGCTAATTTGGACCACTCACCAGATGAGGCAGTACCCCGTAGTGTTGATAATTTGTCTCGTCAAGAGTTGGTTGAGTTGCAGGTTGCTGACCCTGAGTTGAAAGGTCTAGCTAACTCTGCTTGCAGTGAGGAAGAGTCAGCCGCTGCTTCTACTTGTTATTATATAAAGTCCGGAGTACTTATGAGGAAGTGGAGACCCCCAACAGCATCAGCCGACTGTGAATGGGAGGTTGTACATCATGTTGTCATCCCTCGTGTTTGTAGGCAGGATATCATTAGAGTGGCTCATGATTCCAGTTTGGCAGGACACCTTGGAGTGAGGAAGACTGTGGCACGCATTTTGAAACACTTCTACTGGCCAGGTATCTTTAGGGATGTTTCCTGGTATTGTAAGTCTTGTCACACCTGTCAAGTTGTGGGGAAGTGTAATCAGACCGAAAAGGTTGCACCTCTAGTTCCCATTCCTCCTTTTGAGGCGCCATTCACCCGTGTGTTGGTGGATATTGTGGGCCCTCTTCCTAAGACTTCTTCAGGATTTTCTTATGTGTTGACCCTGATTGTTATGGCTACTCGTTATCCTGAAGCTATTCCGCTTAGAATTATCTCAGCAAAGAACGTGGTTAAGGAAATGCTAGGTTTCTTCACAAAGTTTGGTCTACCCAAGGAGGTACAGTCAGACCAGGGAAGTAATTTCATGTCAAATGTTTTCAAGCAGTTTCTGAAAGAGTTGGGCATCACCCAGATTACGTCTTCAGCTTACCATCCCCAGACCCAAGGAGCGTTGCAGAGATATCATCAAACACTCAAATCGATGCTCAAGAAATACTGTTTGGAACATCAGAAAGACTGGGATAAAGGTCTTTCATTCGTTGTGTTTGCCGCAAGAGAATCTCCAAATGAATCACTGGGCTTCTCACCCTTTGAACTACTGTTTGGCCATGAAGTAAGAGGACCCCTTAAGCTACTCAAGGAATGCTGTCTGTCGGAGGAAGATGACGTCAACCTGCTGGAGTATGTGATGAAGTTCAAAGAACGGCTGTCCACTGCTTTACAGCTGGCGAGAGAGAATTTAGGAGCTGCTCAGGAGAAGATAAGGACTTGATATGATAAGAAGTCCAGGTTACGCCACTTTCAGCCAGGAGATCAGGTTTTGATTCTGCTACCGGTGCATGGGCAACCTCTTCAAGCCAAGTTTAGTGGTCCTTATTTCGTGGAGAAGAAACTCAGTGATGTCAACTATGTCATCGCCACGCCAGATCGTAGAAAGAACAAGCAACTTTGTCACATCAACATGCTGAAGTTATATCACAGGCGGGACGAAAATAACCCAGTCTGCACTGTAGCTGTTCCACCCGAGTCTGCAAGTGAAGTTCTCCCATGCAGCATGAGCCTGAGTTATAGTTTGGGGAAGAATCCTGATATCATGAATGATCTCCAGACTAAGCTTTCTCATCTACTTCCCGAGGAAGGGCAGGAGTTTTCGGTATTACTGCAGGAGTACCCACAAGTGTTCCGTGCCACTCCAGGAAGAACCACTGTGTTGATGCATGATGTCGATGTTGGAGACGCAAAGCCAATTAAACTGCCTCCTTACCGTGTGAACCCAGTGAAAGTTCCTCTCATCCAGAAGGAGCTTGGCTACCTGTTGGACCACAAGATTATTGAGCCCTGTCAGAGCGAGTGAAGTTCTCCTGTCACTCTGGTCCCTAAGCCGAGTGGGTCACAGCGGCTTTGCATTGACTACAGACGTGTTAATCAGATAACCAAAACAGACACTTACCCTCTCCCTCGTGTGGAAGATTGCATAGACAAGATCGGAAAGGCTAGGTACATAAGTAAGTTTGATTTGTTAAAGGGATACTGGCAAGTACCTATGACTGAACGTGCTAGGGAGATCTCATGTTTTGTAACACTAGGAAAGACTTTTGCATGTTCTGTAATGCCATATGGTATGAAGAATGCACCAGCCACATTTCAGAAGCTCATGAATGTTGTAACAGAGGGTTTGGCAGGGTGTATTGTTTATATTGATGATATATTAATCTTCAGTGACAACTGGAAAGATCACCTATGCCATGTCAGTAAATTTCTTGAGCGTTTGGTTCAGGCTAATCTTGTAGCTAATTTGTCAAAGTGTGAGTTTGGTCAAGCTAAAGTTCAGTACCTTGGGTACGTAATTGGTGATGGACATGTTGCACCACCAGGAGCTAAGGTTCAGGTTATAAGTGATCTTCCCAGACCTAAAAGTAGGAAAGAGCTACAAAGATTTTTGGGAATGGTAGGTTATTACAGGAGAGTTGTTCTTAACTTTTCAATTCTTGTATCACCACTTACAGACCTACTGAAAAAGGGAGTTAAATTTGTCTGGACCGATAACTGTGAATCCTCTTTCAACAAACTTAAAGCTATCCTATTAAGTCAGCCAGTGCTCGCTACTCCAAATTTTGCTAAGCCTTTTAAGATGGCTGTTGATGCAAGTGATACAGGGGCTGGGGCTGTTTTGCTGCAAGAGGATGATCAGGGCATTGAACACCCTGTATCTTATTACAGTAAGAAGTTCACTCCACCTCAAAAGAACTACTCAACTATTGAGAAAGAGCTTTTGGCCTTGATTTTGGGTTTACAGCATTTTTCATTTTATTTGTGTTCTGGTTTTGACCCCATAGTCATTTATACCGATCATAACCCACTGAAATTCCTTAGTAAGTTTAAAGATAAAAATCAGAGATTGACAAGATGAAGTCTACTTCTTCAGGAGTATTCATTAGACATACAACATGTCAAGGGGAAAGAAAATGTTATTGCAGATTGCTTATCTAGACTTTAGACAGATTGTTTTAGAGTAATAAGAAATTTCCTTTGTAAATTTCTTTTTCTTTGTGGGAAGGTGTTACATAGCCTATGATTTCATCATCCTTTGTGTAATTTTAACGCACAGTATGCTGCATGTTTGATCACGAGCGTGTTCTGCCTCAGTCCCCCCCTTCTACCGTTATAGTAGAGTAAGTCGTTCTTTATGTTGTTCAGAGCAGGATTGTCAACTCTTTGTCCCCATGGCTTCATTTGCGCATCCTCCTTACAAGTTGTATCAAGCTCTACTGGCCCTTATATAATGAGCTCGGTCTCTGCATCATTGCCACTTAGATCTACTCCTCATTTTGCTCACATCTCTGTCCTCCCCTGTACAGTTGTTATTATTGTGAGTGCTCAGGAAGTCTCCAACCATCTAACAGCTGTGTAATTTGAGTATAACTGTTAATGCATTTTTTCTTGTACTGTGTAGCATATGGTTAATGCTTAGGCCTGGTAAGGTTTTTAAAATTTATGTAAAGGTTCTTGTTGTCAGCCATCATTAATAATATTTTGTATCTGTAATAATATATCTTGCATTCACTGAGTATTATCTGGTATCTCATTTTAACAGGGCTGACTTAGATAAATTTACTCTTGCTAATTTCGTGTTAATAGAGGCTATTGCAGTTAACCATATATTTAACCTGTTTTTTGCCATTACATTATTCTTATGAGTCCTGAATGTTTTGTTGTTAGTTTGAGCATTAAACTTTAACTTGTAATTTTACCTAACTCTTTTGTTTTGAACCTGGAACTTTACGGGACAGTAGTGACTCTTAGTATTCTCACTTAATGTGTACATTATCTTTTTCTGTTCCGTAACAATATATATATATATATATATATATATATTGGGTTTCACCTCTCTCTCCCTCTCTCTCTCTCTCTCTCTCTCTTTTTCTTATGTATCCTTTCAATTAGGCACTAGACTGACAGGCCAGCTGGCAGCCTGATAAGCTGGCTAGATGGTAGGCAGACTGGTAAACTGGAAGGCTGGCACACTGGCAGGCAGGCTGGCAGGTCGGCATGCTGAGAGAGATGCAGTGTTGTAGGCTGCCACTCTGGCAGAATGGACGCCTAGGAAGCAAGCAAGTAGGTAGTCTGGCGATCTGGTGGACATGCTGACAGATTGTCAGGGACGCTAACAGGCTGACAGGAAGCCTGACTGTCTGAATAGAGGGTCGATGGGTTTGCAGGCTGCCTGACAAGCTGCAGCTGGTTTGCAGGCTGGCAGAATGGCAAGCTTGCAGGCCAACAAGCAGCAAGGTCTTCTGGGAGACTGGAAGGCCGACAGGGAGGTTGAGAGGCTGGCTGATTAGCAGGTTGGTCGTCTGGCTGAAAGGCTGGCCCGATGGGTGGCAGTCTGTCAAGGAAGTTGAAAGGCTGACAGGCAGACTGGAAGGCAAAAGTGCAGGATGGGAGGGTGCCTGACTTTCTAACAGGCTCGCTTTTAGACTGAATGGCAAGTTTTATTAGGCAGGAAGGCTGGTCACCAGGCTTCATATTTGGCAGAATGGCTGCCAGATATTCAGTCGGCTGTAAGGTTGTCTAGCACTCCACAGATTGTCGGGCTGGCTGGAACACTGACTGACTAGCTGGCAGGTTGGTGGGGTATTGGCTGGCAAGGTGAATGACTGGCAGACAAGCAAACTCTTAGGCTTACAGACAGGTTGGGAAATAGGCTAGGTTGCAAGAACACTGGCAATCTAGCATACAGGCAACATATCAGGTTGACAGGCAGGCTGATCCGCTGACTTGCTGCTCGATATTCTGACAAGCCGTCTGGCATGCTGGCAGGTACGCCAATAGTCTGGCAGGTAGAATGGCATGCTGGCAGGCAGGCAGGTTGCCAGGCTGGCAAACAGGCTGACTACCTGACAGCCATGCAAAAAGACAAGCTGGCAGGCAATTTAGCAAGTAGGCTGATAATAAGGCATGCATGCCAGTTGACCGATTGGCAGGCTGGCTGGCAAGCTAACAGGCATACTGGTAGGCGGCCGATCAGGGTAACAGACAGATTTCCAGGAAGACTGGAGAACAGACTGGCAGGCTAGCAGAAATTCTGGCAGCTTGCAGGCAATCACTATGTTAGGCAGGAAAACAGACTGATGGGCTGGCAAGCAGGCAGGCCAACAGGTAGGATTACAAGTAGGCTGGGAGGTTGGCAGATGGGTAGGCAGTCTGGGGATTTGGCAGGCTGTTAGTTCTGCAGACAGTCCGGCAGACAGGATGGTAGGCTGGCAAGCCGGTAAGTAGGCTGGATGACAAGTAATCTGCCAAAAAAGGTAGCTGGCAAGTTGGCAGGAATATTAAGCTCACAGACAGGTTGGCAGTCTGGCAATCTAATTGACAGGCCAGCAGCCATCCTGGTAGGCAAGCTGACAGATTCACTGCCTGGCAAGAAAGCTGACAGGCCGCCTGACTAGCAAGGTCGTCCCGGTATAGTAGGCAGGCTGACAGATCAGAAGGCTGGCAGACATGGCCTACAAGCTTTTAACACAACAAGCAAGATAAGCATGTCTTTAAGTGCTGAATATGGGTTGGCTTACGGCAAAGGTAAAGGTCGACTAATCAACGTCAGTTTCATAGGAATGGGTTGGCTTTATGGAACAGTTGTGGTAGACTTGTCTGAGTCAGCTCGAGCACAAGTTTCCTATATATTTTTCTGTCACTCAGTTCTTTGCCTGTGGGAGATGCCCAAATCATTTTCCAGACCCCTGATCAGTATCCATCTCAACCAGTGGAACGGACCAGTGCTCCTGACGTTACAGGCACTTAACATCCACTGGCTCACCCACTGTATTATCGGGTAAACGGAAGCACTTGTCACTCTCCTGAGCTAGAACAGCAGGATGACTTAGAAGCTTTATACACACACACACACACACACACACACACACACACGTGAGAGAGAGAGAGAGAGAGAGAGAGAGAGAGAGAGAGAGAGAGAGAGAGAGAGAGAGAGAAAGGAAGGAAGGAATAATGAAGAACTATCACCATGCCATAATGTGGCTATATCAGGGTTGCGAGTTTGTCCATATACAGGACAATCTGCCCTTCTGGGAACGTGCCTGTCCATTTATTTCCCTATGAAAAAGGACCGTTTAAGACTGTCCTTTTCTGTCCTTTTTATTCATTTCCTGCTTTTTAGAAATCTACAGAATTTAAAAAAGTTTAGTATACATTTATTCAGCCAGCACTGACATGCTGAACTACTACAGCTACTGGTACTTGACATATCATAGCCAGGAATGATATGTACTATGAACAGCGATGGAGTTGAAAGTGAGAGGCACAGGAGTGGGAGTGTTGAAGAGGTGTTGGGCTGGCATGTTATGCCCACGACCAGTGAGAGCCATTCGATCTGAGGACAAGGATGTATGATGTCGTTTGTCGCAGGCTATTGAAGTGCAGTTCAGCTTATACTTTTATAAAATATTTATTTCTATTTTATTAACTACGTACTTATAATAGCTTATTCATTCTTCCTTCTTTTATAACTGTGTTTAAATATATTTGCTGGAGGTGTGTGACAAGACCCACCACTTCCTTTTCTTGAATATGCACGTTGTATACTATTACACTAAACATACTAATCAATCAAAATACAAACCAGTCATTAACATTCTCTCTCTCTCCCTCTCTCTCTCTCTCTCTCTCTCATGCGGTATATGCTGTATGTATTGTTTATATGTGCATAGGCATAAATACAGGTTGTCCTTCCGAAAAGTTTAACTTTTTTTGAATTACTTATGATGTATTTCACTAAACAACTTTTTTTTTTCAGGTTGTGTTCTAGACATGTGGGAGTTTCTTTCCTGAAACTTTCGTCATCCTAGCTCAGCCATGACACTCTCAGCCGAGCAGCGAACAAAAGTTGTGAAATTTTACCTAGAGACTAAATTATTAGTAGAGACGCACAGGGAGTACCGGAAACACTTTGGTGTTAAAGATGACCCATCTAAACAGGCAATCAAGGAAACTGTCCAGAAATTTGAAAGCCATGGAACCTGCCAGAGCAGGAAGAAAGGAATCTGCTCGTACCGAAGCAAACATTGAGTTGGTCCGTGAGTCAGTGTCGTGATATCTGAAGAGACTGCTTCGTAGGCGTTCACAAGAACTTGGCTCGTCAGAATCTTCTGTCCAAAGAATTTTGCAACAGGACATCAAGTCATACTCGTATAGAATTCAAATAAAGCAGACTCTGACTGATAATGCCAAGGCCCTGCATGTCCAAAATGTGTGAATGGTTTAACCAAATGCTGGAAGAGGACGAAGAATGGGTTAAAAACGTTTGGTTCTCAGATGAGGCACATTTTCATTTGGATGACTTAGTGAACAGCCAGAACTGTCGCTTCTGGGGGACAGAGCCGCCTGATTTTGTAACCACAAGGCCATTCCATAGTAAGAAGAGCACTGCCTGGTGTGCACTAAGCACTAAAGGGATCATCAGGCCCTTCTGGTTTGAAGATGACGACGAGAATGCGGTGATGGTTAATCAAGCGAACTATCGCGACATCATAAGGAAATTTTGTGCTTGCCTTCGTCTTCGTCGTTTGGCCTTGAACACACAGTGGTTCCAGCATGATGGGGCGACACCCCACACACCAACTGAGACTAGAAATCTATCTGAGAAGTTTAGGGACAGGATCATTTCCCTGAAAACTGCTCACATCTGGGCTTCTCATTCGTCTGATCTCAACCCGTAGGACATCTTTTTGTGGGGTTACGCTAAAGACATTGTGTACTGGAACAACCCTGGCTCAATCTCTGAGCTCAAGAATGAGATCGAGGTGTTCATGAGAACCATTACTACTGATACATGCAAGGCAGTACAGTAGTCCAGGACTTTGCTGTGAGAATTAGGGAATGCCTTGTCCTCCGTAGAGCTCATATTGTGCAAGTTATTCACGCCGCACAGCACCCATTATAATCATGATATTGACCTAATTCTAATTGTAAATAAAATCCTAATGTGTTGATTATATGTAGTCAAAGTTTCACAGCTGTGTTTGATATATTTTGTGCTATAGAAAAATAAGAAAATAAACCTTTTGGGGGGACACCCTGTTTAAATATACACTGTAATGAATGTCCTTTTCTACCAGAAATTGCCCATTTTCACTATGAGTCTCTCCTATTTTACGTTCAAACGTCTGGCAACCCTGGGCTATATGGGACTAAGGCTGGAGTTGAACTGGTCTTCGCGTTAAAGTGGCGTAAAGGAGAAAAGGTCCAAGGCAATGGGAAATCCTTAAACTATTCATGTCATGAAACCAAATGTCTAACCCGATAGGAGATGCGACAAAAAATGCCAGAAAAACAAACAAACACGGAAATCTCAAGACCAGAGGTAGGACAGAAGAAAAGAAGTCGTTAGTAGGAAGAGAAAGATATGAGAAAAAAAGTCCCCTTTTAGTCGCCTCTTACAAAAAACAGGGATATGGGGGAAATATGCTTTACCCTCCTTCCCCAGAGGTTGGCAGCTCTTACCTGTGCCCTCATCAGCGAGGTGTCCGGCACAGCAGACCCAGCCAGCACAACGGGGCCAAGTAAGCTCCCCCACCACGACAAGGTGGCTGCCACGGGAGAGAGAGAGAGAGATTTTTTGAAAGCTAAAAATCAGTTTGTACATTTCAAAATATCTGAATAAATATATATATATATATATATATATATATATATATATATATATATATATATATATATATAGTGTTACATAGCCTATGATTTCATCATCCTTTGTGTAATTCTAACGTACAGTATGCTGCATGTTTGATCACGAGCGTGTTCTACCTCACTCCCCCCCTCCTCCCTTATAGTAGAGTAAGTCGTTCTTTCTGTTGTTCAGAGCAGGATTGTCAACTCTTTGTCCACTATGGCTTCATTTGCGCGTCCTTACAAGTTGTATCAAGCTCTGCCGACCCCTATATAATGAGCTCAGTCTCTACATTAATTGCCACTTAGATCTACTCCTCATTTTGCTCACATCTCTGTCCTCCCCTGTACAGTTGTTATTATTGTGAGTGCTCAGGAAGTCTCCAACCATCTAGCAGCTGTGTAATTTGAGTATAAGTGTTATTACATTTTTCGTTGTACTGTATAGCATGAGGTGTTGATTCGTAGGCCTAGTGAGGTTTTTGTGATTCATGTGTTTTTATGTTAGTCATTTTTGATAATATTTTGTATCTGTAATAATATATCTTGCATTCACTGAGTATTATCCGGTATTCTCATTTTATCAGGGCTGACTTAGATAAATTTACTCTTCCTAATTTCGTGTTAATAGCGGCTATTGCAGTTAACCATATATTTAACCTGTTTTGCCATTACATTATCCTTATGAGTCCTGAATGTTTAGTTGTCAGTTTGAGCATTAAACTTTAACTTGTAATTTTACCTCTTTTGTTTTGAACCTGGAACTTTGCGGGACAGTTTTCTCTGTTCCGTAACATAAATTTGGCGACTTCTTATCAGGATATTCAGGATATTATGATAAGGATATTGCTTGATATTTTGTGACTGTGATTTATTCATGATGTCTACTATTACTACACTTGATGAAGCCAAAGATTTTTTTGTCAAATGTGGAAACAGTGTATGATGTAGAAAACAGAACAAAGAATGAACTTAAGCTTGTTGCTCAACAATTGGGAATTGCAGTTCACTCTCATCATTCTAAAGATCAAATTGTTGGCATGATTAATAAAAGCTTGTTTAATGTAACTCCTCCAAATGAGCAAACGCAAATTGAAATAGCTAAATTACAGCTAGCTCTGCAGGAGGCTCGTGCTAAGGAGGCTGATTTTCAGGCAAATGCTAAGCAGGCGGAGTCTCAGGCTTGTACTAAGGAGGCTGAATTTCAGACAAATGTTCGTATTCAGGAGGCATAGATCAGGCTCAGGCACAAATTGAACTTGCTAGGATTCGGGCAGACCATGAGTATCGCATGAAACAAGGTGGAACTGGATCATCTAGCTCTGATGATTTTGATGTTGCTAAAAGTGTTAAACTTGTCCCTCCTTTTAATGAATCTGATTTAACAAAGTATTTTCAGTTGTTTGAGAGGGTAGCTACAGGTTTTAATTGGACCAAAAAGTATTGGCCAGTACTCCTTCAAACTGTTCTCACAGGTAAAGCTCAAGTAACTTATGCATCTTTGCCTCAGGATCAATCTGATAATTATGATGTAGTTAAGAGCTTGATTCTTAAGGCCTATGAGCTTGTTCCTGAAGCCAATAGAGTAAAATTTAGGACAACTTATAAGCAAGATAAGCAATCCCATGTTGAGTATGCAAAAATCAAAGAAGATCTGTTAGAGCAGTGGTTAAATTCTAAGAATGTGGATTCTGATTTTGACAAATTTAAGCGGATGATTTTGCTGGAGGACTTCAAAAGGTGTATTAATAATGATGTAAACCTATATATTGATGAGAGAAGAATAGATAATTTGTCTGATGCTGCAGTTTTAGCTGATGAATATGTTCTCACTCACAAGAGATATTCTAAAGAAAAAAGGAAAGCTGAGAGTAAGTACGTTGCCTCTACTCACAGTACAGGTAACAGGAAAGAGAATAAAGATGATGTTTCTCAGGAAGTAAATACCAGCTTCACCTCTAGATTTCAGAAAAGTAAATGTACTTATTGTAGTAAGCTTGGTCATACTACGAAGAAATGTTTCAGGAGACAGGGTGATGTGAACAAAAAGGAGTCTTTAAATATTCAGTCAATTGGTCTAGTGTCCACCCTTGAGAGTTCCTAGAATTCTTTAACTGAGTTAACTGAACCTGCTTTGAGAGGTAAATTAAATTCTCATGATGGAGCTCCTCTTTTGAGCAGTAACGTGGGTGACACTCTCAAGAGTTCATGTGCTAATTTCCTGTCTGAAGGTTTTGTCAGTCCTCTGGACAGTAATGACAGGAAATCAGTTAAAATATATCGTGATACAGGTGCTTGCCAATCTCTTATGCTGACCAGTGTTCTAGGCTCTAATGTTAATTCCTCTGATGAAACTGTAATCTTACAAGGTGTAGGGAATAATTACTTCTCTGTCCCTCTGTGCAGAGTGAATTTAGAGTCTGGTTTTGTTAATGGTTCCGTTATGGTTGGGTTGGTTGAGACACTCCCAATGTCAGGTGTAACTTTCTTACTTGGAAATGATGCTGGTGGAAGTCAAGTGTGTCCAGCTCCTCAGTTGTCTAGTGAGCCAGTGGCTGCGGCCCAGGATTGTGATGTCCCTGATGTGTTCTCTGCATGTGCTGTTACTAGGGCTAAGTCTAAAGTTACTGGTGATTTAGAGGATAATGATGATGATGATGATATCCTAGCTGATACTTTTCTTGCTAATTTGGACCACTCACCAGATGAGGCAGTACCCCGTAGTGTTGATAATTTGTCTCGTCAAGAGTTGGTTGAGTTGCAGGTTGCTGACCCTGAGTTGAGAGGTCTAGCTAACTCTGCTTGCAGTGAGGAAGAGACAGCCGGTGCTTCTACTTGTTATTATATAAAGTCAGGAGTACTTATGAGGAAGTGGAGACCCCCATCAGCCGACTGTGAATGGGAGGTTGTACATCAAGTTGTCATCCCTCGTGTTTGTAGGCAGGATATCATTAGAGTGGCTCATAATTCCAGTTTGGCAGGACACCTTGGAGTGAGGAAGACTGGCACGCATTTTGAAACACTTCTACTGGCCAGGTATCTTCAGGGATGTTTCCTGGTATTGTAAGTCTTGTCACACCTGTCAAGTTGTGGGAAAGTGTAATCAGACAGAAAAGGTTGCACCTCTAGTTCCCATTCCTCCTTTTGAGGCGCCATTCACCCGTGTGTTGGTGGATATTGTGGGCCCTCTTCCTAAGACTTCTTCAGGATTTTCTTATGTGTTGACCCTGATTGATATGGCTACTCGTTATCCTGAAGCCATTCCACTTAGAAATATCTCAGCAAAGAACGTGGTTAAGGAAATGCTAGGGTTCTTCACAAAGTTTGGTCTGCCCAAGGAGGTACAGTCAGACCGGGGAAGTAATTTCATGTCAAATGTTTTCAAGCAGTCTCTGAAAGAGTTGGGCATCACCCAGATCACGTTTTCAGCTTACCATCCCCAGACCCAAGGAGCGTTGCAGAGATATCATCAAACACTCAAATCGATGCTCAAGAAATACTGTTTGGAACATCAGAAAGTCTGGGATAAAGGTCTTCCATTCGTTGTATTTGCCGCAAGAGAATCTCCAAATGAATCACTGGGCTTCTCACCCTTTGAACTACTGTTTGGCCATGAAGTAAGAGGACCCCTTAAGTTACTCAAGGAATGCTGGCTGTCGGAGGAAGATGACGTCAACCTGCTGGAGTATGTGATGAAGTTCAAAGAACGGCTGTCCACTGCTTTACAGCTGGTGAGAAAGAATTTAGGAGCTGCTCAGGAGAAGATGAAGACTTGGTATGATAAGAAATCCAGGTTACGCCACTTTCAGCCAGGAGATCAGGTTTTGATTCTGCTACCGGTGCATGGGCAACCTCTTCAAGCCAAGTTTAGTGGTCCTTATTTCGTGGAGAAGAAAGTCAGTGATGTCAACTATGTCATCGCCACACCAGATCGTAGAAAGAACAAGCAACTTTGTCACATCAACATGCTATAGTTATATCACAGGCGGGACGAAAATAACCCAGTCTGCACTGTAGCTGTTCCACCCGAGTCTGCAAGTGAAGTTCTCCCGTGCAGCATGAGCCTGAGTGAATGTTTGGGGAAGAATCCTGATATCATGAATGATCTCCAGACTAAGCTTTCTCATCTACCTCCCAAGGAAAGGCAGGAGTTTTCGGCATTACTGCAGGAGTACCCGCAAGTGTTCCATGCCACTCCAGGAAGAACCACTGTGTTGATGCATGATGTCAATGTTGGAGACGGAAAGCCAATTAAACTGCCTCCTTACCGTGTGAACCCAGTGAAAGTTCGTCTCATCCAGAAGGAGCTTGGCTACCTGTTGGACCACAAGATGATTGAGCCCTGTCAGAGCGAGTGGAATTCTCCTGTCACTCTAGTCCCTAAGCCAGGTGGGTCACAGCGGCTATGCATTGACTACAGACGTGTTAATCAGATAACCAAAACAGACACTTACCCTCTCCCTCGTGTGGAAGATTGCATAGACAAGATCGGAAAGGCTAGGTACATAAGTAAGTTTGATTTGTTAAAGGGATACTGGCAAGTACCTATGACTGAACGTGCTAGGGAGATCTCATGTTTTGTAACACTAGGAAAGACTTTTGCATGTTCTGTAATGCCATATGGTATAAAGAATGCACCAGCCACTTTTCAGAAGCTCAAGAATGTTGTAACAGAGGGTTTGGCAGGGTGTGTTGTTTATATTGACGATGTATTAATCTTCAGTGACAACTGGAAAGATCACCTATGCCATGTCAGTAAATTTCTTGAGCGTTTGGTTCAGGCTAATCTTGTAGCTAATTTATCAAAGTGTGAGTTTGGTCAAGCTAAAGTTCAGTACCTTGGGTACGTAATTGGTGATGGACTTGTTGCACCACCACCAGCTAAGGTTCAGGTTATAAGAGATCTTCCCAGACCTAAAAGAAGGAAAGAGCTACAAAGATTTTTGGGAATGGTAGGTTATTACAGGAGATTTGTTCTTAACTTTTCAACTCTTGTATCACCACTTACAGACCTACTGAAAAAGGGAGTTAAATTTGTCTGGACCGATAACTGTGAATCCTCTTTCAACAAACTTAAAGCTATCCTATTAAGTCAGCCAGTGCTCGCTACTCCAAATTTTGCTAAGCCTTTTAAGATGGATGTTGATGCAAGTGATACAGGAGCTGGGGCTGTTTTGCTGCAAGAGGATGATCAGGGTATTGAACACCCTGTATCTTATTACAGTAAGAAGTTCACTCCACCTCAAAATAACTACTCAACTATTGAGAAAGAGCTTTTGGCCTTGATTTTGGGTTTACAGCATTTTTCATTATATTTGTGTTCTGGTTTTTACCCCATAGTCATTTATACCGATCATAACCCACTGAAATTCCTTAGAAAGTTTTAAGATAAAAACCAGAGATTGACAAGATGGAGTCTACTTCTTCAGGAGTATTCATTAGACATAAAACATGTCAAGGGGAAAGAAAATGTTATTGCAGATTGCTTATGTAGACTTTAGACAGATTGTTTTAGAGTAATAAGAAATTTCCTTTGTAAATTTCTTTTTCTTTGTGGGGAGGTGTTACATAGCCTATGATTTCATCATCCTTTGTGTAATTCTAACGTACAGTATGCTGCATGTTTGATCACGAGGGTGTTCTACCTCACTCCCCCTCCTCCCTTATAATAGAGTAAGTCGTTCTTTCTGTTGTTCAGAGCAGGATTGTCGACTCTTTGTCCACTATGGCTTCATTTGCGCGTCCTTCTTACAAGTTGTATCCAAGCTCTGCCGGCCCCTATACAATGAGCTCAGTCTCTACATTAATTGCCACTAAGATCTACTCCTCATTTTGTTCACATCTCTGTCCTCCCCTGTACAGTTGTTATTATTGTTAGTGCTCAGGAAGTCTCCAACCATCTAGCAGCTGTGTAATTTGAGTATAAGTGTTATTACATTTTTTCGTTGTACTGTATAGCATGAGGTGTTGATTCGTAGGCCTAATGAGGTTTTTGTGATTCATGTGTTTTTATGTCAGTCATTTTTGATAATATTTTGTATCTGTAATAATATATCTTGCATTCACTGAGTATTATCCGGTATTCTCATTTTATCAGGGCTGACTTAGATAAATTTACTCTTGCTAATTTCGTGTTAATAGAGGCTATTGCAGTTAACCATATATTTAACCTGTTTTGCCATTACATTATCCTTATGAGTCCTGAATGTTTAGTTGTTAGTTTGAGCATTAAACTTTAACTTGTAATTTTACCTAACTCTTTTGTTTTGAACCTGGAACTTTGCGGGACAGTTTTCTCTGTTCCGTAACAATATATATATATATATATATATATATATATATATATATATATATATATATATATATATATATTTAACCCATTGGAGCCCAGTATCCTCAGTACTAGACAGAACCGGGAATTTTCAAATCTCAATCAAGTAGGGAACCCCCGGGTAGGGACCCATGGGCTTCGTGACTATGAGGCGATAGGCGGAGGGCGGTACACTTAGTACCCTCCCAGTGCAATGCCTCGTCAAGCAACACTGGGATCCAATGGGATATATATATATATATATATATATATATATATATATATATATATATATATATATATATATATATATATATATATATATATATATATATATATTTATAGATAGATAGATATATCATCCAATCCTACATGCTCCATGTGCAGCGTAGGAGCCCGGGGCTAAGCACTTGGTCCCGACATTTAAGATGAGAGTGACCAACCTCACTCATCCCTGAGTGGCATTACACGAGCAATCAACCCCAATCACCCCTTGGATATAAACCTTCACCGGCTCAATCCGATTGGAGCGCAATAATTACTCACTAAACCACCAGGCGCCAAAATTTGGTTATATGGTTACCACCTAGCGTAGTAAATGGTTTCCTGGTGTACAGGAAACCATTTGGCTTGTTTAATTACTTATGATGTATTTCACTAAACAACTTTTTTTTTCAGGTTGTGTTCTAGACATGTGGGAGTTTATTTCCTGAAAATTTCGTCATCCTAGCTCAGCCATGACACTCTCAGCCGAGCAGCGAACAAAAGTTGTGAAATTTTACCTAGAGACTAAATCATTAGTAGAGACTCACAGGGAGTACCGGAAACACTTTGTGTGTTAAAGATGACCCATCTAAACAGTCAATCAAGAAAACTGTCCAGAAATTTGAAAGCCATGGAACCTGCCAGAGCAGGAAGAAAGAAATCTGCTCGTACCGAAGCAAACATTGAGTTGGTCCGTGAGTCAGCGTCGTGATATCCGAAGAGACTGCTTCGTAGGCGTTCACAAGAACTTGGCTCGTCAGAATCTTCTGTCCAAAGAATTTTGCGATAGGACATCAAGTCATACTCGTATAGAATTCAAATAAAGCAGACTCTGACTGATAATGCCAAGGCCCTGCATGTCCAAAATGTGTGAATGGTTTAACCAAATGCTGGAAGAGGACGAAGAATGGGTTAAAAACGTTTGGTTCTCAGATGAGGCACATTTTCAATTGGATGGCTTAGTGAACAGCCAGAACTGTCGCTTCTGGGGAACCGAGCTGCCTGATTTTGTAACCACAAGGCCATTCCATAGTAAGAAGAGCACTGCCTGGTGTGCAATAAGCACTAAAGGGATCATCAGGCCCTTCTGGTTCAAAGATGACGACGAGAATGCGGTGATGGTTAATCAGGCGAACTATCACGACATCATAAGGAAATTTTGTGCTTGCCTTCGTCTTCGTCGCTTGGCCTTGAATATACAGTGGTTCCAGCATGATGGGGCAACACCCCACACACCAACTGAGACTAGAAATCTATCTGAGAAGTTTAGGGACAGGATCATTTCTCTGAAAACTGCTCACATCTGGGCTCCACATTCATCTGATCTCAATCCGTAGGACTTCTTTTTTGTGGGGTTACGCTAAAGACAATGTGTACTGCAACAACCCTGGCTCAATCTCTGAGCTCAAGAATGAGATCGAGGTGTTCATGAGAACCATTACTACTGATACATGCAAGGCAGTACAGTAGTCCAGGACTTTGCTGTGAGAATTAGGGAATGCCTTGTCCTCCGTAGAGCTCATATTCTGCATGTTATTCACGCCGCACAGCACCCATTATAATCATGATATTGACATAATTCTAATTGTAAATAAAATTCTAATGTGCTGCTTATATGTAGTCAAAGTTTCACAGCTCTGTGTTTGATATATTTTGTGCTATAGAAAAAAAAAGAAAATAAACCTTTTGGGGGGACACCCTGTTTAAATATATACTGTAATGAATGTCCATTTTCATTATGAGTCTCTCCTATTTTATGTTCAAACGTCTGGTAACCCTGGGCTATATGGGACTAAGGCTGGAGTTGAACTGGTCTTCGCGTTAAAGTGGCGTAAAGGAGAAAAGGTCAGAGGCAATGGGAAGTCCTTAAACTATTCTTGTCATGAAACCAAATGTCTAACCCGATAGGAGAAGCGACAAAAAATGCCAGAAAAATAAACAAACACGGAAATATCAAGACCAGAGGTAGGACAGAAGAAAAGAAGTCGTTAGCAGGAAGAGAAAGATATGAGAAAAAAAGTCCCCTTTTAGTCGCCTCTTACGACAAGCAAGGATATGGGGGAAATATGCTTTACCCTCCTTCCCCGGGTGTTGGCAGCTCTTGCCTGTGCCCTCATCAGCGAGGTGTCCGGCACAGCAGACCCAGCCAGCACAACGGGGCCAAGTAAGCTCCCCCACCACGGCAAGGTGACTGCCACGGGAGAGAGAGAGAGAGATTTTTTGAAAGCTAAAAATCAGTTTGTACATTTCAAAATATCTGAATAAATATATATATATATATATATATATATATATATATATATATATATATATATATATAGTGTTACATAGCCTATGATTTCATCATCCTTTGTGTAATTCTAACGTACAGTATGCTGCATGTTTGATCACGAGCGTGTTCTACCTCACTCCCCCCCTCCTCCCTTATAGTAGAGTAAGTCGTTCTTTCTGTTGTTCAGAGCAGGATTGTCAACTCTTTGTCCACTATGGCTTCATTTGCGCGTCCTTACAAGTTGTATCAAGCTCTGCCGACCCCTATATAATGAGCTCAGTCTCTACATTAATTGCCACTTAGATCTACTCCTCATTTTGCTCACATCTCTGTCCTCCCCTGTACAGTTGTTATTATTGTGAGTGCTCAGGAAGTCTCCAACCATCTAGCAGCTGTGTAATTTGAGTATAAGTGTTATTACATTTTTTCGTTGTACTGTATAGCATGAGGTGTTGATTCGTAGGCCTAGTGAGGTTTTTGTGATTCATGTGTTTTTATGTTAGTCATTTTTGATAATATTTTGTATCTGTAATAATATATCTTGCATTCACTGAGTATTATCCGGTATTCTCATTTTATCAGGGCTGACTTAGATAAATTTACTCTTCCTAATTTCGTGTTAATAGCGGCTATTGCAGTTAACCATATATTTAACCTGTTTTGCCATTACATTATCCTTATGAGTCCTGAATGTTTAGTTGTCAGTTTGAGCATTAAACTTTAACTTGTAATTTTACCTCTTTTGTTTTGAACCTGGAACTTTGCGGGACAGTTTTCTCTGTTCCGTAACATAAATTTGGCGACTTCTTATCAGGATATTCAGGATATTATGATAAGGATATTGCTTGATATTTTGTGACTGTGATTTATTCATGATGTCTACTATTACTACACTTGATGAAGCCAAAGATTTTTTGTCAAATGTGGAAACAGTGTATGATGTAGAAAACAGAACAAAGAATGAACTTAAGCTTGTTGCTCAACAATTGGGAATTGCAGTTCACTCTCATCATTCTAAAGATCAAATTGTTGGCATGATTAATAAAAGCTTGTTTAATGTAACTCCTCCAAATGAGCAAACGCAAATTGAAATAGCTAAATTACAGCTAGCTCTGCAGGAGGCTCGTGCTAAGGAGGCTGATTTTCAGGCAAATGCTAAGCAGGCGGAGTCTCAGGCTTGTACTAAGGAGGCTGAATTTCAGACAAATGCTCGTATTCAGGAGGCATAGATCAGGCTCAGGCACAAATTGAACTTGCTAGGATTCGGGCAGACCATGAGTATCGCATGAAACAAGGTGGAACTGGATCATCTAGCTCTGATGATTTTGATGTTGCTAAAAGTGTTAAACTTGTCCCTCCTTTTAATGAATCTGATTTAACAAAGTATTTTCAGTTGTTTGAGAGGGTAGCTACAGGTTTTAATTGGACCAAAAAGTATTGGCCAGTACTCCTTCAAACTGTTCTCACAGGTAAAGCTCAAGTAACTTATGCATCTTTGCCTCAGGATCAATCTGATAATTATGATGTAGTTAAGAGCTTGATTCTTAAGGCCTATGAGCTTGTTCCTGAAGCCAATAGAGTAAAATTTAGGACAACTTATAAGCAAGATAAGCAATCCCATGTTGAGTATGCAAAAATCAAAGAAGATCTGTTAGAGCAGTGGTTAAATTCTAAGAATGTGGATTCTGATTTTGACAAATTTAAGCGGATGATTTTGCTGGAGGACTTCAAAAGGTGTATTAATAATGATGTAAACCTATATATTGATGAGAGAAGAATAGATAATTTGTCTGATGCTGCAGTTTTAGCTGATGAATATGTTCTCACTCACAAGAGATATTCTAAAGAAAAAAGGAAAGCTGAGAGTAAGTACGTTGCCTCTACTCACAGTACAGGTAACAGGAAAGAGAATAAAGATGATGTTTCTCAGGAAGTAAATACCAGCTTCACCTCTAGATTTCAGAAAAGTAAATGTACTTATTGTAGTAAGCTTGGTCATACTACGAAGAAATGTTTCAGGAGACAGGGTGATGTGAACAAAAAGGAGTCTTTAAATATTCAGTCAATTGGTCTAGTGTCCACCCTTGAGAGTTCCTAGAATTCTTTAACTGAGTTAACTGAACCTGCTTTGAGAGGTAAATTAAATTCTCATGATGGAGCTCCTCTTTTGAGCAGTAACGTGGGTGACACTCTCAAGAGTTCATGTGCTAATTTCCTGTCTGAAGGTTTTGTCAGTCCTCTGGACAGTAATGACAGGAAATCAGTTAAAATATATCGTGATACAGGTGCTTGCCAATCTCTTATGCTGACCAGTGTTCTAGGCTCTAATGTTAATTCCTCTGATGAAACTGTAATCTTACAAGGTGTAGGGAATAATTACTTCTCTGTCCCTCTGTGCAGAGTGAATTTAGAGTCTGGTTTTGTTAATGGTTCCGTTATGGTTGGGTTGGTTGAGACACTCCCAATGTCAGGTGTAACTTTCTTACTTGGAAATGATGCTGGTGGAAGTCAAGTGTGTCCAGCTCCTCAGTTGTCTAGTGAGCCAGTGGCTGCGGCCCAGGATTGTGATGTCCCTGATGTGTTCTCTGCATGTGCTGTTACTAGGGCTAAGTCTAAAGTTACTGGTGATTTAGAGGATAATGATGATGATGATGATATCCTAGCTGATACTTTTCTTGCTAATTTGGACCACTCACCAGATGAGGCAGTACCCCGTAGTGTTGATAATTTGTCTCGTCAAGAGTTGGTTGAGTTGCAGGTTGCTGACCCTGAGTTGAGAGGTCTAGCTAACTCTGCTTGCAGTGAGGAAGAGACAGCCGGTGCTTCTACTTGTTATTATATAAAGTCAGGAGTACTTATGAGGAAGTGGAGACCCCATCAGCCGACTGTGAATGGGAGGTTGTACATCAAGTTGTCATCCCTCGTGTTTGTAGGCAGGATATCATTAGAGTGGCTCATAATTCCAGTTTGGCAGGACACCTTGGAGTGAGGAAGACTGGCACGCATTTTGAAACACTTCTACTGGCCAGGTATCTTCAGGGATGTTTCCTGGTATTGTAAGTCTTGTCACACCTGTCAAGTTGTGGGAAAGTGTAATCAGACAGAAAAGGTTGCACCTCTAGTTCCCATTCCTCCTTTTGAGGCGCCATTCACCCGTGTGTTGGTGGATATTGTGGGCCCTCTTCCTAAGACTTCTTCAGGATTTTCTTATGTGTTGACCCTGATTGATATGGCTACTCGTTATCCTGAAGCCATTCCACTTAGAAATATCTCAGCAAAGAACGTGGTTAAGGAAATGCTAGGGTTCTTCACAAAGTTTGGTCTGCCCAAGGAGGTACAGTCAGACCGGGGAAGTAATTTCATGTCAAATGTTTTCAAGCAGTCTCTGAAAGAGTTGGGCATCACCCAGATCACGTTTTCAGCTTACCATCCCCAGACCCAAGGAGCGTTGCAGAGATATCATCAAACACTCAAATCGATGCTCAAGAAATACTGTTTGGAACATCAGAAAGTCTGGGATAAAGGTCTTCCATTCGTTGTATTTGCCGCAAGAGAATCTCCAAATGAATCACTGGGCTTCTCACCCTTTGAACTACTGTTTGGCCATGAAGTAAGAGGACCCCTTAAGTTACTCAAGGAATGCTGGCTGTCGGAGGAAGATGACGTCAACCTGCTGGAGTATGTGATGAAGTTCAAAGAACGGCTGTCCACTGCTTTACAGCTGGCGAGAAAGAATTTAGGAGCTGCTCAGGAGAAGATGAAGACTTGGTATGATAAGAAATCCAGGTTACGCCACTTTCAGCCAGGAGATCAGGTTTTGATTCTGCTACCGGTGCATGGGCAACCTCTTCAAGCCAAGTTTAGTGGTCCTTATTTCGTGGAGAAGAAAGTCAGTGATGTCAACTATGTCATCGCCACACCAGATCGTAGAAAGAACAAGCAACTTTGTCACATCAACATGCTATAGTTATATCACAGGCGGGACGAAAATAACCCAGTCTGCACTGTAGCTGTTCCACCCGAGTCTGCAAGTGAAGTTCTCCCGTGCAGCATGAGCCTGAGTGAATGTTTGGGGAAGAATCCTGATATCATGAATGATCTCCAGACTAAGCTTTCTCATCTACCTCCCAAGGAAAGGCAGGAGTTTTCGGCATTACTGCAGGAGTACCCGCAAGTGTTCCATGCCACTCCAGGAAGAACCACTGTGTTGATGCATGATGTCAATGTTGGAGACGGAAAGCCAATTAAACTGCCTCCCTTACCGTGTGAACCCAGTGAAAGTTCGTCTCATCCAGAAGGAGCTTGGCTACCTGTTGGACCACAAGATGATTGAGCCCTGTCAGAGCGAGTGGAATTCTCCTGTCACTCTAGTCCCTAAGCCAGGTGGGTCACAGCGGCTATGCATTGACTACAGACGTGTTAATCAGATAACCAAAACAGACACTTACCCTCTCCCTCGTGTGGAAGATTGCATAGACAAGATCGGAAAGGCTAGGTACATAAGTAAGTTTGATTTGTTAAAGGGATACTGGCAAGTACCTATGACTGAACGTGCTAGGGAGATCTCATGTTTTGTAACACTAGGAAAGACTTTTGCATGTTCTGTAATGCCATATGGTATAAAGAATGCACCAGCCACTTTTCAGAAGCTCAAGAATGTTGTAACAGAGGGTTTGGCAGGGTGTGTTGTTTATATTGACGATGTATTAATCTTCAGTGACAACTGGAAAGATCACCTATGCCATGTCAGTAAATTTCTTGAGCGTTTGGTTCAGGCTAATCTTGTAGCTAATTTATCAAAGTGTGAGTTTGGTCAAGCTAAAGTTCAGTACCTTGGGTACGTAATTGGTGATGGACTTGTTGCACCACCACCAGCTAAGGTTCAGGTTATAAGAGATCTTCCCAGACCTAAAAGAAGGAAAGAGCTACAAAGATTTTTGGGAATGGTAGGTTATTACAGGAGATTTGTTCTTAACTTTTCAACTCTTGTATCACCACTTACAGACCTACTGAAAAAGGGAGTTAAATTTGTCTGAACCGATAACTGTGAATCCTCTTTCAACAAACTTAAAGCTATCCTATTAAGTCAGCCAGTGCTCGCTACTCCAAATTTTGCTAAGCCTTTTAAGATGGATGTTGATGCAAGTGATACAGGAGCTGGGGCTGTTTTGCTGCAAGAGGATGATCAGGGTATTGAACACCCTGTATCTTATTACAGTAAGAAGTTCACTCCACCTCAAAATAACTACTCAACTATTGAGAAAGAGCTTTTGGCCTTGATTTTGGGTTTACAGCATTTTTCATTATATTTGTGTTCTGGTTTTTACCCCATAGTCATTTATACCGATCATAACCCACTGAAATTCCTTAGAAAGTTTTAAGATAAAAACCAGAGATTGACAAGATGGAGTCTACTTCTTCAGGAGTATTCATTAGACATAAAACATGTCAAGGGGAAAGAAAATGTTATTGCAGATTGCTTATGTAGACTTTAGACAGATTGTTTTAGAGTAATAAGAAATTTCCTTTGTAAATTTCTTTTTCTTTGTGGGGAGGTGTTACATAGCCTATGATTTCATCATCCTTTGTGTAATTCTAACGTACAGTATGCTGCATGTTTGATCACGAGGGTGTTCTACCTCACTCCCCCCCTCCTCCCTTATAATAGAGTAAGTCGTTCTTTCTGTTGTTCAGAGCAGGATTGTCGACTCTTTGTCCACTATGGCTTCATTTGCGCGTCCTTCTTACAAGTTGTATCAAGCTCTGCCGGCCCCTATACAATGAGCTCAGTCTCTACATTAATTGCCACTAAGATCTACTCCTCATTTTGTTCACATCTCTGTCCTCCCCTGTACAGTTGTTATTATTGTTAGTGCTCAGGAAGTCTCCAACCATCTAGCAGCTGTGTAATTTGAGTATAAGTGTTATTACATTTTTTCGTTGTACTGTATAGCATGAGGTGTTGATTCGTAGGCCTAATGAGGTTTTTGTGATTCATGTGTTTTTATGTCAGTCATTTTTGATAATATTTTGTATCTGTAATAATATATCTTGCATTCACTGAGTATTATCCGGTATTCTCATTTTATCAGGGCTGACTTAGATAAATTTACTCTTGCTAATTTCGTGTTAATAGAGGCTATTGCAGTTAACCATATATTTAACCTGTTTTGCCATTACATTATCCTTATGAGTCCTGAATGTTTAGTTGTTAGTTTGAGCATTAAACTTTAACTTGTAATTTTACCTAACTCTTTTGTTTTGAACCTGGAACTTTGCGGGACAG